>NC_061089.1:30076898-30157110 GCF_015104395.2 Macrobrachium nipponense
GGGAAAAAAGCTAAAATATCATCATCTTTAAAGGAATATAATGATATTAGCCAATAGCATTTTTCAAAGTTTTCCATATATACAAGTTTGAGAGGAGTGAGTGGTGATAAAGGGTTGCCCATTGCCATATCAAATATTCGTTGATAAAATTCACCATTGAATATAAATTTACAATCACAAATTCACAACCTAATGAGTGAAATAATATGACTTACAAGTAGAGGTAATTCACGATGGGTTAGTTCGTTACTAAGATACTCTAAAATAGAATCTATTTGGACTTTTAGTAAAAAGAGATATATCAAAACTAATGAATCTATCAGTGGGGCAAAAAGTTATTTTGTTTAATTTATCAACTATATCTAGGGAATTATATATATGTGAGAATCGGAGATAATTCCAAGTAACGGGGACAAGAGCATCAGATGGGTTAGGGGGTTTCGATAATCCTGTGTGGCTGACGTATTCCCTTTCAGTTGCTGAGACTTGGCTCACAAATTTTCCAGTGTTGTGGTGTTACTTGGTTGATTGGTTCTTGAATAACCTTGTAATTTCTGATTTAACCTGTGCCCTGGTAAGTTTGATTGGATTCAACGTACATTGATAAGATAGCAGTTGCTTCTCTGATACTTGCAGATGTCAAGTAGTTGAAGGATGGTTATAGAAGGATCTTTAGCAATTTTATTTTATTTTGACCTTCTGAATGACTTGAACATGTGCTGTTAATGGTTGGATCTCAGTTCAGTACTCGTGATCAATATGGAACGTTATTCGTAGTAATTAGTGAATTTTGTTGTTTGGAAATTGATTTTCCTTTGCTTCCATTTTTTAACTTAAACCTGTATAATGCTTTGTCTTTTCCAAATAATAGCTTAGGTGTTACTGTTCTGTCTTCAGTTGTTCAGCACTGTGGTACACAGCCGATTTTGGTTCACTAATTTCGAGTCAATATATTCATTTGGTCTAGGATTTATGCTTTCTCTGTTCCTTTTCATTTCTCTTAAGTATTTGTTTCTCTTGCTGAGCATGTGTCTTCTCTGTATATAGAGTTGCCTTCCCCTCATAACTTTTCAAAACTTAGGCACCAGATTCTTGAAACCAGAAGGCATAAGATTACAAAAAGGAAGAAGTTATATTGCATTTCTTGAGGCTGGGTTGAAGAATAAAATGGAAGAATGAATTTGTATTTTATTTTTGTAAGAAAACACGGAAGTTGGTATGGTCATTGATAGAGCAAATAGGTAGAGTGATTAAGGTAACAGAAACCTGAGGAATAACGAAATTGATAATTTGTCGTATTTTGCAAGCTGGTGAGCTGCTTCACCTTTGATGCTTAATTTGTTCTAGTTGAATTTTTTTTATCTAAAAATCTTGATGATGATCTGTCAAACTTCAGATTTTCCTTGTTAATAATACACCAGAGGAAATACAGTCAAGTTTTGGAGATGAAATAGTGGCGCTTCATTATAGTTAAGGCATTATTTCATTACTTGATGTAAGTTTTCTTACGGTGCATTTTTCTTTTCAGATGAACGTGAAAGTGTGCAGAAGAAAACGTTTATGAAATGGGTGAACTCTCATTTGGTGCGTGTCAATGCTCGCATTGGGGACCTCTATGTCGATCTGCGAGATGGAAAGCAGCTGATCAAACTCCTTGAAATTCTCTCTGGGGAAAGACTAGTAAGTTGTCAACAGAATTTTTTTGGTTACTTCTTTCTATGCTACTCGTCAAAAGTTTGGTATAAGGTCATTTATCTCTCTCTCTCTCTCTCTCTCTCTCTCTCTCTCTCTCTCTCTCTCTCGTCTTCTCTCTCTCTCTCTCTCTCTCTCTCGTAATGTAATGAAAAACATGTTACAGACAAGCAGTTGCAAGATCTTGGTAGCAAAATAGGCAAAAGATTGCAGTTGCCCATTTCATCAACACAATGGTACTAGGATAAAGATAATTTATACGTAGTTAGTTACCAATTTCTTATTAAGAAATATGAGTGTAAAAGGAATATTATTTGTCAGTACTGAAATTGTAGTTAGAAAGATTATATGAAAAACACCAAAAGTCATATCTTTAACCTCCTTTTAACTTTTGAGTCTTGAACAAACAGAATAAAATTGTATAGGCGAGGTTGATTGCTGAAGGCTGGAAAGTATGTATGGTTAAGAAATAGAAAGGAATGTAAAACCAGATCAAAGAGAATGCCTTTGGGAGGCTCCATATCTATGCCTGGCTTGGTTTTATGAATATGGAAGGGTGGTTGTATGGGGTGATTTGAATACTAAGGTAGGTGAAAGAAAAACAGATGTGTTGATAGATATTGAATGATTGGAGTAAGTGAGAATGGAGCAAGGCTTTCGGAAGTGATGGGAAAAGGGCTTGATTTTGGGAAATGTGCATTTTCGAGGGAAGGACAGGTTGAACCTCTTACATTCTAAATTTTGTAATTCAACAGCTCCCATAGATAGGTATATTTTTCGTCAGCATCGCTGTTTTCACCTCATTTAGATTCTTTATCACTTATTCTGACCCCAAACAAGAAATTCCAAACATGAATACCTTTCTTCATCATTATAACTCACAACATGCAGTTGAGTGTGTTTTCTCAAATGCTTAATGCATAGAATGATTCTTTTTGGATAGGTAATATATTCTTTAAAATACAGTTTTTTTATACATGAATTTAATTTTGTGCGCCATTATCAGTCAGGTTGCTGGGTTTGTGATGTACTCTTAATTCTCTTTCCCTTCTTCAGCCACGTCCCACCAAAGGAAAGATGAGGATCCATTGCTTGGAGAATGTGGACAAAGCCCTTCAGTTTTTACGAGATCAGCGTGTCCATCTGGAAAACATGGGTTCTCATGACATAGTGGATGGGAATGCCCGCCTTACCTTGGGTCTCATTTGGACCATCATCTTGCGTTTCCAGATCCAAGATATCACAATTGAAGAAACTGAGAATCAAGAAACTAAGAGTGCTAAGGATGCTCTTCTCCTTTGGTGCCAGATGAAGACAGCAGGTTACCATAATGTTAATATAAGGAATTTTACTACATCTTGGAGAGATGGGTTAGCATTTAATGCCATCATTCATAAACATCGACCAGATCTTATCCAGTATGAAAAGTTATCCAGGTCCAATCCTATTTACAACCTCAATAATGCTTTCAATACTGCAGAGAACAAATTGGGATTGACCAAACTTTTGGATGCAGAAGATGTATTTGTTGAGCAACCAGATGAGAAGTCCATCATCACATACGTTGTCACTTATTACCACTATTTCTCCAAGCTGAAACAAGAAACTGTGCAGGGTAAACGTATTGGGAAGGTGGTAGGCATTGCAATGGAGAATGATCGTATGATCAAGGAATATGAGGGCTTGACTTCTGATCTTTTGCAGTGGATTGAAAACACTATTGAATTGTTAAACGACAGAGTGTTTGTCAACTCTCTAGTGGGAGTACAGACGCAATTGACTCAGTTCAATACTTACCGCACAGTTGAAAAGCCACCGAAATTTGTGGAAAAAGGTAACCTGGAGGTGCTGCTTTTTACTTTACAATCTAAAATGAGAGCTAACAACCAAAAACCTTATCTCCCCAAGGAAGGAAAAATGATAAGTGACATCAACAAGGCATGGGAGCGTTTAGAAAAAGCTGAACACGAAAGGGAATTGGCCCTGAGAGAGGAGTTAATCAGACAAGAAAAGCTTGAACAGTTAGCAGCTAGGTTTAACCGCAAGGCAGGAATGAGGGAAACTTGGCTCTCTGAAAACCAGCGACTTGTTTCCCAAGATAACTTTGGATTTGACCTTGCTGCAGTTGAAGCTGCCGCTAAAAAGCATGAAGCCATTGAGACTGACATCTTTGCTTATGAAGAACGAGTGCAAGCTGTTGTTGCAGTAGCAAATGAGCTGGAAGTAGAAAGGTACCATGATATTGAACGCATCAATGCAAGAAAAGACAATGTATTAAGATTATGGAATTACTTGCTTGAACTGCTTCGACTTAGACGCATGCGACTTGAACTTTCATTGCAGTTGCAACAGAACTTCCAGGAAATGTTGTATATTCTTGACTCTATGGAAGAGATGAAGCTGAGATTATTGAGTGAAGATTATGGAAAACACTTGATGGGGGTAGAAGATCTCTTGCAGAAACATTCATTACTAGAAGCTGACATCAATGTTCTTGGAGAACGTGTAAAAACAGTTATTGAACATTCACAGAGATTCTTGGACGACGAACAAGTTGAAGGTTATCGTCCATGTGATCCTTCTGTAGTTTTAGAAAGAGTGCAACAATTAGAGGATGCATACGGAGAATTAGTTAAACTTGCAGTGGAGCGCAGGTCACGCCTTGAGGAGTCAAGGAAATTATGGCAGTTCTATTGGGACATGGCAGAGGAAGAGAATTGGATCAAGGAGAAGGAACAAATTTTGTCTACTTCAGACATCGGTCATGATCTTATCACAGTTAATTTGCTCTTGACTCAGCACAAAGCTGTGGAAGAAGAACTGTTATCACATGAACCACAAGTCAAGGCTGTCGTTAAAAGTGGAGAGGAACTTATTGCACAACAACACTTTGGTTCTGATAAAATCCAGGAGAGGATAGATGAGATAATGGGTATGTGGAATAGCTTAAAGGAACGTTCTTCAACCCGCAAGAAGAGACTTACAGATGCTGTGGATCTTCATCAATTCTATACTGAAGCTGATGATGTTGATACGTGGATGTTGGATATTCTTCGTTTGGTTTCTAGTGAAGACACTGGCCGGGATGAGGCAACTGTACAGTCCCTCCTTAAGAAGCACAAGGATGTAACAGATGAGTTGAAGAATTATGCCAGCACAATTGAAGCTTTGCACCAGCAGGCTTCAGAACTCAATCAAGTTGACCGTGAATCTCCTGATGTTGTGGAGAGGTTAGCGTCAATTGACAGGCGTTACAAGGAACTACTGGAACTTGCTAAGATGCGTAAACAGAGGTTACTCGATGCTCTGTCCTTGTATAAACTGTTTACAGAAGCAGATGGTGTTGAACAGTGGATTGGAGAGAAAGAACGTATGCTGCAGACAATGGTGCCAGCTAAGGATATTGAGGACTGTGAAATCATGAAGCACAGATATGAAGGTTTTGAACAAGAGATGAATGCTAATGCTAGTCGTGTGGCTGTGGTTAATCAGCTTGCTCGACAGCTGTTACATGTTGAGCATCCTAATTCAGATGAGATTGTTGCTCGCCAAAATCAGCTCAATCAGCGATGGGCAGAGCTCAGAGAAAAAGCCGAGGCTAAACGTGAAGAACTTAGTTCGGCTCATGGTGTCCAGACATTCCATATTGAATGCCGTGAAACTGTTCTCTGGATTGAGGACAAGAAACGTGTACTTATGGAGACTGCAGATCTGGGCACAGATCTTAGTGGTATTATGACATTACAAAGGCGATTGTCAGGAATGGAAAGAGACTTGGCCGCTATTCAAGCTAAACTAGATGCTCTAGAAAGAGAGGCAGACAAGATCAGCCAGGATCATCCTGAAGAAGCTGAACTTATTCGAGAACGTGTTGAACAAATCAGAGCAGTATGGGACCAACTAACACAGCTCCTAAAGGAACGCGATGCTAAACTTGAAGAAGCTGGTGATTTGCACAGATTCTTACGTGATCTGGATCACTTCCAGGCTTGGCTCACAAAGACAATGACTGATGTAGCTTCTGAAGATATCCCATCCAATCTTGCTGAGGCTGAAAAATTGCTCAGCCAACACCAGTCTATACGTGAGGAAATTGATAACTACAGAGAAGATTACACTAAGATGATGGAATATGGTGAGAGAATAACGGCTGAAGATGTTACTCCAGCAGATGATGCACAATACATGTTCTTGAGGGAGAGATTGAAAGCTTTGAAAGATGGTTGGGCAGAGCTCCATCAGATGTGGGAGAATAGGCAACAGTTGTTATCACAGTCTCTAAATTTACAGATGTTCTTGCGTGATGCTAAACAAGGCGAGGTTCTTCTAAGTCAACAAGAACACTACCTTACCAAAGATGAAACTCCCACAAACTTAGAGCAAGCTGAAAATCTTATCAAACGGCATGAAGCGTTCCTTACAACAATGGAAGCTAATGATGACAAAATCAATGGTATCTGTCAGTTTGCACAGAGGCTTTTGGATGAGGAACACTTTGCTGCTGAGAAAATCCAAAAGAAAGCTGAGAATATTGAAGAACGTAGACAGCAAAATAGAGAAAGAGCAATGGAACAAATGGAACGTTTAAGGGACCAACTTCAAGTACATCAATTTTTGCAAGATTGTGAAGAACTTAATGACTGGGTACAAGAGAAACACATTATTGCTCAAGATGAGAGTTACCGTTCTGCAAAGACTGTTCATAGCAAGTGGACAAGACATCAAGCCTTTGAAGCTGAAATTGCAAGTAACAAAGACAGGCTGGTCAGAGTACAGAAAGCAGGAGAAGAACTAGTTAAGGAAAAACCAGAAATGGCAGATATGATTGGACCAAAGATATCAGAATTAAATCGTCACTTTGATGCACTGGAGACTACTACCAAAGAAAAGGGTGAACGTCTTTTCGATGCAAATCGTCAAGTTCTCTATGAACAAACTTGTGATGACATAGATACATGGATGGCAGATCTTGAGAAACAGATAGAAGGTGGAGACACTGGAATGGATCTCACCTCTGTCAATATTCTCATGCAGAAACAACAGATGATTGAGACACAAATGGCTGTGAAAGCAAAACAAGTAGAACAGTTGGAGAGCCAGGCAGATTACCTACAACGTATGACACCAGAAAAGACTGAGGAGATCAAGTTGATGAAATCAAAAGTTGAAGCGAAATTCGAGTCTCTGAAAGCTCCACTTGTTGATCGTAACAGAGCATTAGCCAAGAAAAAAGAAGCCTATCAATTCCGAAGGGATGTTGAAGATGAAAAACTTTGGATTTTAGAAAAGATGCCTCAAGCAAAGAGCCCTGAATATGGTAATTCCTTATTCACCGTCCATATGTTAAAGAAGAAGCTCCAGAGTTTGAGTAATGAAATAGACAACCATGAACCTCGTATTCACCTTGTATGTGAAAATGGAAGAAAACTAATAGAGGAAGGTCATGAAGATGCTCAGGAATTCCAAAGGTTACTTGAAGAGTTGTTAGATCATTGGTCTAAGTTGAAAGATGCTTTGGAACACCGTCGGTCTAAGTTGTTGGTGTCTGAGAAAGCACAGCAGTATCTGTTTGATGCTGGTGAGGCTGAAGTGTGGATGAGTGAGCAAGAGCTCTACATGATGGTAGAAGACAGAGGCAAAGATGAGATATCAGCTCAGAATCTTATGAAAAAACACCAGAGTCTAGAAAATGCAGTAGATGATTATGCAGAAACTATAAGACAGTTGGGAGAAACTGCTAAACATCTTATTAATGAAGGGCATCCTGAGAGGTAAGAGTTATCTTTGGTATACAGGGCATTAATCTGTTCTGTGATAGTTTAAAAATTAGGTTATGAAAGTGTTTTATATAGTATTTCACAAAACTGAAAAATCATATTAGTATTTAGAAAATTATGTGCTTTCTGAATATCTGGCTTACAGTCTGCTCATTTATTCTTTGGTATGCAGTCATTCTTAGTCCTTGTTCTAATGAGTGTTTATTTTCAGCGAACAGATTGGCATTAGACAATCACAGATTGACAAGCTCTATGCGGGATTAAGGGACCTTGCAGTAGAGAGACGAAGCAAATTAGATGAAGCCCTTAAGTTGTTCATGCTTAACCGAGAGGTTGATGACCTTGAACAATGGATAGCAGAGAGAGAGGTTGTTGCTGGATCTCATGAATTAGGACAAGATTATGACCATGTAACAGTAAGTAGTACTGCTATATCCTGTGGTGATCATATTGTATTTATGTTTAGCTAGATGGAATCTGAGACTTTCAAAGAGCTTCCTGCATTGTGCTGTGATTGGCACACTGTGGACAGTATTATAAATACTAAAGGGTCTTATAGTTTCACCCCAAGAAGCATTTCTTCCCCAGGCTTTGACTTCCTCCATACATAGAACAAAGGAAAATGATAAGGATATTTACTGAATATGAAACTCAAGGTATATAGCAGAGACAAGTTATTATCAATCAGGTATCATCAATGATAGTGAAGAAAATATCTTGCATAATTTGACATGAAACTAAGATATATTCTTATAAGCTTCTTATAACAGAAAATGAGAGGGGATTTAGGGGAGGTGGGGAAGGTTGAAAAGCCAGAGATGGAGATACAATAGATTGAAGTAAAGAAGGCTATAAATTAAATGAAGAATGACAAATCACTAGGTCTGTCACAGTTACAAATTGGAATGGAATGGTATTTAGAACAGAAGGGGAAGAATGAATAGTAATATTTAGGGGCAACCTGGGAGGACAAAACAATGGCAAATGATTGTGAAGGAAGTCAGATGGTAAATGAGTGTAAAATGAAAGGAGATGATTTGAAATATGGCAATTAATTATAGAGTAGTCAAACTAAGAGAACATTATTGAATTGTGAAGATTGGTGAACAGCAGTGCCATATGAGGGGGAAATGTACAGTTGATGCTGTTCTTTATGAATGTTACAGGAAAAGAGACTGGAAGGTAATTGGAATTTATTGTATTTATAGTCCTTGAGAATGCATTTGATGGAATACCAAGGGATGTAATGTTCTGGTGATTAAAAAGGGAGAAAGGTGCATGAAAAGTTTATTAGTTTGGTTGGAATTATGTATAAAGATGTATAAAGAACAAGGAAAGGAGTAATAACAGCCTGCATCAAAAAAGAAATGTTTGAAGTTAAAGTTGGTTTACATCAGGATTTGCACATTGCCAATTTCTGCTGGTACTGGTACTAATGGATGTACCGAGTGAAGGGAATAGGGATGAAAATATGTGGAAATTGTTATACATATACAGGTTATCTGGTGGTTAAGGCATAAGCTTGAAGAAGGGTAAGAGAGTAGCAGGAGTCTGTCAAATGTGGTGGTATGAGGGTAAATCTGAGTAAAACAGTTTGTGGTGTCCAGCAAACAGGGAGGGGAAGTCATTTACACAAGAGAAAAAGAGGCTTATGTTGAAAACTTGCAGAGGAATTCAGATATACAGAATCTACTTTTCAGGCAGGGGGTAGGTGGTGGGGTTAGCGTGTGTGATGAAAAATGATAAACTGAAAGTAAAGATCCATTGTACCATGATCAGACCAGTGGTGTATGTGGCTGCAAAACTAGTGCATTTAAGTAAGAAGGAAGGAAGAACAAGCTGGAGTAAACAGAAATGAGGATGTTGAGATGGAATTTGGGGATCTTCCTGCAGGAGATTCTGGAAAATTTCAAAATTACTGGGATAATAAAGATTACTTCTGAGAGTCAAGACAGTGTAGGCATCTGGCAAGATTGAGTTAGGGGGAGGAAGTGAAGAAGGTGTGGGTGGGAGCTGTTATGGGTAGGAGGTCAAGAGAGAGGCAAGGCTTAGATTGCACCACTGAATTAAAGTTTTAATAGAAGATACTTTTGATAGAAGTAGATGAAGGCATCAAGGCATTAGACCCCTTAACTTATGGATTGTAGTTGGGCTGGAGAAGGTATTTGTCTGTCTACCTATTTGAACATGTTGCTTTTGTTTTTATTCAACATTTAAGATAAATGTTAAGCAATCTTTCATGGTATCAAAACTTAACCCAATCAGGGAAAGAGTATGTCACTGAAACACCACATATTAGAATTTAATATATTAACTTTCTTTTCTTCCCAAAGATGTTGCGAGACAGATTTAAGGAGTTTGCCCGAGACACTGAATCTATAGGCACTGAACGTGTGGCAGCTGTAAATGAAATAGCTGATCAGTTAATATTAGCAGGACATTCAGATGCAGCTACAATTGCTGAATGGAAAGATGGTCTTAATGAATCTTGGGCTGACTTACTTGAATTGATAGAAACGCGCACACAGATGTTGGCTGCCTCTTGGGAGCTTCATAAGTTCTTCCACGACTGCAAAGATGTCTTGAGTCGAATCTTAGAAAAACAGAACAGTATATCAGATGAGCTTGGCAGAGATGCAGGTTCAGTTTCAGCCTTACAGAGAAAACACCAGAACTTTGTGCAAGATCTTGTCATGCTTCAACAACAGGTATGTGGTCAAGATTTTTTTCAGATTGAAGTATTTAGTGTTACTAGATGAATTTAAATAGTTTTACATTTATAGACTAATTTGACAGAATAAATAAGGGTCTGGTAATCTTCAGGTACAACAAATACAAGAAGATTCTTCCAAGTTGCAAGCAGCTTATGCTGGAGACAAAGCTAGAGAAATTACCAATAGAGAAGCAGAAGTTGTCTCTGCCTGGTTGAACTTACAAGGCATGTGTGAGGAGCGTCGCATCAAATTACATGACACTGGAGACCTCTTCAAGTTCTTCAATATGGTGCGAACTTTAATATTATGGATGGATGATGTCATAAGACAAATGAACACTACAGAAAAACCAAGGTTAGATTATTTTATCTGTTTTTGGTAGGGTTGGCAGAAACAGTTGTACATGACTTGTAAATAGCTTAAATGAAAAGGTACAAAGAGCATTTTGATGTCTAGTACAGGCAGTCCTGAGTTATCAATGATTCAGTTTTATATCATTTGTCCAGCGCCAAAAATCACCTTCTCCTGTTGCTGAAATGCACCACTTTCTGGTTATCAGCGCCAACAATAAGGTATTGGTGCCAATACATACCTATTGGAGGTGCCATTAACCAGTTATTGGTGCCAAAATCTGGTTATGGGTGCCATAAAGTACCATTATGGCAATTTTAGCCTATCATCAAGCTGTCATAACGGAAACCCTGCCAATAACCGTGAACTGTTGTTGGTATTTGGAAGCAGTATGGGGTTTGCATGTTCAAAATTACTTCATTAATTTTTTTTTTTTAGATTTCGTTTTTCCTTATGCAACACTATAATGTCATGATGTGGACCTGTACACAGGTTTTAAGCCTACTTTAGGATCAATGTGTTTATCGCTATATTTAATGAAGATTCTCCAAAGATAATAAACCAGCAAAGAATCGGTTTTTAAATTTAAGAGGCCTAACCAGGAAGATCTACACGGTAAAGAATATATAATGCAAAGTGTGAAGGGTTAGCCAATAAGAGGCTGTTGCACCTAAAAGGTTTGTCCTAAAGTTTAATGGAACTGACCTCGTAATGTCCGCGTCACCTCACAGGGGATGGCACAATATGATTTAAGTGGTGCCAGTGTAAGCCAAACCTGCTTGCTATGACTGAGAGTATTACTAGAATACAATCATCCCCACCCTAATCATGTTATGGGCAAACCGGATAGAATGCAGAGGCGCCTATCTCCAGAACCAGACCCCCCTGGAATCCGTACACCAGCCCTGAAGAAAGGTATGCCCTTGAGCTATCAATCTGATATCTCTCATGTCCAAACATTATTGAGTGGTTGATGGTCCTACCACAGTTCCCACTTATTTAGCTTTGGATATAAACTCAGTCCCAGCTATGATATCTTTTCCTGTTTATCAGGTCCAATAAATTTTAGCAAAAGTTGCAAATTCCATGACAGTTAATCCAAAAGATTGGACAATGATATATGGGTCACTTGGCCTCTAACCCAGGAACAAATTCCTAGGGCCCAAGAGCTCCCTCACCAAGTCAGGGTGGGCCAAGTGAGGGGCAAAGTTGCAATTCATGGAATACTTGTTCATAATCGTTCCTTATGGCATGTTTCTCGTTTGAGCCTCTGCATAGGGGACTGTCATTTTATGCAAAAGTACTTATGCCTAATTGTTGTGAACCAGGTTTTGGTTATTAAATGAGTAACACGTAGGCTCATTCAAAAATTCTACCTCTACTGTAATTATTTTATGCTAGTTCAATTAAGGAACCTACTAGTACATATATAAAAAACAGAAAAATAGCCCACTGTTGTGGTTCATTTCTCCTTTTCTTTGATCGTTTAAAGTAAAAGTAAGGATGCTAGCTGGGCAAAATGTGTTTTAGTATAATTGTTGTTATTGTCAGTATATAGAAATTAAAGGTGCTTAGTGGAGTTGCTATCCTGTTAAGTCAAGTCTTGATTCAGTGTAAATTTTTAGTAATATCCTGTAATTGGTAAGCTAAGAGATTTGTAAAGCACTGTAATATGGGTAACACCATCAGTAATGATGAGTGCAAATATTAACATGAATGGAGATGGGGGAAGAATGACTTTATTAGGAATGCTACTTCCAAAACTACTGATCATATGTATAGTGGCGCCTCAGTGGTGTGGTTGGTATGGTGTTGGCTTCCCACCTTGGTGGTCGTGAGTTTGATTCTCAGCCATTCCATTGAGGGGTGAGAGATGTATATTTCTGGTGATAGAAGTTCACTCTCAACGTGGTTCGGAAGTCACGTAAAGCCGTTGGTCCCGTTGCTGAATAACCACTGGTTCCATGCAGCGTATAAGCACCATACAGACCAACAAACATACATATGTATAGTGTTGTAATGCTTGGTCCATTTTATTACAGAGATGTCAGTGGTGTAGAATTACTAATGAACAACCATCAAAGCCTCAAAGCAGAAGTTGATGCAAGGGAAGACAACTTCAATGTGTGTGTTTCCCTTGGTAAGGAATTGTTAGCGCGTAATCACTATGCGACGTCAGAGATCAAGGAAAAGCTCATGTCTTTGAGTAACCAACGTATCAACATGTTGCAGCGCTGGGAAGAACGATGGGAACACTTGCAACTAAGTAAGGAACTTTTAGAGATTGTTTAGTTTATTAATAAATTTATTTAAAGTTAGTATTTTTGTGTGTTTTATGATATTGTCTGGTTAATTGAATTGTTTATTGAACAAGTCTCCAGGGAAATATTCTATTGTGGTACAGTTTTTACCCAACTGTCATGCTATATGGGCAATAGGCATGATTCATATAAGTTCATTACTAGGAATATATGAAAGTACATATTGGAAATTCACTTGGGGGTGACACTTTTCTCAAACCTGAATTTTGGTCCCCTTTTGTCAGAGTAGAGACAAAATAGTTATAGAAAAATATGGAAAACAACAAGAATTTGGCCTTTCACCTTAAGTCAAGTTGATCCAGAGGTAGTAAAGAGTATTTACTGTGTCGTCTCTGCTGCGTCTCTTCCTTTACCACCTGCCATGCCACCTTGACACATTCACAGCTTAATAATTCACTCACTTTGTTCAAAAACTCTCTAGAGCAAATTAAGACCAGAAATACTCTAGAAAATCTATTTCCAATTCCAACAAAAGCATTTTGTAAAACCTAAAAATATACAGTATCACAAGAAATATAACGACCCCATATGCTCTTATCATCTGATCTTGTGTATCATGCAACCCTTAAAATTTTGTCCTCAGATCATGTCATCAACACATCTTCTGTACATTACACTAGGCAATGCTTGATGTGCACAATTCAGTTTTGGTAGATTATACTAGGCTAGACTTATTGAACCTGTATACTACTACTGGTGATGCATATTACATCTAAGTTAGGCAGTTTCAGTAGATACACTGATAATGCATGTTACATCAAAGCTAGTTTTTGACTTAATAATAGCCTAAAAGTAAATGTTCTGTAGGGCTAAATGCATATATACATTCAATCAGGCTTGCCAAATTTATGGCTTATATAATAATTTATTGCTATTTTATTTACTTAAAAACTACTTGCTATATAATGAAGGACACCAACAAGAACAGAGGCAAGTACGGACATAAAACTACTTAAAGGGAAAACATTTGTTTGCCACATTAAGTTAGTGTAACAAATGCACAGTTATTAAAGGTTGCATTGACGTTTTTGGGCTTTCGAAAAACTATAATTTTCAATTATGATGTCCGTAAGAAAGAATAGAATAGGGTCATACGAGGTTTTAGATGTGAATGATGTAACGAAGAACATAGGCTGGAAAAAGGTTTGGAATAGGCAAAAGTGATGTAAGAAACTGGTCAAATCAGATCTTGACTTTATTGAAAATTTGTATTGTATATAAATATAGGTAAGCTGCATTTTATAGTACAGCTTTGTTAATTTAGAAAAAAACACTATGTTCCTGTGAGGATGTATGGATTATTTGGCTATGGTTTTTGACATTGATAACCTTTATAAAATTCAATCAGAGGATGACTTTGAGAATGTGAACATTACCAGATTGCAAATGGCACTTTATTGCAGTGTTCATATTTTATGGTGTAGTGGTATGTAATATCAGTGTAATACATTTAATACTCATATTATTATATGGATATTTTTCAGTACTTGAAGTGTACCAGTTTGCTCGTGATGCATCAGTGGCTGAGCAGTGGCTCCTGGCACAGGAACCTTACTTGCAATCTGCAGAGTTGGGCGTAAGTTGAATTTATTTTAAGTATGAAATGCAGTTAACTTGGGTATTTAAATGCAGTTAACTTGGGTATTTCATTTTAACATAAAAAGACTGGACTTAAGAGTTTGAGGATGCGGGGGGTGGGCCTGTCTTTGCCAGAACATTCACCCTTCTCTGAGTGAAAATTCTTTACAATAATTTGCTTTGATTATCATGTAAAATTACACATTGCATTACATTAATGAGTTTGGTATCATTTTAAAGCTGAAGAGTTGATCCTTATCATGATATATATAAAATTGCAAAAATATAAAAAACCAAATCTCAGTATTTTAAGTGAAAATTAGCCATAAAATAATTTGTTACTTTCATTTTTTAAAATGCAATAAAATTTAGCAAGATAATTCAATTTCTGTTTGCACAGTGTATGATAAATAGCCTATCAAATAGTATGAAATGTATTACTATTTGAGCTATATATGATACCAAGAAGGGACACATTTCAGAATCTCAACAGTTGAAATATGGATGATGACCGTAATTGTCATCAGAATCTCTCTAAGGGTTAACATATTTATATCACGAATTAAGTTCATTGCTGTTGAATCAATCTCGTCTGACTCCAGAACCACAGTAACTTCCATTTTTTATTTGGGAAATGTTTTTCTAATAGCAAGTAAAAGTAAAACAACAGTGCCCTGTGAAACATGTCTGTTCATTCCCTCCTTGTCGTATTTGTATTGAGATGCTGGAAATTTTTTTTGTCTTAAATGTGCACAGACATTGATGTTTGGATAAAACTAATATATTGGCTAAACCCTGAATGTACATATGATTTAACAGGAGTTTTAAATTATATAGCATTTGTTGATAGCTAATTTTTGTTTTATTGTATATTTCAGTGTTCCATTGATGAAGTTGAAAATCTGATTAAAAAACATGAAGCTTTTGATAAGGCATGTTCAGCGCAGGAGGAGCGGTTTGCTGCTTTAGAAAGATTAACGACGGTAAGGTTTAAAAATATATTTTATTGTTAACTTCTACACCATAAATTTTCTAGGGGTGGTTGACATCCATGGTTACTAATTTCGGATGTTTAATTTCTGCATTTCTCTTAGTTTTATTACTTGAAAGTGTAGGAGGTGGTAGACATCACCTGCTACAGCAACTAGAAGAAATAGGAAATATAATTGTAACCCATTTTATCCACACTTTCATAATGTGAGCAAAAACATTCACAATTTTTTTTAGTAAAATGAACATTTTAGACTTTAAAAAAGGTCAGTTACCACTACAGTACAAAACATGAGATTTTGTTTATGATATTCTTATGATTAATTTAAAACTGGTTTGATATTTTATACAAGAACATAGTTAATATATCTTATATTTACTTGAAATTTTCAGAAAATTTCTGTACCCTAAGGTTTCATTGAGTTAGAAAAAGAAAATCTCATATAAATTTATGATTAACAAAACATTGAAAAATTGAGATATTGACTTTGTGACTTGTATGGTAGCTGGAATTGCGTGAGCAAGATAAACGTCTAGGCCTGTCGGATGAACAGGGTCGAGCAGTGTACTATGGCCAACGCTACGGTGATGATGATCCGGTGAATGTTCGGTTAATAACGAAAATTCATAAAGAATGTGTTGTCTTCAATTTCACTGAGTATTATATTATTTTAGGGGAAGATAGATTTTAGCAAATATTTCATGGTTTCATTCCGATGTCATGCAAGGTTAAGATTAATCACTTTGAGTAATTGAGAACATTTATTCGGTAAATAAAGGATATTATATTTGGAATTTTCAAAATTCTTAGTGTTTGAGTTTTTATTTTGCACTGAATGTTCTTTTCATTTAGAAAATTAAACCATTTGATAATGTGGCATGTCTGTTATATTGCTTTTCAAACCGAAAGTGGTGCCTGCTACCAGATACCGTTTTGTCTGTGTAGTTATCACATACAAATTAATTTTGCAGAATCCCTTTTTTGCAATATTTACATTCATTTCCCTGGAAATGGTTATTGGGTATACTTAAACTTTTGCATATCAGTGAAAGGAAGCCAACGTTATTGCTTTATGAATCACATAGAAGTTATTGTATGAAATTACTTATAGAAATCCAATTTGGGGCTGCGGGACTTCAGTTTATTTTAACAAGGGTCATATTCTCTTTTTACAGTACATTCTAAGCAGTTGGGGTATTTCATGTTATGAATGACAGGGTCAGTTTTACACAGTTTTTCCAAGCTTTTGGCTTTAAAATAAGTGCTCTTTCAATTTCAGACACAAAAGTAGTTATGAGTAGGTTGAATTTTTTGTAAATTATTCTGTCGAATGGTGTTGACTGTATCATTATCTCACTTTTTTAATAGTTTTAGAGAATATATAAAGTAATATCGTCCTATCTTAAAGGCGGTAGGAAAGTAACTGATAGGTCACGGGACGGCGAGGGCATTCTGGGAACTACAGTATCCTGTGACTGGTACAGATGCCAATAGTCACTGGATCTCACAAGTTTTATTATTAATTCTACCAGTTTCCAGCTTGGCACTAGTATTATCCTAATGTTAAGACCGAAGGTTTGTTGGTTATGAAAAATACAAATTGGTTAAAAATTTGTCATATTTTGTGACAACACTATATTAGCTTTGTAGAAACCAGATAGAGTCATGCATATTAATACAGTATACAGTTCAGATTAAGATAATGATGCGATATCCATACAAAGTAAAATCCTCTTTTACTTACTTTATGATGCATAGAACTGATGTGTTAGCTGAGAATAGGCTTATCAATAGAAGTTTACTTTCTTTCTGGAGAATGCATTACTAGAAGTGACTACCTTCCCAGTGATTCTGATTAATGGTCTCAGCTTCTTATATGGAAGCTAAAACATAAACTAGTGGATAACAAACTTAATCACTTCTTATTCTTCACTGGAAGTTTGTATGACTTTTCTTATCCTTTGCTGAAAGTCTGTATAATATCGTTTATTTGCCATGATAAAGAAATAAGGAAAGTGTTGGTCATCCCCAGCATGCATTTAATGTTCCCACAAAAATACAAACCTTTGTCTTTTATGTGGATATACATATGGCAAAAGCTGGTACATAATGTTGTTAATGGTGGCAGGTATTTGAGTGTTGTTGAGTTGGTCAGTAGTACATCAGTCTTTAACAATTGTTGACAACGAGTTATAATGCTTTTGTTTGGATGTTTAGTATGGCAGGGTTACTTGAACAATAACCAGCCCGAGAAGAGTCTACTTGAGACTCAGAGGTCTGGAAAAACTAACCCCTATTAATAATAATAATACTTGAACAATAGAGACAAGTTTTTTATTAATTCTACCAGTTTCCAGTTTGGTGCTAGTATTATCCTAATGTTAAGACTGAAGGTTTGTTAGTTATGAAAAATACAAATTGATTAAGAATTTATCATTTTGGGATGAATGTTTCCTACTGTAATAGTTAGCTTACATCTTCATCCTATAATCATGTTTCACACCAGGTGGTGTTGTAATGTTCACAACGGGCAGAGATACGAACATTAGGTTCATTAGGAATAAGTTTTTCTGTTGGGCACAATGGTCACACACTGTCTGTTCCTGTAGGGGTAATGAGTGTGGTTTTTCTGCTCATTATGAAGAATGTAAGGCATGGTGTGTTGAGAAAATATATAATTTTTTCCAGTATTGGATGTGAGAGGCCAATAGATAACTAAGGCAAATAGCTAAGCTTGGCCATAAGTCCACTCCATCTGTTCTCCCTCCAAAGGGGGTTATAGTTTTCTACTTATGTCTGTAGCCCCATTTCTTGGCCTGCACTACTTCAGTAGGTCTTCTTTGCCAGGGAACCAAGGCATGTCTTGGGACAGCAGTCTGGCCCCTTCACCACCTACCTCTGAGTCGTCTGCTGTCTCAAAATTTTCTTGTTCTCTGAATTTATTCAGTAAAGTTAAGCCCTCACATTAACCGACTTTTGCATTAGTAATTTCAGTAGTTTGTGAACTCTGTCTGTACTTCAGTTGTTTAATCATTTACTTGTCCAATATTATCACTTATTTCGTATTTCATGTTAACCCTCTATCTCTTACACAATTCAATTTTACCTCAAGAACGTTTTGGGCAGGTTTCATTTTCTAGGCTCAGTGTCAATGGTAGTTCTTTCAGATCATTTAGGTTCTCTTCATAGATAAAGACTGCTGATGGGTCGGCATCTAGACCTCAAAAGCCCAGACCTCACATTGTCCTCAGATGCTTTGGGGTCAGGCTGGGGAACCATTCTGGGAAGCATTGAAGTGTCAGCAAGTTGACAGTAGAGGAAAGCAAGATGCTAATAAACAACCAAGAGCTTTTTGCAGTATGGAAGGGTGTATGCAAGTGGAACATCTAGTCAGAGACTAGACGGTCAGAGTCTACTCTGACAATTAATCTCTTACCGTAGGAGGCAAGGATGCACAAAATCAAGAGATTTCTTTAGGCTTGCAGAGAAACTTCTTTAGAATGGGTCGAGGTACAGGCAGTCCCCGGTTATTGGCGAGTTCCATTCTTGGTGGGGTGCTGATAAGCAAAAACCGTCATTAACCGAAACTCAGCAATTAATGGTGCTAATGGTGCCGGTAACCAGTTAATGGCACCTCTGGTACGTATGTTATGGTGCCATAACTCTATTATCAGTGCCTTATGGTGCCGATAACCGGAAACATTGGGCATTATGGTGCCATAAATTGCCAATTTTATGGCGCTAGATAAGCCCCATCAAACTGGATTGCCATTAACCAAGTCCACTGATAACTGGGGACTGTCTGTATATTATTCTTTTACTACAGTTTGTCCCAGGGTGAAATGGTGTTATTGCAGACCAATTCAGTGGGAAGGTGCAAGTTCTTCCATGATAATTGTCTTCATCTGGTGGTCTCAAGTTGTGGAACCCTTGGGGAGCCCCATACATTGATCTCTTTGTGACTATCCAAACAAAACTCCAAGTAATCTTCATGTCAGGATCCTCAGGTGTGGGCAGTCAATGTTTTTCTTCAGGAGTAGTTGAATCTAGACGTACACTTTTCCTCAGTTTACATTTTTGAGGAAAGTACTAAAGTCGCAAGCATCTGAGAGCCCAAGGATATCATTGATAGTTCCTTGGTGGCCTGGGAAAGAATGCTTTCCAAAGCTAGTTCTTTTGACAGAAACATTCCTTGCTTTCTTCCATTCAGGAAAGATTTCATACAAGCTTACCTAAGAAGATTCCATCAAAATTGCTGCATTCATCTTTTGAGCGCGGGTAGAGAATCAGTCATATAACTCTAGAAAGTTTTCCTCCGTAGATTGTGTTAACAATAGTCATTGTATTGATCTTGGTGCCTGTCCTGATAGGTGTCCAGCACCTTTACCTCTTTAGATAACCTGATTAAATTCTTTTTATATCTCAGCTAAGCAAAGAGATGTTATGTTCAGCGATTAAAGGAAATCACTGTATGTTGACTTCATTTTTTTGACATACTAACTTGAATATGGCATATACTTAAATTTGAAAGGGGTCTTTCGATCATTTGAGCTGGAAGACCCGAAACCACCCTGTTATTGTTTAGGATAGAATTTGGTTGTTGTTCTTAACTTGTTTATGTTATTTTAGTTTGAGCCTTTGGATAAAACTTCCTTTTTAGAACTCAACATTGAAGACACTTTTTCCTCATAGTTCTTGCTATAACATAGCATATTAGTGAGCTTCAGGCCCTTTATTGTAATGTGGGCTTTGTTCAGGAGGCCAACTCGGTCCCTTTTCCTCCAAACTTTTGTGCTAAAAACATGAAAGCAAAAGTCCTCCCCAGATTTGTGATGGTCCCTAGTGTAATGGTGAAGAGAAAACTCTGCTTTGTCAAGTTAGAGCTCTTGAGGATTTACTTAGACTTGACCTTTAAGAGGCAGAATTAAGAATTTACGCTGTAGTGTTAGGAGGCCAAACACACAATGTTCTAAATGCTATGTAATTTTTTCTACATTGGTTAATAAAGTTAGTGCACACAAAGTTGATTCCTGATCTACCATTTTTTAAGGTAAAACCTCATGAAATTTTTGTTTTAAGCTCATCTTTCAATTTCCTTAAAAACCTTTTGCTAGAGAAGGCTATCAGTGCAGCTGGAGGTGTAGCCTAGATTTTGTCCTACAGAGTGCTGAAGGAGTTTAATTATCAAATGTTCAAACTGCTTTTAGTGGTTCAATGCTGCCCTATTTCTTGAGCAGACTCTACCCTGCTCAAGTTAATTTCAAGCAAGGCTCTTGTTCTGTGATCCACATGTGGTAGAACAACTTCTTGTTTAAAGTGACCATTTTTGTTATTATATGGGACATAGTTTCCCCTCAGTTTTTCTGAGTGTACTTGGTGAACCACACACTGGTATAAGTCCCTATCAGTCCCTTGCTTACAATGTTATGTTATATGAATTATAGGAGTCAGCCTTCCCTACTCAATATACTTGACCTGGAAGTTTTTGTTTCTGGGTGGTGACATTTAGTCCATTTGATATTTTGCTTTTGGCACAGACTGTTTGGATATATCATAGATTTAATAACCTCATGTTCAGCCTTCAGAACAGTGCCAGTCATCTTTCGTGATGACTTTCATATGCGGTTGGAACCCCATATGAAAGATGGTTTATAGTTTCACAGGATCATATGCAAAATTCAAGATAGTTTCCTTTTTAACTTAGAAAATACAATGTGACGTCTATCATAATCCCACCTCTTAACTGCAGGAAGAAGGAGTTACGGACAGGCAAATGGTTTGTACAATACCTCTTACCTGGCTGCCACCTTTAACTACCTTGTTGTCAAGCTTCAGTGACCAGACCAGCTTTTGCAGAAGGTATATCCATGTGAAAGACTTTAGGTTTGACTATCCGAGGAACATGCAGATTATCTTGAATATGCAACTTTAATTTTGAGGGGAGAGATGGTACTAGCTTCATTTTTATATTATGTACTTTCTTAGTCTTATGTCACTTTCTTGATTTTTACATGGCCTCCTAAAGATGGTTAGATTTAGCACCTGTTGGCCAAGATAGGTCTTGATTATTGACTTAGTGTAGTGAGTTGAGTTATTCAGCCTAAGAGAATCCTTCACTTCTGAAAATGTAGTCCATCAAAAAACCATATAATACTATATTGTAGTTTAGTAAAGAAGTGTGAATGGTTATGTTACTCTTGTCAGATCCTGCAGACTTATGATATACTTCTGTAAGTTCAGTATCTCAGTCCTCCCACCTAAATGAATAATGGGGTTGATAAAAAAAATTTATTATACAGAAGTTTTTCATACTACCTTACATATTTTCCATGAAAAGTGATGTAAATACGTAGTTAATTATACTAAAAGTCTAGAGGCCTCATGTGTTTTGAAAGAACTTTGTCAGACAGACAGACATAAGACTGTTAATCCTGGGAACAGTGTGACTACAATACTAAGCATACAAATGATTTATGAGTGGGTTGGAAAACATATTTTGGTAATTTTGTCACTTCATTGTTTTATAACCTCATTGCTCTCTCTCTCTCTCTCTCTCTCTCTCTCTCTCTCTCTCTCTCTCTCTCTCTCTCTCTCTCTCTCTCTCTCTCTCTCTCTCATCCAAGTAGTGAGGGTAAGTAAATAAGGTTTATGCATTGTATGGAGACATCATTACGCATATAAAATTAGTGTTCTTTTGTTCCATTGATAGATACAAATCTATTTAATAGTTTTAACCTCTTATCCCCACAAGTTGGTTTCTTCCTCCCAGCATCTGCACCAGTTTGAGGTAATGATAGGTATGATATGTAATCAGGCATTGATAAAAAAAGTTAAACAAGAGAATGGTATGTATGAAACATGGAGATTTAATTTAATTTACAAATGATACTGGGGTCAGGTGTGTAATATACTTTTAGGAATGGTTGATTAATTAAAATTAATGTATTTTATATTCCCCTATTCTATATTTCATCATTGCATGCTTAAAGTTAGTTCAGTCATTTTGTGAAACCCAATTTTCTTTCATCCTTTATGACATAGTTGAAGAAATAATAGTGTAGTGGATTTGAGGAAAGAGCACATTTTGAAGTCAAAGTTTGATAAATATAAATAATTAAGTGAGCAAAGTCCCACATTCCACAATTCAGTCTAACCAGAGTGCTGTTTGTCTTATGGTACAAGAATTTTTAATTTTGACATATTATTGATGGATAACTTTTGACATTGAATGCAAGTTATGACATTTGTTTTTAAAACAAAAGATCAGTAGTTCTTTAGTTTTGGTTACAATTACATTAGTATTCTGTAAGAAGTTGATAGTTTTAATTGACATCCCTTAAGTCTTTGTGTCAATATAAGAAATTCAGATGATGAAGAGGGTTGTTATTTTAACTGGGTTTCACCCAATTTTTCACTGGCTGAATGGCAGTTATAGACTTAGCATTTAATTTTTCTTGAAAATAATGTGGTGGTAGAAGAGGCACTGAAGTCATGAAGAAGAATGCCTGTCATGCTTCCATTTGTATTAGAGGAGTACTTTGAATCCATCATTTAACATTTTAGAATATATATTAGGTACAAAAATCACTAGTATTTTCAACTAAACATCAGTTTAACCCTTTTGCTTATGTCACTTATAAACAGCTAAGTCTGTGGGAAATGGCAGTGACTCTAGCATTATACAGAAAATTTTTTATAAATTTTTTTTAAGACTCGTTGCTTTAACAATATACAAGGTAGGGTGCTCAATTTTGTTTATATTTACAGCTGAATGATTACTCTATACAGTGGCACAAAAAAAGCTTCCAAAATTAAGTTTTTGTAGGTGGAATCGAGTAAGTATTACGAGATGCTTGAAAATATTGCACATCCCCCACAAAAAAAGCTGTTTGCAATTACTGTATATACTTGCGTAACACACGATCTTGCATATCATGCGACCCCCAAATTTTCACCCTTAAAAAATGATTTTATCACGTATCATGCGAGTTCAATTTAGACCAAATAACAATGGGCTAATCTCTTTTCCTACTCTTTATCCATTCCATTTTTTAGTTAGGCTAACTTCTTTTCCTCCATCTCTTAATCTATACCATCTTCTAGTTAAGTTTAAAAAAAGTTAAAGAGAATGCCAAAAATATCGGTTGTAATGATATACGTACTACTTGTTTGGAAAACGCATACAGCCAGAAACAGCTGATTTGCTATGAACAACCAATCCAATAACAACAGCCTTTTTGCTTGCATTTCAACCATTGTACGATA
Source organism: Macrobrachium nipponense (assembly GCF_015104395.2). Lineage (NCBI taxonomy): Eukaryota > Metazoa > Arthropoda > Malacostraca > Decapoda > Palaemonidae > Macrobrachium > Macrobrachium nipponense. The sequence goes on from NC_061089.1 coordinate 30,100,588, forward strand.
GTAAAAAATTACCATAGTTATGTTACAAATTATGTTAAGGAGAATAGAACTGATATATTTTTACATTACTGGTAGTAGTCGACTTACTACCGCAATTGATTATGACCAACCAGTCACAAATCGATTAGGACGTAAGTCGGCCTGTGTTAATTTTCCGTAAGAATATTATACTAGCCTAGCCTACACTAGGGTAATCAGTACCATCTTTACAGATAGGGTAGCCTATCCTACACTACACAGCATACTTCATACATATATGGCATAGTAATTATTAATTACAGCTAATTCTCTAGGTTCAATGCACATTGGCTTATGATAATTCAGTACAAAGAGAAATCGAATAACATTTAACAAGTTAGCCTTACGTATACAATGATGATGATATCGTGGTACATATATCGTATATATACGAATACAGTAGCCTAGCCTTCAGTATACTGTATACTACATATAAGATATAATTTAGTAATTTAGTAAGATAAGCCAATTTTGGAAGTTCAATGCATTCTGACTATGACATATCTGTAGAAAAAAAAAATGGACACGAAATGGGAATCAGATTCAGACCAACATCGGCTTGCCTAATTGAACGATGGCAGGCTGCTGACGGCTAGTATATTTACGAAATAAAAACAATGAATATGCATCATTTCTGTGATTCTTTTAAAAAGTTATACATTACAGTAGCCAATAATATTGTATGTATTCTCATATCATAAAACTTACAAAGCGGTCAGTATTTTGGATTAGAAATCAGCTGATGGCGGATAAGTGTTTATTTCTCCGTATTTAACTTATAATTCTTAGCGGATTGCCTTTCTTTTAGTTAGCGTAAAATATCTAGATACTTTACTTATATAGGAGAAGGTAATTTGTCATTTTACTACATGTTTTTAAGTCGAAATATGAATTTAATACGCCTCGTGAAATAAAGTATTTTTTTTTTTCATAAACAGATTGCATTGTGGGCATGTTTATTGTGTATGTAAAAATATTACATGATTCAGTTCGCTATTTTCACTTCATTTCATCATAGTACGAACCTTTACCGTAACGTTACTTGGCTTTTATTGGCGTGAAAACAACAGTAAAATGTGTTCTTTCAAGACCTGAAGTTTTGATTTAAACGATTTTCTCTCAATTTTATCTACGGTTGTGTTTGATGTTGTAAGTTTACTGGAGTTATGTCTATGTTGCCAATGCACGATAATAGTACTATATGGACGAAACTCGCAAACTTCGGTGTAGTACCTTCAAACTCGACCGTAAGCAAAATGACAAAAATGTGTTTTAATCAAAACTATTGGGCATGAAAAGAACACATTTACTGTTTTCACTCCGATAAAAGATAAATACGTAAAGCTCGTAGTATGCTGATGAGATAAAGTGAAAATATCAAACGGAATCTGTTGATTTTTGTTTATGCAATAAACATACCCTCAGCGCCATCTACTAACGAAAAAATAACTAAATTTCGTTCACACACAATACGTTTTTAAGTGATATTTCCACTTGAAAACACTGTATAACGTAAAATAACCTCGTCTCATATAAATAAGAGTACAGGCGGCCCTCGGTTAGTGGCAGGGGTTCCGTTCCTGGCCGCCGACGCTAAGTGATTTGCGACGCTAAACGATTTCAAAGCCTACGGCCGCCACACACATTTCGAAATTCTAGACCGGTTAACGTCGACCTACACCAGTCAAATGGCGCTGTAATCCCACAATGGCGCAATAAGTAAAATTATATTTATGCAGTATAGTACTATAGAATTTACTGTACAGTAGTACTGTACAGTGCATAATAGTATTATAAATACTGTAAAGTGAAAAAAGTCTAGCTTTAATCCTTTGGGTGTCTAGAGTATTTAAGACATAATAAGGTTTATACAGTGTACAGGTAGCTGTAGTGTTCAAGTTATGATAATTCGTCTTATGATAATCCAATATTATGAGAGACCAAATTACAATAGCCTAACTTTATCCCATCTTCTAGTTACATAAGTTCAAAAACAGCAAAAGAGAATGATGAAAGTATGGTTTTAATGTTAAACTCGTTGCGTAAACATGTACAGAGATGAACAACCGAACGAGAAACTACTTTTTTTTTTTTCTAAGTACAACCGAATTGGATAACATCCGTTTGGCTTGTATTTCAGTCATCGTACTATAGTGCACTATTACCGTAGTTGTTATAAATGACGTTATGTAGAATAGAACTGAGATATCTTAATGTAATAAGTTTATTTGCTATAGATCAAAGATCAATCGGGAAATATACTGTTAAATTTAAACCTAGTTATAACTGAAGCTGAGAAAACTGTTCAAGCTGCTAATGACTATTATCGTGCATCGGCAACAAGGATAAAATTCCAGTAAACGTATGCCATCAAACACAACCGTAGATAAAAATTAGATAAAATCATTTTAATCAAAACCACTGTGCTTGAAAGAACATATTTTACTGTTGGTTTCACGCCGATATAAGATAAATAACGTAAAGTTCGTGTTATGATGATATAAAGGAAAATTGTGAACGGAACCACAATATTTTTACGCAATAAACTTGCCGCCAACGTAATATGTTAATGAAAAAAAAATTAGTTCACAATCACAACGAGACCTATTCAATTCATATTTCCACCCAAAAACACGTCTTATAAGGAAAAATAACCTTGTCTCATATAAGTCAAGTATCTAGATATTCGTTTATGCTAAGTAGAAGCAAGAAAATTAGCTCAGAATTGCGTTAAATATGGCGAAACAAACTCTTATTCGCCATCAGCTGATTTCAAACCAAAACATTGGCCGCTCCGTGGAATACTGGCTTAGATTTGCCGTAGTACTTTTTATACAATAATATGAGAATACATACAATATTATTGGATACAGTGAATTAATCCATAACTTTTTAAAGGATTTATGGAAAAGATGCATAATTAATAAAATAACACCATGCATTTTTCGGAACAGTGGCGGACAAGAACGAACATGAAAAAACATCCTCAGACAACGTGGAGGGTAGTTACAAGAGCTGCCTTATTTTATATCATATATATGTACAAAAATAGAAATACTTTATAAAATCAACACATCGATCACTAAATTTGCACTCTTTTAAACACGATATTATTGGAAAAGCGGCAGGTAGCGGCTTACAAGAACGACAGAAAAAACATCGTATTTGATAACGCAAAGAGCAGTTTCAAAAGCTACCTTTGTATCATATTTCTGCGGAGAAATAAAAATACCCTATACGTAATACATTTTCATTCACATTTTAATCATAAAAGCATGAACATTTATAAAATCGACACATCAATTGCTAAATTTGCACTTTTTTAAAGATTTTTTGGGAAGAGCATCAGGTGGCGGCTCACAAGAAAGAACATGAAAAAACATACTCTTTAATAACGTGAAGGGCAGTTTCAAAAGCTGCCTTTGTATCATATTTCTGTGCAGAAATAAAAATACCCTATATGTAATACATTTTCATACACATTTTAAACATAAAAGCATGAACATTTATAAATCGACACATCCGTAGCCAAATTTGCACTTATGTAACTCAGTATTTTCGGCATAGAACAGCATCAGATGCATATATTTTACCCTAATACCTATGTAATAACTCTCCATGAAATTTTTTAATATCATTTGCATAACCTTTATGGTCTGAACGGCATTTCTACAAATGTATGAACTTGTTAGACATAACGGTGCTAGCGGTGCTGTTGACCGAAAATTGTGCCGTAAAAATACCTTAAAATACCTTATTTTTTAAATGATTTTTGACAACAGCCGTAAAACCGATTCGCCGCTAAGTGATTGTGCCGTTAACCGTGGGCCACCTGTATATCAAAATTCATTTGCGCTAAGTGGAAGCAAGAAAGTCGCTCTGATATGTTCGACACAGCAAAACTTACTCGCAATTGCCATCAGCTGATTTTCAAGCCAAAACATGATTGTTATGTTTGTATTTTATAATACAAACAAATGGTAATATGAAAATACATATGATATTATAGGATGCAGTGAAGTAAAACATAACTTTGTATAAGATCCATGGAAAAGATGCATAACCATTATGCTTGTATTTTATCATACGATACTAATATATGATTATTACATACTCGAATTTTATGTCTTCTGTAAGATGCGACTCCCTTAAAATCAGCTCCAAAATTAGGGCTTCAAAAGTCGCATGATATGCGAGTATATACAGTAAGTCTGATAATTATGATAAAGACTACCAACTCCTGAACTCACCTGCTGCCACTGTTGTTTATTTTGGTATCATCACAGTCAAATTGGTATTTGGTACCTCAATGAGCTTGTATGTCAAGTGGGGATTATCTGGAAAGCTTACAAACCTTATAGCCCCATATCAATATACTGGAAGTGAGTTGTACAATCATATTCTTTTGATCATGAAAAGTCATAAAAGGTCAGCTATAGAATAGTGAATATCAATTGGATGCTCAAGGTAGAAAAATCAGCTAATGAAAGTGAACCATGAGCGTTTTACTCTATAGGTAAAGTAAACCTTTAGAAAAGATTTACTCTATAGGTAAAGTACATCTTTAGAAAAGAACACAGTTCATGTCAGCATTTCGAGGACCTCTAAAATTAATGCAGTGCTTGCCTCTCACCATACCCTCAAATTGATGCAGATTTCTTGGTTACAAAGTTGAGTTAGGAGAAAAAAGATACAATTGTAACAAATGTCTCTTGCTAACCATTTAGTTACTACTTAGCTGTGCATTTTGCAACCAGCCTCATGACCTACTACCATTAACATGCTATAATGGCATCAGTAAAAACTTTTCTTATGTACAAAACTAAAAGTTTTGGTATTTTGTACACTTCAGTTTTACAAGGATGTCAGTATATAATATGGTTTCACAAAAAATATATATGCAAATGGTATTTGCATCCAGTCAGGTGTTAATGAAAATGTTTTCAATTAGGGTTTAGGTGTGATTTTAATTAACGCTTACTATTTGCAAAGGAATTTCTCTGTTTTGCTGTACACTTTTAAATCAAAATATTGTATAAGAACATGGGCAAGTTAATTTCCAAATGCAGTGGTTTGCAGATATATCAGTTTACATCGATTGAGGAAGACATTTAACGCGCTAAAATCACTTTATTTATACATAATGTATAGTACTAATTGACTTGTAGGTGTAACGATTTTTTGGTCCTCCAGAGTGCTACTGTTCAAATCTATTCATGTAAGATTGCTGAATGCTAAATACAGATTTGTATGTTCAGAAGTTATCCAGTAAGTAATATGTCAATTTCATGGTTTGAAAAAATTTTTACTTATGGATATTTTTTTTATATATTGTACTGTAGTTTTCATGGAGCTGTAGGTATAGGGCTAACTTAGTCTTACTGAACGGACCACGTTGCAGTAAACTTGGTGGTTTTCTTAGATTTTAATGCTTTGAAACCATTTAATTCAAGTAAAAAATGTTTTTACAATATACAGCTTTCAGGTGTTTGAAAATAATTTACTAATAGTATGACAGCTTTGTAGGAAGTTTTACGATGGTTTTTGTAGTCATAGCTATAAATATTTTGTGACTGGTTTAATTTTTTTAATATTTTAAACTATTTTATTTCTGGATATGGAATGTGCATGCTTTGTGCATTTAATATACAGAAAATTTAATTTATACTTGTAGGTAATAATGAACAAATCTTTTAATACTTAGTGGCTGATATTGAAGTCAATCCTGTCCTGAAAGCATTTAGTAATTGATATATAATTTGTAAATTGGTCTTCTAACAGATATCTACCTTTTTATTGTTATAAGTTGTAACCTACTTAGAGATCTGGAAATCTTAAAAAAAAGGTTACACTGTTTTTATACTGAATAAACCTGCTGCATGGTAGCTTGAATAAATTAAGTATTATTCACAGTAGATTTTTAAATTTTATTAACTTTTTTTTTTTAAGCAAATCATGTTACAGGTCTTGGATTTTAGACTAAGATTATCAGCAGGAAATGACTCAGTGATTTTGATATTTTTTTTTTATGAAATATTATATAGACAGGTTTAGAATTTTATAGAAGTGAAACAGTATTGATTTTTAAATTTGTTGATGATTTAGAAAGTTATGATAGATAAGTTGCTTGATGTAAATGCTCTCACCTTGATGTATGTTTCTCATTGATGCCCAGTATTTTATTTTACTTCTTAATAGTTTATTGTATTTAGGATTGTTTTTAATATAAAAGAAGCAGAAAAGTGATGGAGCCAGATGAGCACATATACTGTATTTAATTTTTCATTTATGCACAGCTGGAAGAATTTAGATTTAGGAGTGTTTCAGCACCTTGCAGTAGTATTGGTGACTTGGAACATAAAGAAGTTGATTATGGCTTTGATCGTCGCATGTCTCTTCCTCCTTACTCACCTCATCCATTTGAGCATTGTGAAACCTACCCTACCCCAGTTCAAGCATTTTTTACGGCCTTCTCTTGTCCTGCACTTACACAGTTGCAGTTCAACCAGTCAACTTTTAGTAGTTTTTCTTATGAGAAAAATTTTTCCAAAGGAAGTCCTGTGGGATCTTTAAAAAGACATAGAGAAAGAAGAGATTCTACTTCTAATCCTCAGTTAACAGATACAGTTCACGTAAAGGATTCAGAAACAGATGATCTTTTTACAGAGCTGTTAAGTCAGAAATGTAACTATTATTGTGGTCGGCCAGAGAGTGCTCCTCCTGACCAAACATTTTCATTATCTACTATATCTTCACAAAGCATAGAAATGGGCAGAAGCTCTCCACTTTCTCTTGGTTATAATGCTGTTGATAAAACTACCACAAATTTTTGCCTACCTGATGCATGTCACGAATATAAGTGTTTCAACTATTGTAAAGAATTTGATAAACTAGATGATTCCGAGGCTCACTTTTATGAAGGTTCATGTTTAAAAATAAGAGAATGTTGTATACCTGAAGAGCCATTATTAGAGGAATTCCTAAGGTATGAAAATTCCCCTTGTGAAATAAAGTGTATTCATGTAAGTGGTCAGAGTTGCCCTTATGGTAATCAAAATGCTTTTAGGAAGAGTACAATTTATGGCTATGCAGATTCTGCAGATAATAGTACCACCCTTCCTCCTATATATGAATTAGAGGGAGAGGGATCTGAAGTGACAGAATTGACTAGCCAACCCCAGTCAGTTGAATTAAGGAGTGCAGAAAGCATTCGAGATGAAGAAAAGTGTGAAAGCAACCATTGCCTGGAGAGGCTGAGTAATGGTGATTCATTTGCCCAGTATTGCTCTGGCAGTGATTCTATTATGACATATTATTCCATTGCTTCAATAAACGGTTCAAAGGAAAGTGTCCGTAATGTAGATCATTTGGTAGCAAAGTTAGTGATGGAAAATGCTCAGGGGTATTCCTCACCAGTTCCTCCTTATCCCAAGACCCCTCCTAATACCTCAGATTCCTCTCCAAAAGTAGAAAAGCATTCTCATCAAAGTAACCTGCATGCTCTTTCTGGTGTTGAGGTAAAGTACTTATCTGTACCGTGGCTTTTGTTTTTATACTGCTTTGTATGCTTGCTTTGGCTAAACCTATCATCTGCATATTGGTATTTGCCCCTGGAGAAATTTTGCAGTAGACAGTGCAAATGAAAGAGGTAACATTTTATACTGAATAGGTAAAAAAACATTATTTTGCAAAATCCTTTCTTTTGCTAATTTTGCAGTAGGCTATATTTTGATTTAGAGTATTTTGGTCTCCATTCTCACATAACTTTGTAGCTGGTGGGTAACACTGCCAGAGGAAGGAAGCATCATACCTACGAGCTGGATCTCATGGAACCTAATGTGTCTCCTTATCTGCTAATGAATGAATGAAAGTGGTTGGCAGTGAACAAAGAAGCCTCTGGTTTTTTGTTTTTGGTATAGCACTTTTTAGTTGCTCTTATAAAAATCTTGATGTAAGCTTCTATTTGGTCATCCTCCAAGAACTGCAAAGATGTAAAGCAATGAATATTTGTGAATTTGGAGTTTAAAAGGTATTGTTTTTGAGGTGTGCATATTTTTGAAAGCCTTTGGTAGAAAGATGGAGACTATAGGTTTAATAGCTTGGATCTTAAAGCATTTATTTTAAACTTGAGTAATGTGTTAGTGTTTATTGTAAACAATTTGGATAGTTCTTCTATTAAGGAAGGTTATATACAAGTAATAACCAGTTGTCAAACACTCCCTTTAAGTCCAAAAAATGTTATGGTATTACTTAAACGATTCAGACTACTACTCATTCTACCGTGATGGATGTTGCCCATAAATCCCTCAGTACCTTTTCCTTGGGACCCATAGTAGCTGCTTAACAAGTACTGTGATTACTTGGTCTTGGACTAGGCACCCAGTGTTATCATATGAGCACTGAGGGTGAATGTTTAGTTTTAGGGTTGAATGAAGAATTTGTGTGTCCCCCCAGAGTAGCAAGTAAGAAAAACCTTATCTGAAGGGCCTCTTAAACTCCCAGTTTTTACCTCATGACAAGCCATGACTCCATCAAGATCTACTCAGGTGGAGCAAAGACCCAGGGTGGAATCAGTATTACAGTTTCAGAAATTGCAGATAGAACTTAGGGAAATAAGTATACTATTTATTCATGACTTCTAGCTCTCTTTCAGCTGTTAAATAGATTAGTTCTTCCCATCTGACTATACAGAAAATTCCAGTTTTGTTGAATACCAACCCATGTTGGTATCCAAGGAAATATGCATCTAAACTAGATGGTTTTGATTACCCTGCAGTTCCCCATGCTGATATGGTTTGGCCTGTCTGATCTAACATCACATACAAAAATGGCAAAATATACATATGGAGCTCATTTTCCATGAACTTGAAATATCAAAAGATATGTATCTTGATTAACTCTTGGTCTTCATCCTACCAGAGCAATCATGGATTTGAAACAAGGCTCTGTAAATTAAGGATAGGTCAAACATAATTGATGCATAAGTTCCTGTTAAAGGGTACAGTCCTTCAATGTGTGATCTTTGTGATAACACTCCCCCTTACTGTGGAGCAAACATTGATGGACTTTCCCAAGTTTGTTTAGGAGAGAAAGTGATGCCATCAATATATCAAGTTTATAGAACCAATTTTAAATGATATTTAAAATATCAATAATGTAATGGAATACATTAAAGATATGTATTCAGATGTTTAAACCAAACATTCAAAAATTATATAAAACAAATCAAATCAACCTATTCTTCTCCCTGATCAAATGCATTGAGGTGAGTAATCAGTCCTTTGTCTCATTCAATGCCAGTATTAATAGAAGTAATGGCTCAAGGAAAATCTGTTTCAATATCTCATCACACTTCCCCTTCTGGAAGTTTGCCTGGCTCTCCAGAGAAAATCGGCATGTTAGAGGTTCTGGCCTCAAGATTCCTTTCCTGTGGCTGAAAAAGGGTCAATCATTCCATAAGGTAACCTGTGCCTGTGGAAGGTCCTTCCCCTATGGAGCCCCTGATGATTGAATCAGAACAACATTGTCAGGAGGTTATTGCATTCATTCATGGATGTAGTAATCTGGGGTGGGTGACTTCAGCTGCTTGCCAACCCACAGCCTACTCTATTTAGTTGAGAGTGGGTGGCCCTCTGGAGGGATCTGTTGGCAAAAGCTACTTTGGTAACAGTTGGCTTGTAGAGTTTTGTAGGAGGAAAACAACTTGGTTTGCAGACCTGCTAGTTCTCTTGACAGAACACTTCACCCTTCTTCTATTAAAATCATCAGTCTGTTGGGAGGTCCAGCTTTCAGTGCTTCAAAGTGAAATGTCTTGGTGTGTGGTTGTCTGCCCTTCAAGTGGTATCATAGCTGGATCTGTGGCTAAACTCATTGACAGATTTCTCAGTGACAAGTCTTGCAACTCCTGATGAAAAAAACTGTTTAGGAGGTTATTAGTGTCCAGGAAAGGCTCTCAATTTTCTTGCTCATTGGTGTGCTAACCAGTGGATCAACATTAATCTTAGTAGGAGAGACAAAGTTCTCCCTCTCTTATCCAGGCAAGTATCAGATGACAGCACACTTGCCCTTGAAATAATTCAGCAATCAGTTCCTCTCTCATATTTCCTAAGAATTAAATAAAACATGGTGATGTGAAGAAGGTTAGATTTAAGATACACTATCCTCAACTGAGCTTTGGCTTTGAACTATTTGAACAAGTCCTCTGGTTCTAGACTGTCATGTGTGTTGAGATCCTCCTCCTCTGAAACTTTTTCAGCAGAAACTAATACAACCATATGGGTTTTTACGTCTAAGAATGACGATGAAGCTTCCCAGTCCTTTCAAATTCCCAGCCCTTTCAATTTTTTGTTTCAGCCCCACCTTGGGAAGGAGGTAAAAGCAGGAAGTGAGGAAGCGCTTGCTAAAGTTGTCAGTCTCCTTCCTCTGCCACCACAAGGGTGGGGTTGTCTTTCTCATGTATAGTCCAAGAGCAGGAACCCTAAGTGGTGTCTGGAGTATGGGATGGTTTCAGATTACCATTCAAGGGCTGCATCACTCATCTTTTGAACAACCCAGTTCCAATCTCTTCTTAACATTTACTGCCAGAAAGGCCTCACCTTGACAGAGCAAGTAAAGGTGGTGTTGTAGAAGATGCTGTGTAAGTAGTGAACTGACCATTTTCAGGCTTCTAAAGCCATTTATTTCTGAACATCAACATCCATGGCATGTCCAGTTTTACTGTCAAAGGTAACATTATTTCTATACCAAACCAGTGCCTCTTATGGGTAATATGTATACTGTTTGAAAGTAAAGTGCCCTTTGAATAACATTTTCATTGACCACAGCTTTTTAAATGTATAGAAATATCTTGGCAGTCATTTGTATATTTGTATCGTAAATTTGTGCATATGAATAATATACCAGGTGACCAGTAATCCGTAACACACTGTTTAGATACATGGGGCATGAGAACATTACCATCTCTCGTACTGAAGTCTGTCCATTTCTTCATCTTGCCGAAGTCTGGCAGTTGATAAAGGTACATTTGATTTATTTCATCAAACATGAGAATACTTAATCTTATTCTCCTATTTCATTACTAAGTCCAGAATATTGTGTTACTTCTACCATCCCTGTAAAAACATAGTTTTGATTTATATTTTGTCTTCCATTAGTTCAACTATGATTTTGTAAAGCTCTAGCCAATATGCTACTCATCCAAACACTCCAGATCCATTACTTGATGACACAGGCTTTGAGTGCCCACCACAGTGGTGAAAAGGCCTTTCCATCAGTGTCATAATATGCTTGTATATCACTTTACCTTCAGTGTTGCTCTGGTTGATTTGTTGAATAATCATCATCATCAATATCCAACTCCCTTGGGCCCTCTCATTTTCACTGCCAGTCTTTTATTTCATAATACATACTCAAATTGATGAGTATTGCACCTTTTTCAATGATTTTTTAGATTTTACACTAAACTTTTGGGTCTTGGATGTGGCTGGGATCATAAAAGATCCAAGACAAACAGCAGCAACTTCTTCCAAAGCCTTAAGTACATTCACCATTCCACCCACACAGTGAACTGAAGTTTGGAGAGTTGCCATTTTCTTAATTATGGCCCTTGCAAGCAATTTGAATGCTCTCCCATTAAGATCATCAAATACCCTTGAATACATAACTAATTAGTATATTGAAACTTAATTTATGAGAAATAATGTATGTCAGCAACTCCATCCTAATTAAGGATTTTAGACTTTTTCTTCATGCTGGCGTTAGAGTTACCAGGAGTGTACCATATAAAGCCTTTCTTATCCCAAAATTTTTAGTTAAGACTTAACAAATCAAAGCATAGTCTGCAGGTGTTGGTATAGGTTGCAGAAACTTGCGTGATTCTCATGCTTTTCTAACTGCTTCAAAAGAATTTATTTTTTATTTTTAAAGACTTGCCCAAATTACCCACAACCATTTTACTATAGGGTACGGCAGCTTCTAAACAATTTTACTTTGCCAAGAAATTTTGTGGTTCCTTTTAAAATTTCTTTAACCCCTACTTGGAAGTTGCCAGTTGTATCCTCCTGGAATTATTTCATAAAACTGAAGGCCATAACAGATGAGGAATTCAATTAAGTTTTTATGGAGAACTCCAGATACATTTGTTATAATTTAAATTTCAGTGATAGTGTTGGTTTTGATGGTCTTAAAATTTTACATCAGAGCTGCATGGAATTTTAGCTGCCATGGAAAAATGCAGATATGTACTGGTAATATGTAGTTCCATTTTGACATATGCAAAAATTGCATTTCAGACCCTGTTTTAAGTTTATGAACCATTTACTTTAAAGATGTTTCAGTAGCTCCACAACCTCCAGAGCAAATACATCCAATTTTTGTTGGGTACCAGCATAGGTGGCCTTACAAGGCAATGCAGAAACAGATAAGTTTACTAAACAAGCAGCAGCAAAAATACTTCCAGGAGGTGTTTAGTTTTATCTTGGAGTGCTATATCAAAAATTAGGAAGTCAGCAAACAGTATTTGGCAACACCAATGGAACTTTTTTTAATTCAAATGAAAGTTTTTTCAAAAGTCCAAGGTGGGGATGACAGGTACATCTTTATCAAGACTTGGAGAGAATACTAATCACAAAAGTAATGGAGATTCCATATTTCATATTTGTTGCTGAAGCAGGCTTTCTGCAACAAATTTAAGTTAATATCCCACTAATAACACCTTTAATGTTATGATGTTTATATATAAAATTTTAGTGCGTAGTAATGTATATGTTTTATTTCAGCATCAGAATTTTTTATCAATGAAATGATTCTGACTTCAAGTACCCAGCAGTTTTGAGAATGCCAGATAACACATAATAGTAAATCAATCACTCTATCTAAGGCTCAAGTTGGAGGTGGCAGGTTCACCCTCCCCAAGTTTATGACAATTAAAATTTTCACTTTCAAGTCTTTAGATTTGTTGCAGAAGGTCAGACTTTGTGACAGGTTTGAGGTATAACATATTTAGGTGAGAAATAAAAACACTTTCTTTTATTGTATTTTTTCCAGTTAAAATCAATCTTATTCTTTTATTCTTTTCAGTCTAAGAGCAAGGCATCCACAATGCCTGGTAACGCCTACAATTCAAGTTTATTGAATTGTTTCTGCAACTGGTCAAATGTACTATCCCCATTAATCCTTATGATGTTATTTCTGGAAACATGAAACTATGCAGTTATGTTTTTCGAATGTAATATTCTATATGTAACTCTTGGACTGTGTTGAAAGTTGTATTGAGTTCATAAAAAAAGTGTTGATACATCTGGAGTACGTACCTCACTCATACAATTTAGCTTGTAGCATACCAAGTCTTTATTGAGTGTGACCAGCATTTTGTTAATTTAAAATTGGCTCTTACACATTCAGAGTGAGATCATATTGGCTTGGATTTTTTATTTGACCTCTTTTTAAATGCTTTTTCATGCACTTTCCTTGAGTGAAAGTGAGCATCAAATGACAGACATATACCTAATACAGATGGTTATAGGAGTAGATTTATCTTATGAATATTAATGTAGGAAGATTAACAATGATGTCATAGAGATATTAGGGTTGGCCAGTAGTGCCCAGTTGTTTTCAAAACTGTAGGCTTAAGTCTATGACTCATCTGCGCTAAATATTCCTTGGGCAAAACTCCTTTTTTCATATCAGTAGATATATATACCAGTGGATTTGAGAAGTTTGTGGAAGGAAATTGCTTATGTGCACAATTATATGATAACAGAATAGGGATGCTTCATTAATATTTATTGTTATTATTACCATTTATATAGTTATAATTATTATGCAATCATGTTTAAAAACCAATATTTTCATGAAAAAGTAACTGGTAAGTTTTTACATAGTACTATAGGGATACTGTGTTGAAAGTACCTACCTGCATCTGGTTCCTAAAGGGTTACACCAAGGGTGATGATGTCATGTCCTTTATATCAAGTTGCCATTCGCATTTAATTATGGATACTTGGAGAAAAGGGTAAATTGAAGTGTATTATACACAAAAAGTTTGCAGGGTATGTTGTATTAGTTTTAATGAAAATTGAATGCAGATAGATGGAGTATAGTTTACTTGACAGGAATTGTGTGTGGTAAGAATTCAGCTTTCCTAGAAAAGCTGTGCTTGACAACTTGCAGCTTGAAATATTTCTTACTTAATATGCTTTATTAGTACAAGGGATTTCCCCTATTTGCTTAAGTAACAGGCATAAAACATTTTATGAATAGGATTGATTTAGTTGGCCATTTCTGTTTGCCTTAAGCAAATACAATTTACTTTTATTTTTAGAAAGATTCTGCAACATCATAATGTTATAGCAAGGGTATCTTGGCTGAGAAGGAATTTAATTTTGATTCATCATTATACAGTACAGTACAGTTTGAGTAATTTAAATTTTAGTAAATGGTGGTGATATATTTAGAATAATTTTTTTAAGGACATGCATAGACATTTAAATAAGATTTTTAGCTCATTCTGATTTTAGGACCTGCTTATGCTGGAAATCTTGCTTTCGAGTTAAAGTGTACAAGAGGTATAGTTGTGCAAGAGACATTACATTCTTTAAACCATTGCATTCTTGTAAAACTTGTGCATTTTTATCACAAGATCTTTTATTTCTTGTACAGTACTTGAATGATTCAGTTCATATAACAGCAGAAAAAAGGAAAAAAAATTTATGGGTAAAATTTTAATATCTAATGACTGTTGTTATTGACATTGAAAACATATTTGTTTAAATGGTTATACATTCCTTAGATACTGCTGTCATCTAGCAATAAACACTACTAGAATTGTGCAGTGTAGTTCATATTTTTCATATGAATTTTTGTTGCAGTATGAGCTGAAAGAACTTAAAAGAAAACAAGAGGAGGAGGAGAAAGAGCGTCAGAGACAAGAAGAACTGGCCAAACAGGCAGCTGCTCCTCCCCAACCTTCACCTGATCAACCTAAAGATGGGTAAGTTTCATATGTTAGTTAGTGTGAAGAGTTCTTGTTGCCACTATGAATGTGTCATTTTTTCATGTTAGTATTGTGTTTTTTTAAAATCATATACTAACTATATTGTGCCATATACGTAGGTACTTCGTTGTTGTTTTTTGTTCTATTTAATGCTATAGCAGTAGAATACTTTCTTATTAACCTTTGGATATGTATCAAAATGGGGTATTTTTCACAAATTACACAATTTGTAGATATTTTCTTTTAAGTTGTACTTTTCTTTTAATTTGTACCCTATAGTAATTTTCAATTTCTTTTTATCCATTTAAATGATAGCCAACTTGACATTATCTTAAATCCCTTGCATCTGCGCATGATTGTGTGAGTCATAATAATAGCTCTTGATGTTCAATCCAGCCTCGGCTCACATGAGAATATATATTTTGTGACAAGCACCTTCAACAAATTTTGGAGGAAAATGTGCAAATCACTGAAAGGGCCATAAATGACTCAATCCAGGATGCGAGGGAGATTAGTGTGATGAGATTATATGGGGAATGTATTACATCTCCCCATCCCAGGACATCTTGTATACATTTGTCCATAAATGTACCCAGGGATTGCTGCTGTTTTTAATTTTTATCTTTTACAATAGTATGTCGGCCATAATTACAGAAAAAATGGAATATAACTTCTATTATTGCCTGTTGTGAATGGGACAGGTGAATAGAACACTGTAAAGTTCTGTTCAGCATGGATACTACAAGATCAAGCATAGGGGAAACAACCCCAGTTCAGACTGGACAAGCCACCATTTAAGGGAGTGCCAAACTGGCCCCAAGAAGCAAGCTGTCTGCCAGCCTGATCCCCACTGGCAGACAGCCCAACAGTGTGGTTTACCATCCATTCCTGCATGTGCAAATACTACCATTCAAAAAGAGCAAAGCAATCCTTTTTGCTTGATTGTGCTGTTACAAAAGCACCACTGACTAACCTGTCTACTATTCTTGGAACTTGAGCTTACTATTCTTGGAAACTTGAGCTCAAGTAATGCTTGCTATGCAAGTCTTTTTGCCAGAAGAACTCCTCAGAAACAAGTATAGAAAGTGTTCTAGCCCTTATTTGATACTTCCGTAAATCGATACTTCTGAAATGAGGGAGAGATCATATACAACATCCGTCACCTGGCTAGCAATTCTGTGACACACCTGAAAAGAAGGGCAGTAGTAGAGATCTAGAGAGAGAAAGAGATAGCAGGAATCTGCCCCTACAAGATGACAGGTGGCCCAGGACAGGAATCATCACTATACCTCCCAGAGTTTGCCATCTTACGAGCATACCCAGGGACTTTGCTAATTTGGCTTGAGACCCAACTTTTATCATTTCACTGTGCTTATTGGAAGAAAGTAGGGATAATGGAACTTTTTTTTTTCTTTTGAAAAAGGTTTTCTAAGAATATTTTTCGTGGTACTGTGTTGAGAGTTTGGTGTGGGAAAACTTCATTTGTACTTTTGAATTGATGTAAAAATATTAAAAAGCTTGCATATGCATCGGTGCTCCATAAATAAGATCATATGAGGGATGCTGGAATTTTTTTTGTTTTCAGAACTGATGGTGCTGATGACTCACATCTCAATGGGGAAGAACATGATGAATCGCGAGAAGGTAAAGTATTTTTTGTACGCCCATGTATTAAGCATTTAAAATGTTTGGTCAAATTGCAACTTTGGCCAACAAGCATCTGTATTTTTGAGGTGTTGATTCATCAGTTACTTGAACACTGATTATGACTTTCTGATATATGTTAGTTTTATTATATGCAAATGTACTGCTAAATATTTCACACCATGTAATGCACTTCAAGTTTTGCTGTGAAATGTTTCATGAGCCCCCTTAGCTTTTAATTAGGAAATTTCAGAAAATCATATACAGAATTCAAGATCATGAAGCACTGCAAGGAGATTTGTGATACTAGGAACTGATACACAGTTTGTTATGTTTCTTAAGTCAGATTAACATGTTCGTGGTAGATAGCAAGGACCTATTCAAAAGTAGTAATACTAACAATAAGCATGAAGTGAATCATAATTTGGAACTGTAGGGTGTTAGGTATTTTGGTAGCATTAAGGGGAAGTGCAGTAATTCATTGATGAATGCACATAAGTGAAAATGTGTGTATACAGTATAATAAACGACTGTGTGTAACTTAGTATTGGGACAGAAACTTAGTAAGACGCTCCCTAAGTCTGATTAATTATGAGAGGCATATGTCCTTTTTCAGTTTAATTTGCCCACAGCATTAGTTTTGGTCACTTATTGGGCTGAAAACACTGCATGGCTTTCATATAAAAGTGTTCCATTTTAATTGTGTGCAGCTTTTTTGGTCTTGAACCATTGCTTCATGAAATGATGTATTGATACCCTAAAAACTTCATTTTTATTTAACTGTAACAGAAGCGGCCAGCTGTGTTTTGCTGGAGTGATTTCACGGAAAGTTTATAGCTTTATTTTATTTCATGTTACAATATTATATTGACCCCAGCTAAGTTTGTATATGTTATCTTATGGTCAGCTGTAGGGCTTCCATCATCTGGTATTCCTACCAAGAGTAAATCACACACATTACCCAGAGGTAAGAGGTAAAACTTAGTGAGTGCAATGGGTATTTACACTGGTTTCATTTAGTGCTTCAACACAGCTGTTGGTGTAGTGATAGCTGTAGTTAATTATCAATGACTTTGCCATCAGTGATTTACAGTATTGTTGTTGCTAACTTTAATTAGTTTAATTTTCTTATTTCAATTGAATATTGTATACTGCACTTACAGTACTCTGCTATGTAAGTATTGAGAGAAAAAGCTAAATTGAAGTTTATCACGTAATCTTTAGCTTTAGTTTTAGCAGTTTTGAAGAGTGAGTTTTTTGTGTTATGATTTCTCAGGGCTATTCTATTCACCTACATGTGGCTTAGGTAATTGTGTGACAAGCAGGTCTTAGTCAAGTTAACATGTGGTGAAACGGATCTATATGGACGGCCTTGTGGTTTTATCTCTTAGTTAGAAACTTTTTGGCTGTGATATATTTGTTGCATTTTGAGACATCACTTAAGGGGTAAAGGTATGCGGTGGTTTCTGGATCTTTGCAGTAACACTCTACATTTGAATATGTAGAGTGAAAAATGGTGAGGAGGTTATTTGATGTTTTGTGCTTAGTAGTTGTAATTTAGCTACAACTTACTACATTTAAAAAAGCTCTTTGGTGTAGTTTATATATATCCAGTATTGCTTTAGATGTGTGTTTTTTTTGTTCTATGCACAGTGAAATATTTTAGTCTTGAAATATAATTTATTATTGTATTGATAAGACTGTTCTTATTGATTGTGGTTTCCCCTTAGCATGAAAAATTTTAGTAGAAAGTATCACTGGAATTTATGAACTGCCTGGTAAATGCACAGTTTGTAGTTTTGATTGACCTGAAAAATGTTCATTTTAATTTTGAAGCCTTTTGAACGAGTAGATATTTTACCTTACCTATGTGTAAGTTGCTGTGATTCATGTTCCCTATTGTGAAATTGCTAGGCAAATTATGACGTTTTTGCTTCAATATGTCCAGCATATATATCATGAATACATGTAGTTAATATTTGGAGTGAAGACCCCTTTCAAGCAAATGTTATAAATACTTGTAGCATATCAGCACCACTGCTATATCTTAGGATCTGTTCTGTGTAATTTATGGTATGCCCCTCAACAGAAGGGTTACTGTAAAGTAAATCTCCAGAGGGCCCGTATAAGTTCTTTTAGAGAGTTTATTCAGCACCATAAACAAAGGTTTCACTCTGATTAACTTTCCATCTTTGGTGGGGAAGTCAAGATGATTAAACATTTTGAGATGCTACATTATGTAGTTCAAGTCACCTTGACAGATAATTTGTATGGTTGACTGTTTTATCCAAAGCGTTGATTGATAAACTTTTCACATGAAGCTACTTTGGCTGGTGGTTTGCTTCTACCTCTCTTGCAGCTACTGCCGAGGACATAAGAGTAACATTATAAATAAGCACCCTTAAGTGGAATGCCCCAACTCTTACACCAAAGCCAGCTACATTTTTTAAGTACCTCTCATGCAGCTTGCAAGATTGAGATGTGTGTAAACATTATCACAAAGCCCATAACAGCACCCTGACAAGACAGGTGCTATTAGATACTATAGAAATAATACTGAACAACGTAGTCAGCAATTACTGAAATGCTAAAAATCCATCAGCAACTTACCTTCTTCTGATAACCTTGCAAAAAGAGTTCTGGCACTGAACCAGCAGGAGAGTGAACCTCAGCGAGACCCTTTTTTCCTTCTCCTATGGGATATTTCAGAAGTCACCAGATAGGGAGATGCAGTCCCTTTCCAATGTAGCATTTATTTAGAAAGGTCAACCAATCAGTGCCACAGATAGGAAATCTACCCATCAACTGCAAACTTTGACCTGACTACTAAATTATGCATATGTAGTAAACCCCTTATACTATCCGTTATTTAAACACAGCCAGAACTTTCAGGCTACTAGCACATACACCTCCAACTTCCACTAAAATTAGAATTACAGAGAGAAAAGGAGAGAATGTGTACTGCTTTCCTTTCCTTTCTTTTCTCTGTTTCTCCGACAACTTCAGACTTTATCCAAAGTTCATTGCTGTGTGGTGCAAAAATTTTTTTCTTTTTTCTTTTTTTTTAGTTTGCAATGGGTACTTCAGGATGCAAACATGTTGTACTGACTATCTTACAGAATTTGAAATCATTGATGTCAAAAAAAAAAAAGTAAAAGCAGACATAATTTGAGTTTGAAATATACTCATCAGCCATTTACAACATTAAAGCACACAGCCATAAACTTCATGAATTTTAAGAAATAAGATTGCTTAATTTATGATTTTAATGGCATGGGAAGTGGTAGATCCTGTGATTTTCAGATGCTTTGGAGGAAGCTTTTTCCGTAAACTACTTTCATTGATCAGGAGGACCTGAGGGCTTCAGTACT
Organism: Macrobrachium nipponense; assembly: GCF_015104395.2. Lineage (NCBI taxonomy): Eukaryota > Metazoa > Arthropoda > Malacostraca > Decapoda > Palaemonidae > Macrobrachium > Macrobrachium nipponense. The sequence goes on from NC_061089.1 coordinate 30,120,613, forward strand.
TGCCATTTTGTATCATAAGTGATCAAGATTTGAGGTATTGTAGGCAACTCGAAACAACTTGACATGAACGAATAGTATAATTTTCTGGTTGGAAGTGAACACATGCTCCAGTCACACTATTGAATTCATATTGAGAAAACATAGAGGACAGGAGAAGCAGATAATGAAGATGATGTTCCAGAGTTTTAAATATTGTGGAAGGAGGCAGAAAAGAGTTTGATGACTTTTATCAGATTGCAGTCATCCTATATGAAGTCATGTTTTGCTGCTCCATGTCATGCATAATGGATTAATTCATCAGCATCAAAAGGCATCCAGCCAAGTTTATATTCAGCATTCATGAAGACAGCATATTTTAGTCACTGAAATCTCATCTATCTTCCACCTCCACTACTCAGAGTCCTCCCCTTCTCACTGCCTTCCATCTCTGCCACAGATGGATATCTCCAGCAGTGGCAATAACGTTATGAGTGCTTATATTTGCTTAGATTAAAAAACCAAAAATAAAAGAATAGATTGAATATAAAAGTGTTGAAAATGGCTGAACCACACATTTTTCCCACATTTGTGTGAGAGTGAATAGAAATACACTGGGTAATTGCTGTAGGCATGAAAAAATTGCATTCCTACCTTGAGTCTGTTTATACATACTCCATCACTTTGTCAACAAGCTTCTTTCTTGCCAAAACTGGCCATGATAAAATTTGTCTTATGGAGCCCCTAGTGGGAGACCATAAGGATAACTCCTTTGTGAGTTCAAATCATCTACCAAAATATAGATTTTTCTCATGTCAAAACTTGTTATTTATCATTTCTTGACACCTGACATTATAGTAGCTAAACTTTCAAAATGCTGACAAATTTAAAGAACTGACAACCGTTTGGTCCCAAGAGTGTTACCTATAAGGATATTTACTAATCTTGATTGTAATTTACATTCCCAGAGAAGGTTCAGTCTTATCTAGACAATTTCTGTGCGTAATGAATTACAGACCATAGATGCCTTTCAAAGATTTACTGTGATGCATCCCTTCTTAAGGGAGGCACCGACACCATGAAGTTGGTGACTCTAGCTAACCTTATAATTGAAGGAGTTTGCTTAAAATGTTTACCAATTATTAAACAACTAATACATATACTGAAAATACCTACTTGGGAAATTTGAAAACAAAATTTCATGAGTATAAATTTTGCAGAAGAAAAAAAAAATTCAATTTTCATGATTCATAAAAAAGGTTGTCATCAAAAATAATTTTCCTCAAACCAAATTAAAGATATGTATATTGTTATACTATGTGCTGTGAAAGTTTGTCAAATTTGGTTGAGTTTCCTTCAAGTAAATCTTTAATTTTTAAAAAAGTAAGTTTTGAGAAAATGGCAAAAGAGTAAAATTTTTGCTGTTGTAATAACAATGAAACTATGATAGTTAGAAAACTGATTTTGCAGTAAAACTAGTTCTTCATATAAGAAACATCCCATCTCTTCTTGGCTCCTATTATGGTAGAAAAAATGGTAGTACTCAGAAATATGCTAAAAAGCCAGGTGGTGTGGCATGACTCATGAAGTACACTGTGCCACTATGTGGTATGCCCAAAGGAAATGTTGCCATATACTTTGATATTTATTTTATTTGTGAATATACACCCTATATAGATATCCTGAGGAAATAAAACAATATGAGTAGCCGAGAACCAGAAGGTGCTAAGCGCCGTTTTAAAAAAAATTAGTAATTGCAAGTTTAAAGTTAAAATATTGCAGCTTGGTAACTAGAATAGGTATGAACATTGGGTTTGTTGCACTTTAAAGCTAAAGACCATAGTTTTTTTGTGTGTAAGTGTCAGATTTGTAAGTTTTTAGGAAAATACCAAAAAAATACCAAAAATATTGACGAACAACAAAGATTATTAAAAACAACACAATATCAATGGAAATACACCATTAAACGGTTCCAAATCATGTAAATAAACAGAACACATTTCAAAATCATTATTAATGTGTATGTTTATTAGAAAATACCAAAAAAAATTCTGAAAAATACCAAAAATACATACGAACATAAGACATAATAAACAACATTAATATCAATGGAAATACATCCTTAAACAGTTCCAACTGATGTAAATACATAGAAAAAAGCTGAAAATCAGTATTAATATCAAAGTTTATAGGAAAATACCAAAAAATACCCCAAAAATACCAATACATACAAACAAAAAATAATAAATACTAACCACATTATTAATGTAAATGCATCCAAAAAAAAAAACAGTAATCATTGTCCGAACGAAAGCACTGCAGAAACGCCGTAAAATAATGTAAAAAAGGATAAATACACGAGCGTATGTTTACAGAATACGTGAACCAGTTGAACTGCGTAAGTTTTGTTTACATTCTGCCGCATTCCGTGAGGCTATGCTTCATGCATGCTGATTGGCTCGAGAGAGCGTATCGCACTGTGACTGGCTGAGATGCCTACTCACTCATTGATGAAGCACTTTGATTGGCTACGGCTTTCTCGGGAAATCTGGACTCTTGAGTGGTGAAGGGACGTGATGCGACATGACACCTTCTGGTTCTAAGAATTTATTTGCCGCTCGCTTCAAATTTTTCAGGCGAAACTTCCATTGACTTCTGAGGGGTTTTCGACCATATTGTAGGGCCAGAAAGCGCCAAATTCAAATTGAGAAAAATTTTATGCATATGATGGACCGTTTTCTGTGAAAATCTCGGTTTTAGTGGTGGTGGCGCTTAGCACCTTCTGGTTCTCGGCTACTCATATATGCATTCTATTTTGTCAAAATAAATTGACTTGTTAATGATTTTGCTTATAACAAAGTTCAAATGGTGATGAGGAAGATTGCTAATCATTTGCATTTGTCTATATTTTCTTATAGCATGTTGATTTACATGCCATAGTTATTTTACTGTAGAAATAAGTCAATAAATATAAAAAGGCAGTAAATACCAAGCTGTAATAATAAGTTTTAAGAAATATACAAAATGTTATATGTATGTAAATTGTTGGTCTCGGTACATCTGTGGTGCCATTTTCATGAGTCCCGAGATGATCGGAACATTTTGAGTGAGTTACTCTGATCTCTCACTTCCTTCAGTGTTACGGCCAGAAAGAGTGGGATATTTTAGTGGGTGATTAAAGTTTATCAATGATTTTTAACTAATCAGGGCTAGAAATTATTTTAAAAGTTTTGTGACAATTTTTTACTCATAGTGCCATACATGTGATCATGTGATGAACAAAATTGTCTAAAACTATCTAAATGTTTTTTGAGCAATAATACCTCAGGATGTGTTTAGTTAGACATAAAACAGTTCACAACATTCAATAACTATTTTTATTTATTACTTGACATTCAAAGATTGCTGCACTCATTAAGAGAGAGGTGTATCATATACCATGTGGAAAAGATCTTATATAAAGTTAGTGATGCTGGTACTGTAGTAGTATTTATTGATTACGATAATATAGTTTTGGTGAAGTACTACTCGTAACATCAAATTTACCTTTTTCTCATAGCAGTCATGTCTTTTTTTAGACATAGGAGTTCTTAAGTACTTAATATTTTCTGTTTCAAATTCTTGTACTGTGATTGAAATGTGCATAAAATTGGCCAGTTATATATTTGTAAGTGATAGTATAAGAAAATAAGAAGATTGTTTTGCATTTTAATAGCTTGAGATGATGCCAAGGGGAAGCTAAATGGTTCATGTTTCAATGCATCATTTACAGATTCTTATTCAGTGTTGCTTTCCATCTGTGACTTTGGATTAGACATTTTATATATTTTGTTTTAAGATATTTTAGGGAGTTGTTGCATGTTTTAATGCATGATGCATGATGTGCATGCTGTGCTGTGTTGTAGAGCATGAGGAGAGAGGAGCAGCTAGAGGGGGCAGTGCACCCAGCACACCTCGCCCACCTTCCACTCCTGCAACCCCTGCCACTGCATCAGGTGCAGTACGTGGGCGCCCAGGCTCCTCTGCTACGCTACCAGCGCAGTCACCTTCCACACCAACTTCCCGTGAGTAAATCTTGAAGTGACTAGATTATACTCTCATTTTATGTTGTACTGTACTATGCTTTTAGAACAGTTTATTTGAATGATTAAGAAAAGTTTTATTTTTGGTATTGTCGTTGACCATTTTAGTGCAATTTTGAAATACTGATATATTTAGATTTAGAGTTTCTTGATGGATGGAACATGCATTTAGAGGGCTTTTTGCTTACTCACCCTAAGGTAAGTTTGCTTGCTATATTAGTATATATATATATATATATATATATATATATATATATATATATATATATATATATACTATATATATATATATAGAAAGAATATACATATATATATATATATATATATATATATATATATTATATATACATACATAATATTATACATACATATACATATATATAACATATATGTGTGTAATATATATATATATATATATATATATATATATATATATATATATATATACACACACATATATATATATATAGATATATATATATATAATATATATATATATATATATATATATATAGATATATACACATATATATATATATATATATATACATATATATATATACACATATACATATATATATATACACATATACATATATATACACATATACATATATATACACATATACATATATATACACATATACATATATATACACATATACATATATATACATATATATATATATATATATATATATATATATATATATATATATATATATATATATATATATATATATATACTATATACATATATATATATATATATATATATATATATATATATATATATATATATATATATATATATATACATATACATATACATATATACATATATATATATATATATATATATATATATATATATATATATATATATACATATATATACTATATATATATATATATATATATATACATATATATATATATATATATATATATATATATATATATATACATATATATATATATATATATATATATATATATATATATATATACTATATATATATATACTATACATATACATATATATATATATATATATATATATATATATATATATATATATATATATATTTATATATATATAAATATATATATATAAAGTTATTTAGCCAGTTTCTTTGGCTCAGAGTGTATCTTTATAGATTTAGAAATTATTCCTGTTTCATTTAAACTTAGTCTGTAGCTATCAAGTGAACTTTCATTGCAAGGGAGTCAGCTGTGGTTAATCAAGAAATGTATGCTTTCAAGAACTAATGCCCCAGTGTATGCTTAGAGTGTGAAAGATCTATTTTAGCCTTGTCACCATCCAAAAAGGTGACATTCCTCTCTAAATAATGAAACTCATTGCAAATGTGGATTTTAACAGATAATCACCAAAAAGCTGCTTTTTAAGCTTTATGCTTTATGCATTTTGATAACTCATCAAAATGTTGCCATGAACTTCAATAGGACTGGTCTTCTGTGTTGAATTCTTATTTTTAACCTGGCTTCAGAGATTTGTTGTGCCTCAGACGACCATGTATTAAATGGATTCTGCTCATTGTAACTGCATAACCAGAAAGCTGTTAACTTAGCTTTGTTGTGATGTTACTTGCACTGGTGACCTTGCTGAATGTAAAGCATAAGGAAGGGGCATTTTTAAAATGTATTTCTACTGCGACTCCTTAAAAGTAAAAAGGCCAATAGATATATTGCAATGCAAGTTTTATTTTAAACTTTATTTTTTCTTTTCTTTTCCTGCCATTCCAAGAGATTTTTTGTATCACATGCTCTTCTGTTTCTTGTTATCATAATTTACAGTTAAAAAGGAAAAATTTCAGGTAGCTTATGTGACCATTTCCAGTGTTAGGGTAAATAGATGTCGGAAAGTGACTACTAGAGTCTAGTTTAACAAATTTGTAGAAAGAAACTACCTATAGCTAGTTTAATAGTTTTAGTGTTGCTCTGAATTGTCTAGGACTGTTCTAAACTTATTTTTCTCATTTCATCAGGCTTGATGAAGCTTCTTCATTATAATTTGTTCCTCTGTTAGTCACCAGTCAATTTTAACATTTCCATAATAAAAATTCCATAAGCCATATTTGAGCAGAGATCCTAACAGGAGAATGATATTCCAGTTGCATGTAGTACGTACTGGGAAATAATGGGAATTCTTATAACTTATAATCATTACTAAGTTTTGTGGTAGCATTACATTTCTAAGTGAGGGAGGACTGTTGGTAATTGGGATGAAAATAAGGAGTATACACCTTCAGTATAGAAAAAACAAAACTTGCTAGGACCTAGTACTCCTATACCAATTGAGGCTTTCACAATACGAAGGATTTTATAGTCCAGAGGGTCATCTTTTGATAACCTGCCAAAAACTTCAGAATGTAATCAAGTTTATTCCTGTGTAAGCAGAAAATAAACATTCAAATGGTAACTTGGTTGAAAAATGCATTTAGTTAAAAAATATTTGTCTTGTGAATTTCCAAGAACTTGTCCTCGTATGATCACTTTTGTTGAGCGTGGAATAAACAGTATGAAGGATCTATCCTTAAAAATTACTGAGATACTGCCATTTGAAAATTGGGAAAAAAAGTTACTGAGATACCAGTTTGAAAATTGTGAATTTTCAAATGTAACTTCTGACATTATTTGGATTTTTAGAAAAATTGTGATAGACCCTTCTTATTGTGAAGCCCTCAAATGTTGTGTAGGAGTGAAAATATATGGTACAAGGACTTATTTTACAATGCTGGAAAAGTACCTTATTATGAAATTTGAGTAAAAAAATAATTGTTTTGTAAAGTAAAAGTTTTACAAATATTTTTACATTCTCATTCTTATCATCACTTGTAAAAAATATAACCGTAACAAGAAAAAAGTGCTAAAATTAAACTTTACAATATCAGAATTAGCATTTTTCAGTTAGAAGATAGTTGTAGGCATACTGTGAGTGTTTTTACAGAAATTGATAAAAGAAAAAAAAAAAAAGGATGGAGTTGTAAGTTTACAACTTAACTTTTTGAGATAGTACAGACTTCTAAAGTTGGATTGGGGGTACAGATGTCTAAAGTTGGATTGGGGGTGTTTGTACTTGGCCCAGTGTTTGATGGTAACTGAGGTTGGATGCAATAGCATTGTCTTGGAAAGGGAAGAAAATATGGCTTCAGTTCATTTGAATTGTTCTTTACAATTTTTCCAATATCAGACATTGTTTCTGTGATAAAGAATCTTTTGAGTCAAAGGTAACAACCAAGTATCAAACATAATTTGGGAAGCACAGTGCAAGATTGGCTAAATAGTTCAATATAACTATTAAAAATGTCACAAGAAAATGGCAGATGTAACCTATTGACAAACCTGATAAAAAGAAGGAAGTAAGGTGCAAGTAATGTACATGTTGCCATACCAAGCAGAATAGGAGGAGGAATAGCTCATTTGGGGAAGGGAGGATTCCTTCAAATAGTAATCTTATTTTCCAGTTAGCTAGCTCAACTGTTATGCTGTTTTAATTTCTATTTTTTCTGACTTTTTGTGCCAGGCAAATGTCTTTCTCAAACAGTAATGCATACTTAAACAACTTTTTCTTGAGAGCAAGGTATAGATTTACCCATGACACATAAGATTGTATGTAATATGTCAAGGGACAATCTAAATTGTAGTTGAAAGTTGATGCAAGTAGTTTTTAAACAAAAATGTTTTAATCGCTTCACTTATCAAAGCTTACGTGTTTCCCAGCTGCTGGGCTGTATCAGCCTTCAGTCACACAGTTGAAATTCATAAATCGCACGAGATTGCAGGTTACCGTTTGTTCTATCCTAATGTTGAGGATATGATGTAATCAAGGGAAAAAGGCATGGAATGGTTTATATTAGTAGGTGACTATAGAGTGTAACTAGAAAAGTTATAGCCTCATACAATAGTTTATGAAGTGTAGAATTTAAGGCATTGAAATATTCAGAATACTAAGACAGGAAATTCTGTATTAGAGTGCATGCAGGTAAATTGCGTGTTGAGGTTATGGTAGTAGAATTTAATGTATTCCATTTGACCCTTAAAATGTTGGGCATGAATGAAAGAGCAGTGAAACCCCAAAATCTTTCAGGTAAGAAGTTAATTGCAAGTGTTTTACTTCTGTAGATTGTGAATGGCATTTGTAGTGATGTAATTAGTTTTTCTAAATTTTCATGTTTTGTGTTAACTTTTGGGCAGTCCGTTTATCTTGTTATAGTAGCTATAATTTTTTTAATAATTTGGTTGCAAATAAATTTCTTTACACACATTTAGTTATGTTTGTTCTAATGGAAATACAAATTGACACCTTGTAAAGAGAGAGTATCTTTTCATGCATAGCTGGATGGTTGAATGAAATAGTTACAAGGTTATCCATATGGTGATGCTAGTGAGTGAGCCAGGGTACCACCTAAGCTCCTAGCATGTAAGTCATCAATTTATTATCCTACTGTGTTCAGTTAAGTGCTGCAACTCTCATTTCCACTTTGGATGAATTTAGTAACTAGTGTGGTCACGAGATGCTGAAGGGATTGTGGGAGCTCACACATAGCTTGTGATCAAGTACAGATGCCAATAGTTCCATGTGTACACAATTTTTTTGTTAACTTTACCAGTTTTCTAGCTGGTGCTAGAAAATTTTTCGTAATGTTAAGACCTCAGGTTTGTTAGTTATGAAGAACACAACACAAATACATAGATTAACCTTCTTACGCCGAAGCCCTAAAAATCAAAACCTTTCCTGTATGCCGGGGCCGGTTTGGAGTGAGCGCGGAAGAGGAAAAGATTTTTTTTTCAAAAATCACAGCGCGCTTAGTTTTGAAGATTAAGAGTTCATTTTTGGCTCATTTTTTTGTCATTGCCTGAAGTTTAGTATGCAACCATCAGAAATGAAAAATAATATCATTATCATATGTAAATAATGCGATATATGGTAGCGAAAAAAAAATTCATACATAATTGTATTCAAATCACGCTGTGCAAAAAACGGTCAAAGCTAACGAGTTACTTTTTTTTCCGTTGTATTGTACACTAAATTGCAATCATTTTGATATATAATACATTGTAAAACAATAAAAGCAACACCGGAAAAATATTATCACAAAATGATGTACGAATTCGTAACGAGCGGACGTAAAAAAATGTTATTTTCAAAAATTCACCGTAAATCTAAATATTGTTCTAGAGACTTCCAATTTGTTTCAAAATGAAGACAAATGATTGAATATTATGATACTGTAAGAGTTTTAGATTAGAATTGCAGATTTCGACCATTTTGGACGAGTTAAAGTTGACCGAATGTTGAAATTTTTATATTATATTTTTTTATATGCACATATTTTGGAGATGGGAAAAGCTACAACCTTCAATTATTTTCATTGTATTCTTCATGAATTTGCGCACATTTTGATATATGAAACTCTATAAAACGGCTAATATGAAAAGGAGGAAATATTAGGATAATGCGATGTACGCATTTCGGAGACGTGCGGCCGCGAATCGGCGCGTGGAGGGAAGTTAAATATATTTTTCAAAAATTCACCATAAATTACAATATTGTTCTAGAGACTTCAAATTTGTTTCAAAATGAAGATAAATGACTGAATATTACTAGGCCGTAAGAGTTTTAGCTTACAATTGCGTTTTTCAACTTTCGGTAGAGTCAAATTTGACCGAACATGGTTTTTTTTCTATTTATCGTGATTTATATACAAATATTTCGAAAAAAGAGAAAAGCTACAACCTTCAATCATTTTTAGTTGTATTCTAAATGAAATTGCGCACATTTTCACATATAAAACTTTATGTAACAGCTAATTCTAAATGATGCAAACATTTCGACAATCGCACAAAAAAATTCTGATTTTTTCGGAAGAGTTACCGCGCGGACGTAAGGAAAATGTTTTTTTTTTTTTTTTTCATAAATTCACCATAAATCGAAATATTGTGCTAGAGACTTCCAAGTCGTTGCAAAATGAAGGTAAATGATTGAATATTACTAGAATATAAGAGTTTTAGCTTACAATTGTGTTTTTCGACCATTTTGGTAGAGTCAAAGTTTACCGAAAGTTGAAATTTTTGCACTTAACGTTATTTATATGAAAATATTTCAAAACTGATAAAAGCTACAACCATGGGTTATTTTTAGTTGTATTGTGCATGAAATTGCGCACATTTCCATATATAAAACTTTATTATGTAACGGCAAATTTAAAATGGTGCAAACATTAGGACAATCGCACGAAAAAATTTATCGGAAGAGTTACCGCGCGAACGTAAGGAAAAAGTTTGTTCATAAATTCACCATAAATTGAAATATTGTGCTAGAGACGTCCAGTCTGTTGCAAAATGAAGGCAAATGATTGAATATTACTATAGTATAAGAGTTTTAGCTTACAATTGCGTTTCTCGACCATTTCGGTAGAGTCAAAGTTGACCAAAGGTTGAAATTTTTGCACTTATCATTGTTTATATGAAAATATTTCAAAACTGATAAAAGCTACAATCATGAGTATTTTATTTTTGTATTTTACATGAAATTGTGCACATTTACATATATAATACTTCATGTAAAGGATAATTTAGAATGGTGCAAAAATTATGTGAAAGTGACGAAATAATTTTTGAGATGTGTCACTGATACTTTTTAGTGCGATAAGAAAGAAATTCGCGCTTGCTCGCCTGCGTAGCGATTGTAAACAAAACAACGCCTAGATCCATGAACTCCCAGCATCCCCCAAGGCGCGTGATTCAAAAGTTTTCGGCTGGTAGGCCTATAAGTATTTTTCCGCGAATTTTTAAAAAAAACTTTTGAGTCGACGTATAATACGTTGATTCGGCATACGGGAGACATTTTGACTCGACGTTTAATACGTCCATTTGGCGTAAGAGGGTTAAAAAGTTTGCCATTTTATATTCCTTTTTTCTGTTACTGTGTTTTTTTTATCAGGGAGTAGCGCTGAATAACTTCATCTTAAGGCCCAGCACATGGCCTTTGGTTTAAATTTTATATTCAAATTCATCAGGGAGTAATGTAGATATGAAGGTCTTAGGTGATTATGTGCCTGCTTCATTTCCTGCATTTGTTGACCACATAAGTTTTGTTCTCATTGCCAAAGTAATGTGTATCCATGTGAGAAATTTGCAGATTGGACTCCTCCTCAGTGGGGATAGGTTTAGTTAGATGTAAGAGGAAGGACAAGGCATTTTCCTTCTTTGGCAGGAAATTTTACTCTTCTGGTCAAATCTATCACCATCCAAGAGTGCTTCTCTCAAGCCAAGGGTTAATTTTCTCTTAATCAAGAATCATGCAAATTTTTGTTTGAATAGTAGCATAGCCTTTTGCTGTTGATATCCCCTCAGTGGCATCTTCCCCGCTGATAATAGTGACAAATTATCTTGCGAGTATATTAAGCAAATTTGGAATAAACAGAATGTTCCTGGTAGCCCATCCTTTGCCACCTTTCTTGGTGGTTTGGTAGGGAAGAAAAAGAACTTTTGTCCCCCAAATTATTTGGTGGTAGTTCCAATTGATCATGTGATGGCTACTGTTATTAGACAGCTTGAACAATCATTTGAAATTGTCCTTCTTGCTGATCTTTGGAACAAGCCTAATTCTTTAGTAGTTTCTCTATATTCTAGACACTGGAAGCTAGCATACTTGGTGATTTGAGAAAAAGTTCTTTGTGATTATCCTGTTCCTCACGCAGATGAAAGAGGAAGGAGGGTAAATCTAAATGTTTTCATAGGAAGTGTAAATGTTCATTTCAATCTAAGGTGCATAGCTGTGATAAATCTAAGACATTGTTCACTTTGTAAACACCGCTCGCATACATGATCCAGTGACAGGGGAACTCATTCTTCATTAAATCAGTATTCTCATTCTCTCCACAATTTGTTCTCAAGACTGCTGGAAGAAGCATATCGCCCTTTCCACCTTGCTTCTTAAGGGAGCAGGGGTAGGTACCATAACAATCCATTGCCATAGAGGTCAATGTCTAGAGGGCACATGTACATTTTCATCTCCCCCCTACCCCCCTGACAGTTAGGGAGAAGTTGGTCCCTTTGTTTCATTTTAACCTAGAGTATTCTCTTGTGTGAGCAAAAAGTGTGGACTTGCCATTTGGTTTCTGCAAGAACTTATCAGGTTCCCTTGTTATGAGGGTGACCGTCTGGTGTAGACATATTATGTGTACCCCATTCTGTCTGATGGATGTCAGACACCATTTTCTTAGGACCTGGGGTGGCTACTTAACAAGTTGTAATCATTTGAGCTCTGTTAGGACAGAGAATTATCTTATTTGAGTACATCACCAGGTTTTATTTTTTTTCTTCTAAAGTGTGAATGTGGTCATGCGTGTGTAGATCCTGTCCTTTCCTTCCCTTTGCGAGTACTAACTAGGTTTAAATCAGCGATGCTGTTTTTTCTTCACTGCATTGGCTTTTAGCAGTGTTACCATCAGCAGTTCTTCTGATTTTTTTATGGCATTTATGATTTAATAGTTAGAATGCGTATTTTCCGATGTAGAATTATTTTCCGTGATGCTAGAAAACTACACGTCACTAACTTAATATTAAGAATTTTTGACAAAGAAAATAAAGGATTTCAATAAAAGTCATTTGTATAATTAAGCAGGATATGTTTTATAGCTTAATTTTCATAATAAACATAGAAAGGCAAAGTGAAGAATTTTTTCTTCAGTGCCGTGGCCTGTGGTCGGAAAAGCCACGGAGGGTTGCCAGATGCCACCAGAAAGCCACACTAATAGACGAAATTCCTCAAAACGGCAACCCTGGTTTAAATACAAACTGAACACTGGTTAGGTATAGGTGAAGTCATATGAGCAAGTACTAGATTGTCTAGAATGCATCTCTTTGGTCACTACCCTATACAAGGGGAAGGTTACAATAGAGCCTACCCTAAAGAATGGTACTTGGTATTAGGTACTTCGATTCTCCTGCTTTCTGAAGTGGCATAGTTCTTCGGAATTCCTTCCCCATTTTCTGTGAGTTCTACTACCCAGAACATCACTTCTGTGATCTCCTTATCATCTGATTTGTTTGTGGACATCATCTCCCAGGAGCATTTTATTCTAGATGGAATGTTTTCTACAGCTACTTTTGAAACATCCACTCACCAAAAAAGTCTCCAATTAAAAGGCATTGATTTGTATTCCCATAGGAACAAATAATTTTTTTAAGTAATTTTTATTTTTCCTGGGTTTACAGACCAAAGCTGTAATGCATATCCCACCTACTTCAGGCAAAAGATGAAAGTGATAACTTGCGTGCAAGGGTACCCCTTTTCACTCACCAGCATCTGCATATGATTAATTTTATAACTATGTTCATGTAAGAGTTCAGCTATGCACAAAAGGTATTCTCCACTTACTTACAAGTTTGGTTTGTATACCTAGGAAAAATACAAATTACATAAAAATTGGGTATATTTAGTAGTAGTTCAACCAGACCATTGACATAATTTATTCAACTTGCGGGGTTGGCATGAAGGATTTTTATTTTATATTAATATAAAGTTTGATTTTTATTAAAGATTAAAGTATCTTCATTATTATAACTATTATCATTATTCATACAAACTTGACTAAAGCAACTATAGATGCTGCTGCTGCCTCTACAGACCTTTTGTGTCATCCCCTTGACAGAACAAATCATAGTACAGTCTCGCTCCCTCTCCTTTTGTTTACGTAAAGGATAGGTAGTACATTGCTGTTCTTTCCAACAGATGGAAAACTAGGTTGGTGGTAGTTATTTTTGAAGGTGCAGAAAGTTATTTTGCAAAAATGGTAAGCCCTTTGTTGCATTTTTCATTAGTAAATTCAAGCAACAGTTATGGTAGACCTTTCAGTATTTAGGTAGATTATTTTTAAGATGCATTTCAAGCAGTATCATTTTGAAATGATTAGGATACTGATGTAAGACTGGGGAATTGTTACAATTTGAATTGCCTTCATAAAAAACAGCAAGTGGAAATTACTTAAAAATACATATAATTTGTAAGGAGAGTTGGGTTTTCCATTCAGGACGCTGCAGTTAGAAGGCCACATTAACAGAAGTTATACAATTTTTCAGAATTTCTTTATACTATATTTGCTAGCTCTACTATTTTTCCAATTAGTTTGATGTATTTTGTAGCTTGATTATAGTTGCTTTTGCTCTGGCATGCACTTGCTTTGCATGTGACAAGAAGTTCATTTATATCTGATGCTTTACCATCACAAATGGTGAGGGGTATGTTGCACCTTACTCTGGCTGTGTAAGTGGTAGACTTCAGTGGAGAACATATATATCTTTCTTTGGAAGTAACTTTTCATCCTGGTGTAGGGACATCCAGTGATGGCTTAGCTTGACTACACTTTTTCTTCTCTAATTGTAGCCTTTATCTGGGCACTTTTCAATGTTCTCCACTGAGGTTAGATTGGTCGTCTTATCGACCCTGTTCTGAATATTGTGCGTTCCTGTTCTGTCTGTTTAGCCCCAACTCCTGCTAGTAAGGAGTCACGACGAAGGGTGCGTTCTAGGTCGAAGTCTCCATTCCGCTCTTTCCGCTGGAAGAAAACGAAGCCTCCATCCGAAGCACCGGGTAGTGCATCAGACGATGAATCCAATCTGGAGAGGGCAGCAGGTAATATTGGTTTAATAAGGGTGCAAAATTTCCTAAGTTTAATCAGAGAACATGTCTCTATACTTTGTATTCAATTTTTCTCCTCTTGCCCCTCATAACTCTAGGTTGCATTAATAGGTCATACATGGTGGTGCTGATGAAGTGGTTGGATTCTCTTGGTGATAACAGGGTGTTTGAATTTGTCACATTGGTTTGGTTTCTGCTGTAATAAGAATTGGCCTGGCAGTGTTATTCTGTGTATTTCAGTTGGTCATCTTTCTATATCTCAAATATGGTGTTGAACTTAGCACAATGAATTGAGGCTTAGTTCATGCTATTTTTCCTAACATGCAGCCCCAAAACACCCACCTTCAGTGGCCCCTACAACAACTGCTACCTCGGCAGCGGCCCCCACAGTCCCTGCCCCAGTTAAGGAAGGTATGATTGGGAAATTACAAATTATTGAACATCAGTTCATTTTAACATTAATATTAGGAAGGCACTGCTATTATAAGAATCTGTGTGCTGTTTCATTGGATTAATTTTGTGTATCCAGTATTCCTTTTTTATTGTTAAGCACAATAGGTTGTGGAATGTTTCACTATTCTTGTATAAGTTGTTATAATGAAATGCTTTATAGTCTATAAATGTTTTCAAAGATAGTTTGGCTGATTATGCTCTCTTATTTAGCTGTGAGATATTTTTCCCCTAAATGTTTTGGCTTGCAATATTAATATTCTAAAGAAAAGCCATGTAAATAGGTTTTGTGGTTGGATGTGGTTTACAAGGAAAGTTTGTTATTATGGTGAATTCAGTAGTTAGATGTACAGTGTACTACTACTACTGAATAATTCACCCTTGTTGACCTGTCATTAATGAATGATTTAATATTGGATGTAATTTGCCTGTTTGGATAGCATTATACTTTGTTGAGCTTTGACTCTTACCAAATTATTTTTTTATGATTTTCAGGATCATCGTGTAATTTTTGAGTTGCAGACATGGTTTATGCTTCTAGTTTAAATTATTATTAGTATTAGGCTGTATGTTGCTTCTATTTATTACGTAGGGTATAGACACTTATGCAATGTTTTTATCTACAAATTTGAGGTGCATGTTGGAAATGTGCATGAAGATTCTTTATGGAAATGATCCATGATTTGACTTTAGTTATTTGGAATACTTTGATGAAATATTTTTTTAATTTGTTACAATTATTTAAGAGACACAGCTGAATGTTACCTTCCATTAATTGCATCAGTAAATGCCTAAAGATAAATACAGTGATATTGATTTATTGAATAACTCTTGTGTTTGTATATTTATAACCTTAAATGTTGCAGAACGACCTAGCCCCAGTGGAGATGAAGATCAGCTGGAAGGTAGCTTAGTTCGTAAACATGAATGGGAGTCTGCTTACAAAAAGGCTTCAAATCGGTAAGACTAATTTAGTAACACTATTGCATCAATAATAACACAGCGCCTCAGCGGCGTGGTTGGTATGGTATTAGCGTCCCACCTCAGTGGTCACGGGTTCGATTCTCGGCCATTCCATTGAGGAGTGAGAGATGTGTATTTCTGGTGATAGAAGTTCACTCTCGACGTGGTTCGGAAGTCACGTAAAGCCGTTGGTCCCGTTGCTGAATAACCACTGGTTACATGCAACGTAAAAGCACCATACAAACAAACAAACAAACAAACAAAACAATATTATCAAGGAAATATTTTTGCAATGATACTGCTGTCTTTTGTCATAACAATTGGCTAGAGTATGCAAAATGCATGTACAATAAAATTTGATTTCTTGTCATTTTACAGATCCTGGGAAAAATTGTTCTTGGTGCTGCGGGGCAACATGTTATTCTTCTATAAAGACCGCAAGAGTTACCAAGCAGCACCAGAAGTCTATTTCAAAGGTGAAGCACCAATTGATGTATCTGGTGGTCAAGCTTCAGTTGCGGATGATTATACAAAGAAAAAACATGTACTAAGACTAAAGTAAGTAAACTGACTTCATAATTCTGTTACAGTATTTTGTATGTGTATAGTCAAGATGGTTGTGCAAATATGTTGCTTGATCATTGTGTCATTTTGACTAACTATTTTGAATGCTTTAAAATGCATAGATTTATGGTGTTATTGAAACAAACCCTTTATATGTAAACCAGAGCCTGACTAATTGAAATATAATGTTAACCAAAATGCTTAAATAAATTGTAGTCTTCAGTAATTTATATACCACTTCTGAAATCTTTTCAAAAAGCAGGATGCCACTTGAATAGCCATAAATATGGGTTTATCTTCAGAGTAAACAGTGAAAGTAACCAGAACTTGGTTATTTTCATTGTTTGCATTAAAGTGTTATGGCCTTTTTCTTAAAGCATACCTTTGAAAAGGATTTAAAGAGAAGCAAATTACTATTGCAATATTTTTCGACATCAAAAAGGCTTATGATTTTACTTGAAGATATGGTTAAGTGACACCCCCATGAAACAATGGTATCCAAGCCCACCTACCATTATTCATGAAGAACTTCTTAAATGACAGCAGTTTTCAGGTGTGAAAAGGGAACATTCTTACTGATGCATACACTCTAAAAAGCATTTCTTGTTGCAATTTCACTAATCAGTTACTGGATGGAATTAGAAGTAGCTTGTATATGGATGACTTTACCTTATTCCACGCTAGCATATTCATAACAGTGCCCAGTCCCATAAGGGCTAAGTGCCATCAGTTCACCTCACATGGTACAATGTAGGCATTACTCGAGGGACACTTGAGCCCCTAGCTGCAACCACCTTAACCTTCAACTGTACCTGCCTTCCTGCTTCCTTTCTAAGAGCTTGCTGTGCAGCCAGCCTCTTCATTTTCCTAAGTGCTGGGCTTTATAGCTTCATTTTTATAAATCAATTCTTTAACAGTGCCATCACAAAAGTAGAGAAGCCTCTACTGTAGGGTTTCTAGTCTCAGCAGAAAAAAACTAAAGCAGTCATGTTTTATGACAATGCACTAAATAAAAATGAAAGTTATTCTGAAACTTGTCTGCCAAACTATAAGGATCTTGGGATTAATCTTGTACATATTTTGATTGGAAAATCTCAAAGCATGAGAAGGCTCCATGTTCGCAATAGTGCCTGGGAATTCCAAACACAACAGATTCAAAACAACAGGGGACAAACTAAACCGGCTTTAAAAGGACAGATGCAAAGCACGTCCTCTCTTAAAGACGGTAAGAAAATAACTAACAGGGTCACGAGTTAAAGAGGGGTATGTGGGTGGCTCCACATGACTCATGACCAAGCACAGATGCCAACAGTCCCTTGTGTACACAATTATTTAAAATTTTATCCTAATGTTAAGACCTTAGGTTTGTTTAGTTATGAAAAATACAAATTGATTCAAAATTTGTCATATTGCATGCATAAAGGTCATAAACAAAAATGTCGTACACTTTATAAACTTATCTCAATCTAGGAAGAGGACAAATCAACCCTAATTGTACAGTACAAAGCAACTGACATGTTTATTTTAGGCTCTGGAAGCCAAATATAAGTTTCATCATCACATTCAGTATTAACGAGCTTAGATCCAGGTTACAATGAAGGCTTCAGAAACTGTACTCGAGTACTCAAATTCTCCCCATACAAATCCTTGCAAGTCATAGTGAAGTACCACTCTTCTCTCCTTTGTGGTAATGCCTGGTGCATTTACACAGTATTGTAAATTCAAAACTACAATTTCTTCTATATTACCATGTAAATAGTTCAACAGAGAAGCTGTTGTTGCTAAAGGAGTGAAATCTGTTACAAAAGTGGTCTTGGGCAATTGAAGAGATTGATGAATTGTTGCTAATTTGGATAAATGGAAAAGTGTTGGGAGATGAGTGTATCTGAGACCAACATATGTGAAAAGGGATGCTGAACTCTTAAAAACCATCTTGAATGAGTGCTGATACAGGTGGTACTTATATATCCAAAGCCAGCCATGAGTGGCTTGAGAAATTTAAGGGAAGTGATATACACTATGTAGTTAGACATACAGAGACTGCCAGTTGCAACAAAAGATGATGTCAAGAAGTATGTTATAGAAATGATGGAATATGCATCAGCTGAAGGTTTTGTTCCTTAGGTTCAGCTGATACATATTCCATCATTTCTATAACATACTTCTTGACATCATCTTTTGTTGCAACTGGCAGTCTCCCTATGTCTAACTACATAGTGTATATCACTTCCCTTAAATTTCTCAAGCCACTCATGGCTGGCTTTGGATATATAAGTACCACCTGTATCAGCACTCATTCAAGATGGTTTTTAAGAGTTCAGCATCCCTTTTCACATATGTTGGTCTCAAATACACTCATCTCCCAACACTTTTCCATTTATCCAAATTAGCAATGATTCCTCAATCTCTTCAATTGCCTAAGACCACTTTTGTAACAGATTTCACTCCCTTAGCAACATCAGCTTCTCTGTTGAACTATTTACATGGTAATATGGAAGAAATTGTAGTTTTGAATTTACAATACTATGTAAGTATATATATAAATATCACTCGAGAGAAGTCAATACCAGGACACAAGCCAATGAAGGACAGACTCACTCTTGACCTGTGGGTTTTAAAACTGAGGGCATTGTTCTGCAAATACTCAGAGAACCAAAGGGCTAAAGGGAGTTATCTTTTGAACAGTAAATTGAATGTAATGTGGAGGGCCAACAGTAAAGCTTGGACAGTGATCTTGCTCATCCTCCAGGCTTGGAGGCAGGTTGCTGGAGGAATTCAACTTCATAACAGAAGATCTTGCCCTCCTAACATGACTCCTTTCATCCAGCCCATAGATCAGTAGGTCTTCTCTGATTTAAAGAAACTGTGCATCAAAGCACTATTCCAGAGGTGGTGTGAAGTTACTTTTGATACAGAGAAGAATTCTGGAGAAACCACTTCAACATCCTCCATTGCATAAGCCTCATTTGCAAAGTTTTGGTGATGTACTCTGCCTTGTGGAGATTGTAGCCAGATGCTGTATCAAAACCTATTTTGGAGGATATTGTGTGTCTGGGCAAGTAATTCCTCGGACTTGGAGGTGTGTGGTGAGGATGTGGAGGAGCACAAAGTAAGCTCATCACAAATGAACTGCTGGACCTTCAGAGGGAACATCAATTGAGGAATTTTCTTTATATAAAGAGCAGCAAAGTGAGGATATTCTTTGTTCTTTAATAAGAAATGTGTGTAAAATTTGGGGAGAAGATGGCATAGTTGCCTTGAAAAATATCACCCCATTAAAGCAGTAGCAAACTGTTATAAACCCACTTAATCACAATGTTATTATCTCACTTTAGGAACAGTCAAGAAAAACTTAAAATAAAATATTGTAATCATTTCCATATATGATTCTTTGCAGCAATCCAGAGAGCAGTTGTTTCTGGTTGAGATGTAATTTTTAATAAAATGTACTGAAATCTTACCATGGAAGTGCACTCTATGTAAATGAGTGTTTCTGATGCTCATCATAAGTTTTAGATCATATAGAGTTCTTTGTAATAAATTTATTTTAAGTAAGTTTTTTATTATTTTTTTTTATAATTTGCAGACTTGTCAGTGGTGCTGAATATTTGTTCCAAGCCAAAGATGAAGAAGAGTTAGCCATTTGGGTTGGAGCCCTCCAAGTAGCTGTGTCTTCTGAAGGCTCTGCTGGCCCTTCACGATCTCAGACACTACCTGCTGGTGCTGAGAAAAAAGATGAACCTAAGCGACGAGGCTTCTTTACCTTAAAGAAGAAATAATTGACTATTTTATCTATAAATATGCCAGCATCAGTTTCCTTTAATCATCATTTGGATCTGTATCTCCATATTCACTTTCTTCATCCTTATTCTCTTCTCTAGTCCAAAATCTTCTCACAGCTTCAAATCCATCATGGAATTTTAAATAATTATATTAATGGGAGTTGGAATGCTATTGCTGGTCTGGGCCATGTTGTTAGCTGCTATTTTGTTGTAGCTGGGAGTGGAGCAGAAATATATTTTGCTTTGGCATCATCAGCTTCAATTTTATGCAATGTTTTCCATGCTGGGTTTGAACAGTTGCATCATCAAATCATTCATTTTCCCTTCATAAAGAAATATTTTTATTCCCTTCCCATAGCTGGGACTAGAGTTGTGTTGACAGTACCACTCATGGTATTAATTTTCTCTAAAGAAGTATAAACTGTTGACAGTTTGTGTAATAACTGGTGGAAAGATGAAATGTATTGGTGCAGTTCCCAAATCTTAAAGTCTGCCTAGCACTGCCATGGCTGAGTTTTCCGATGAGCGACCTCCTTATTACTGGAGGGTATGTGTGTGGAATTGTATATTTAGTGTTATGTCAAATGTCATTTTCTTTTATCAGAGTAATTTGTTAATTTTTATTATCTATCTTTGAGTGTAGTATCACAGTTTTGACTAGATGGCACTTACTTGTACAGAAATGATAGTCTTGCTTATTATACAGCTTTGTGCTTCAATTTTTATTAGATATTCATGTATCACTACTCCATAGTTCTTCAGATCATTACCAGAGTATTGTGGGAGGAGGCCAGCCTGTACCTTGGTTCTTCTGTATAAATAGGAACATCTCAAATCTGCTTTATGGTAAATGTATAGCACTTATAACCTTTTCATTTTTCCTCAAAATTTGGTCTGGTCATTTTGAATTGCAATCCATTTCCAAGAGTCTGCAAACTCCACAACTGGCAAGGAATGAAGAACCATCAGCAAGTTGTATGGAGAAGCTGCCACCTCTACCAGAAGGCCAGTTTGCCTCTGTGGTCCATATGAACATGGTAGGATGATTTGCATACACTGCTGCTCGACTTTTGTGCTTTAACTAACTTCTAATGACAGGCTGATTGGTTATCTGCTGGGGTTAAATTTTTGTAATTTTTTTTTCCATTCTTTACTACTAAAGACTAGTAAACAGCAGTTTTTCTAGTCATTTGTAAATTTCTATTCGCTCACCTTAATCTCACTGTCATATACGTAGTGTGTATATGCTCTTCTGTGAGGGTTTCAGTGGAATCATGGCATCTAATTACAAGATTTAGTTGCTTCAAATTGTTGTTATACCTTACGCACAGCTAACTCTATTTGTTAGCTGTGATGTTGTTTTTGTGGTTGTCTAAATTGTTTGATAAATTTTGGATGTTACTGTTGTAGCTGAATGAATGTAGGAATTCTCCAGCAGAGAAAACAAGCAGTCTATGGTGACTAACAACAGTGTTATGCAGTTTCCTCGTGAAGAGGCTCTTCCTCCTCATGGTCATTTGCCACTAACTTTTCAATGAGAGGGATGTTAGATACATGCTTCATAGCTTCCTAGCTGTAGGGTAACATTTCAGTCTAAATTGAGTTAAGAGAGGTAATTTTAATTGTTAAAGATAAAGAAGTGACCACTGTATATCATATATTGTGACACTTAAATAAAATGGTTTAAGCTATAAGAGGAATTTTATTTATACTAACATCCCTTGTAGCTTTTTTTTACTAATAAGGGTTAACATTGCATTAATGATGGAATTGTACTTCTTTATCCAAAATGATTTTTTGTTCATAACTTATCTGAAGTAGTAAATATGTGCAAGTTATGGGTAAAGAAGTGTATAATTCACAACCTTTAGTGTAGAAATAACTGTTTAATGTAGTGGAAGGGATTTGCTTTTAGATTTTTAGAAAAATGCATTAGAATTGTATTTTTAAAAAAAGACACTTGTGCAAAATCTTTATATCTATACTGCTTATTACTTTTGTCTTGTTTATAGAAAGTATAGTGTGAAGTGAATAATATCCACTTATTCAGTATCGTATCATTCCATGAGTGTGTGCAAGTAAAACCTTTAATTCTATGTTTTACATTAGAGAGTATGTTCTCTAATGTTTAATATAAGCTACAGAGTATTTTCTCTAATGTTTAATATTGCTACAATGTTAATAGAGCTACAATGAATAATGTAGTTAAAGTTCATTATCATCTTACCTATGTGGATTATGGTTATCAGTCAGTTCCACCTCCCAGATCCTTGACCTGTTGCTGTCTCAGTGGTTTGATGATGTTAAGACATCAGGGGCCTGTAAGTCTTGCACTTCATCTGTTGTCCTAACAAATTTTAGTGAAGATGAAGAGACTAAAATGGTTTAAATTTCTGAAAGTTTTTTTCTTGAAGCTTATATGGTGGGTGGAGATAGATGGCATGCCTTCCATCCATTCAACTGAATACTCCATGTGGCTGAGTGAGGGGGGTTGGGAGGGGGGATTTTCAAGACTTACCCTTAGTACTGGGACCAAGTGCAGATGCTATTGTAAAAGTAGAAATACTGCTCCTCCCCTTATTGGGCCCCATGGCTGAAGGGAACCCAGAATTAATTTAATTTCTGTAGTATTGTGAATGATCAATCCACGAACTTTAGCCTTTGACATGTCCTTAAATCTTCCTTAAGATTGTTCCAGGTAATCAAAACAAATTTATTAGCGCCTCAGTGGCGTGGTTGGTTTAGTGTTTGCTTCTCACCTTGGTGGTCGCGGGTTCAATTCTCGGCCATTCCATTGATGAGTGAGAGATGTGTGTTTCTGGTGATAGAAGTTCACTCTCGACGTGGTTCGGAAGTCACGTAAAGCCATTGGTCCCATTGCTGAATAACCACTGGTTCCATGCAACGTAAAAACACCATACAAACAAACAAAACAAATTTATTAACAAAAAAGGAAAATTAAATAAGAGGCAGGATCCAACCTTGACTAATTTTAATTGTCCAGAAATAAACTGCTCAAGGTTCCTAATATTACTACAAAGTGGAAACCAAAGATCATCATTAAGACTTGAAAAACTATCTGTTCAACCCTTAAACGCCTATTGAACGTATTTTACGTCGACGAAAATTGTCTGTTGGTTGCTTAATTGACGTAAAATATGTCAACGCTAAAAAGTTTTTTTAAATATTCGCGGTAAAATAGTTATAGGCCTACTTGGCGAAAAATTTTGAATCGCGCCTTGAGGGATGCTGGGAGTTCACAGATCAACCTGTTGTTTTGTTTACAAGCATTATCCAGGAGGGCATGCGTGAATTTCTTTCTTCTCACACTAAAAAGCATCGGTGACACATCTCAGAAATTATTTTGTCACTTTGTCGTAATTTTTGCACCATTTTATATTAGCCGTTACATAGAGTTTTATATATGAAAATGCGCACAATTTCATGTAAAATACAACAAAAGACAACCCATGATTGTAGCTTTTATCAGTTTTGAAATATTTTCATTTAAATAACGATGTGCCAAAATTTCAATCTTTGGTCAACTTTGACTTGACCGAAATGGTCGAAAAATGCAATAGTAAGCTAAAACTCTTACATTCTAGTAATATTCAATCATTTACCTTCATTTTGCAACAAATTGGAATTCTTTAGCACAATATTTTGATTTATGGTGAATTTTTTAGAAAGACTTTCCTTACGTCCACACAGTAACTTTGCCGAAAAAATCAGAAATTCTTTTGTCAGATTGTTGTAATGTTTGCACCGTTTTATATTAGCCATTACATAGTTTTATATGTGAAAATTTGCGCAATTTCATGTAGAATACAACTAAAAACAACCCATGGTAGTAGCTTTTATCGGTTTTGAAATATATTCATATAAATAACGATGTGCCAAAATTTCAACCTTTGTTCAAATTTGACTCGACCGAAATGGTAGAAAAACGCAATTGTAAGCTAAAACTCTTACATTCTAGTAATATTCAATCATTTACCTTCATTTTGCAACAAATTGGAAGTCTCTAGCACAATATTTCGATTTATGGTTAATTTTTGAAAACTTATTCCTTACATCCGCGTGGTAACACTGCCGAAAAAATCAGAAATTCTTTCGTCAGATTGTCGTAATATTAGCACCGTTTTATATTAGCCATTACATAAAGTTTTATATATGAAAATGTGTGCAATTTCATGTAGAATACAACTTAAAAACAACCCATGGTCATAGCTTTTATCAGTTTTGAAATATTTTCATATAAATAACGATAAGTGCCAAAATTTCAACCTTTGGTCAACTTTGACTCGACCGAAATGGTCGAAAAATGCAATTGTAAGCTAAAACTCTTACACTCTAGTAATATTCAATCATTTAACTTCATTTTGCAACAAATTGGAAGTCTCTAGCACAATATTTCGATTTATGGTGAATTTTTGAAAAAAAAAAAGCTTTTTCCTTACGTCTGTGTGGTAACTCTGCCAAAAAAATCTGAAATTCTTTTGTCACTTTGTCGTAATGTTTGCACCATTTTATATTAGCCATTACATAAATTTTTATATATGAAAATGTGCACAATTTCATGTAGAATGCAACTGAAAACAACCCATGGTTGTAGCTTTTATCAGTTTTGAAATATTTTCATATAAATAACGATAAATAGAAAAAATTCGACCTTCGGTCAACTTTAACTCGACCGAAATGGTCGAAAACTGCAATTATAAGCTACAGCACTTACAGACAGTCTAGTAATATTCAATCAATTACCTTTATTTTGCAACAAACGCGAAGTCTCTAGCACAATATTTTGATTTATGGTGAATTTTTTAAAACTACTTTTTTTAGGTCCGCCCATTACGAATTCATGTATCATATTGTGATAATATTTTCTGTGTTGCTTTGATTGTTTTACAATTTGTTATATACCAAATTCATTGCAATTTAGTGTACGATACAACGAAAAAAAATTAACTCATAGCTTTAACAGTTTTGCTCACAGCGCGATTTATATACAATTATATATGAAATTTTTTTCCGCACTGTCATATATTCCAATATTTATATATGATATTTTTTTCATTTCTGATGGTTGCATACTAAACTTTAGGTAATGACAAAAAAAAAAAATGAATTAATCTTGAAAACTAAGCGTGCTGTGATTTTTTGAAAACTACTTTTTTTCCACTTCAGCGCTCACTCCCAAACCCCACCGGCATACGGGAGACACTTTCGGAAATACCGGCTCGGCATTTAAGGGTTAATAGACATTCAGCAGCTGAAATTACTTTTAAACTAAAGACAAATAATGGTTGGTCAAAGCACCTAACAAAAATTATCCAGTAATTTTACAAGACAATCTATAGATAATTCAAAATTTATAGTAACAAAATACAAAAGTATAGGAAGGACAAGATCTGTCACTGCAAACCCATGTAACATCAAAGCTTCAAGTAAAGCCCCAGGAGCGTTTTACTTGGAAGAATGATAAGAGTTGGCTGAGGCACGATGGGAAGGCTTCGTGCCTCTGATGGCATCACATGTCGATATTCCTTGTTTTTTCTCTCCTTCATCAGACTTGCCTCTCATTGCAGCTTCTTCTCAGGAAGAATTTTCTTGTTCTACTAGTGCTTCGTCTCTAGACAGTCTGAATAAGGGTTCAGGCGATCATGTTAGATGTATAAAAGCTCAAGGAGCTCTGGCCTTCCCTTAAACTATCAGGGAAGCCCCACCTTGGTGGCCTACTGTCTCAACTCTTGTCTTCTCGTCTCTAGAATACTGCCATGACGGTGTCCGTGACTTCTGCTGGCTTAACCATGGCCACAACATCTACAGCCTACACCATACCCTCATTAGCTATTCCTCTTCATTAAGTTATCATCCCTAGGGCTACTGCTGCTGCTTCTTCTGACTTCTTTGCTCAAGCTTTGGTGGAGAAAGTCGAAGGTGCAGTTCTGGAGAACCTTGGACGTACCAGTACAAAGCAATCGAAGAAGACATAATAGATCTCTCTCTTCTCATTCATAGTCTTTGTCATCCTCATCGTCATCTTCATCTGTTTGTTACATTCCATGGAAGCGCTAGAGGAAGGACTTGGTGGCCCTCTTTAGATTCCTGTTCCATCTCTACTTTGTCTGTGGCCAAGGCCAACCGTCTGTCTCCTGCAGTTGATTCCTGTGCTTCTTGACTCTTAGTGTTGTTCCTGGTTCATCATCAGTGGCCCCCTTGCAGCTGCCCCTCTGGGGTTTGACCAGTTCCAGATGGCCATGAGTCTATTACGGCACATGGCTGTACATATGTCTTCTGACATTGCTGTGGGTGAATGTTGGCCAGTTTCTAATTCTCGTGCGATAAATGCATTCTTCAAGTAAGAGCCGTAGATCCTCAGATCAGACTCCTTCCTGAGAGGTTGCAGTCTATACATCTTCCACTCATCTGGTTCAAGAGATGAAGGTGAAGGCTATGGGCATAAGGAAGGATGACACAATTCCTGTAAAGAAATTTACATCGTATCTGTGGGAGCGGTCACATGATAGGGACCATTCCTCTCGCACAATACATACAAGAACAGCCGAGACCATTCACCATATAGCAACAGTCCTAAGTGGCCATGAAATAAACAAAATCCACGGGTGACCATTCACCTCGTAACAGGAGTCCTGTATGGCCACAAGTTCAGCCACAGCCATCCTCTCCTATTAAGTCTTCAGTTCCAGGTTGGTTTGTTAGGGCTCTAGGCCTGCCCCTCTAGTTCCCTCCACATCCTGGGGATACACCGGGAACAAAGTTTAATCTTCCTATGCATCATAACCAAGATACGTAGCTCCTGCATGTTGATTAGAAAAATATGTACTGGAAAAGGTTTTAGGCCCTAATTGGTTATATGCTCCAGTTTTAAACAAGTGCAGGTGATGTCATAGATTCAGTAGACATGGCAGATTGAGAAACTCATGACCTGGAAGCAGAATGTCTTCTCCCCCTCAATAAGGACAACCCAGAACTATACTAATAGCGCCTCAGTGGTGTGATCGGTATAGTCTTGGCCTGCCAACTCGGTGGCCGCAAGTTCAATTCTTGGGCATTCCACTGAGGGGTTAGAGATGGTATTTCTGGTGACAGAAGTTCACTCTCGACGTGATTCGGAAGTCATGTGAAGCCGTTTGTCCTATTGCTGAATAACCACTGGTTCCATGCAATGTAAAAACACCAAACAAACCAACGGAACTATACTAACAACATATGCAGGAGTCATTGAACTCATTTGTGAGTACAATGATTTAGAAGAGATTGTGGCTTGGCTTCCTGTTTGGATCAGCCTTTGGGTCTCAAAGCCCTTGTAGGACTGCAAAATGTCGGAGTTGCCATGTTCTGATCATGCCGACTGTTCTGGAGCACGTGAATTCTCTCATCTCAGGACGGGATAACTCGCTTCAGTCCAGATGGTCCTTTTAAGGGGGCCGGCCAGAACCCCTATATATGGTGGTATAGGGCGAAAAATGCAGTCATGAAAAAATTCATGGAGCTTCATATGGCATTTGAGAATACGTATACGAAATATTTCGTCAAAATTCCTCTTACTTTCGTAGTTACAGGGTAATTAGTAAACATAACTCAATAAGCCTAAAACATTCATCCGTACAAGAAAATGCAATATTTCTTCTGTTATCGTAAATTTTGATAATTATTGTCAAATAAATTGTGAGAAATGGCATCTGTAGAGATTCCGTGGGTCGCAGAAGCGAGTATCTGGTTCAACCATGATCAGTAGGACCACAGACCAAGTGTAATTTTAATTCTACTGGTTTCCAGCTTGGCGCTAGTAAATCCTAATGTAAGACCGAAGGTTTGTTAGTTATGAAAAATACAAATTAGTTACAAATTTGGTATTTTCACCTCGTGACATTCGCTTGCTTTTACATATGCTTATCTATGTTTTGGCAAGAATTTCATCATGCCAATGAGGAAAAGACAAGGAAAACATCTTGCTAACATAAAGATGAAGAAAATTCGCTCTAATATGATTACAGAATATCATAATATATGCGATATTAACGTAGTTAGTGAAGAGAGAGGTAGGGTTGCGTAGTAAGTAAACGCGCCAGTCTTGCCTGAAGCACACGTCTCACTGTCCCCAAGGCTACGATCTTTGAGCAAAGGGATCTTAATATATGATAAATAACATAGTTTTGGTTTATTAATACCCAAAAAAGAATATGAAATTTATAATAATCGTGATTTATTAACATTGTCTTTGTAAAAAGAGAGTACAACTTCGAATTTCACCTCTTGACATTCTCTTGCATTTACCTTTGTTTATTTTTGTTTCGGCAAGAATTTCATCATGCCAAAACGGAAAATACTAGGAAAATATCTAGGTAACATACAGAAGAAGAAAATTCGCTGTAATAAGCCGAGTTAGTGAAGGAGAGAGAGAGAGAGAGTTGCGTAGGAAGGAGTGCCCAGTCTTGCCTGACGCAGTGCCCCAAGCTACGATATATGAGCAAAGGGATCATCATTTATGATTAAATTATGATAAATAAAATAGTTTTTGTTTATTAATACATAAAAAAGAAATATACATTCATAATAATCATTATTTATTAACATTGTCGTTATAAAAATACGAAGAAAAACTTTGAACGCCCGTATCTCAAAACTAAACTTATTGACCTTCAAAATCTATCCTGTCACTTAGTTTTAAAGCTATAACATTGGAATTTGGTATATAACTTAGAAAGACATTATAGAACAATCAAATAGAGCCCTTTTTTCCAATTTTTTTTTCGTCTTTTTTTTTTATAAATTTTTTTCTCCTGATTTATAGGGTTTATTTTTTTACCATATTGAAAAATTCATGTCAAGCAACAAAATTACTTTAGAAAAAAAACTACTCATTCAATTGGAGGTCTACATCAGGTCTATATATGGTAGTAATCCTTGGTCTTAATATTAAATATCAAGGGAGGAGATAGAATTTGAAAAATGGTTATTTTCGGGATAAATCGCCCTGGCATCACAAAACCGAAGGTCAGAGGCGAAAATCATATGCAGTTTGGAGATGTCCCAAGTCACCTTATTAATTGGTATGAATATCAAAGTCCTGTCCTTAAAAAATGGCATTAGCCGGCCGGCCCCCTAAAATTGCTTCCTCCTCTTCCATCACATAAATGTTTCTATGATATGTCCAATATTTTGTTGCAAACAAAGCAGGTGGATCTGAACCTAGTTCGTTTAAGCCTGGGTCTTTCTTTGGATCAAATCTGGGCAGAGGGCACCTCCTTTACCCACCAAGAGTCAGCTACAATATAATCAACAACTGCAACATCATTCCAGGTGGTCTCTTGGTTTGACCTTTGGTCAACTACAATTAACAAGATTTCTTCTGCTTGGTTGTCTAGCAGCAGTGAAAGGCCACCTTTTTTAGGCCGGGTGTTTACGCTCAGGTTTACCTGTCAGTCCACCCACGACCGTTCGACAGATGAGTGTCCACTTGTAAAGAGTAGAACTGTCAGTCAGACAGTCAACTCGAGGTCTTCACCCTCATTTCTTGCCTAGCCTTTGTCACAGCAACACTATATGGCAGCGATGGAAACTCCGCTGGGTGATAAGGGGTTGGAGCTACACAGACTAGCTGCTGCAGCAATTCACTTTAAAATAGGAAAGAAGCAAAGTGGCGTAACAGAGTAAGGTCTAAATATTGCCTATTAAAGGGAGATGTCTATTCTCATACAATATTAATGAATAAGGTTAAATTAGACCTGGGGGTTCACTAGGAACACCATAAAAAGGCAGGATACTGGCCTAGGCCTATACCAAACTAATTTATCACATGGACATACTCTCTCGCTGAGCTGTCCAATGCCTCAGTTCAAGCGGTCTACAAGAGACTGGACTCTGTTTAGCAAAAGGATTTCTGCTGTGTCTATGAAAAAGAGGAGTCGTAAATGAAAGGATTAGTAATTGTACAAAAATTTGTATGTAATATATGGGTCTGTGACAACAGAACCTAAAAACCTTCAGCAAAGAAAACCCTGAGTGCCCAGGCACATGGGTTGACGAGGCCGTGGAGACTCGGTAGAATCCATAATGCAGAAACATACACAAACATACTGAGAAAAAGAAGAAAAATGGGCACAAATCAACTGGGTTGGAAGGAGAGCAAAGTGATACCGTCTACTCTCCAAGGTGGTTAAGGAGACTAAATACGTCATGAGGCGGTGCACGGTCTCTAACCAGCTATCACGTTGTATGCGCAGGAGTTGCCAGATTTCACAGATTCCTTGCTTACAGTCTGATTGTTTTTAACCGGTTATCAGGTAGTGCTTGGAAATGTCCTATTGTTAAGACCTCAGGTTTGTTATCTGTGAAAAATACGAATTCATTAAAAAATTTGTCATAATATATGATTTGGACTCACAACGGTCTACAAATAGCACTGCAGGGTCTAACAATGAAATATTTAGGCCCATAAATAGTTTATTCATATTTTGGTCAGAGGGGATGAGATCCTTCCCGGGTGAAATCCAGCGGCGAACCGTCATAAAATTGTTGAATCCCGTCCGCACGTGTAGTCACCTGTCAGTCGGTTGAAAGAACTTTAGGTACCTAATTCCATCAGTTCATCAGTTTTGGTGAGTGGACTAAATCCACCCGCAAACTGTCATCCACAAGTACATTTTAACATCAGTTTCACTGAACTGACGGTAAACCTGTGCGTGAATACCCATTATTATTATAAAGGATTAATTTATCCAGACCTCAGAGCCTAACAATGGCTCTTCTTGGGCTGGTGTTCAGGAATTAATCCTGAAAGGAAAAAAAAAATTAGACCATTTAGGAAACTGGTTTTACTTAGGAACATGATGTTCCTATTAAATAAGAAATCTTTGCCTTCAGCAAGAATGCCTTTTCATGTTGAGTTTCAAAAATATAAGTTTCTTTGATGCTTCCAAATTGGACAATCAACTAATAAGTGTTGGACAGTCATTGGTGTCTGGCATGTACTACATTTCATTGGGTCTGGATGTGGATTTGACTTCAATGACTGTGTGAAAATCTAGTATGGCCTATATGTAGTTTTGTTAATAAAACTTCTTTAGCTCTTTCTTTTTGAGATGATGACATCCATGAATTAACTTCACTTTTTATATTTCTCAGTTTGTTTTGTAGTTGGCACTGATGTCCAATCTGTTTGCCAGTCTTGATATATTAAAGGCTTAATTGAGGTTACCCAGTCTGATAATGGGGGATGTGTCATTGTTGATGGAATAGTGCAAGCTAATTTGGCAGCTGTATCTGCTTTTTCATTTCCTTCAATTTCCACATGTGCTGGTGGAATCCAACATATTTTTATTAATAGTCCTGATTGAATAAGTTGATATATTTTTATTTGGATTTCTTGTACAGGGTGCTTTGTTTATAGCATCAATAACACTTCATGAGTCACTGAAAATTATAGTAGAAATTGCCCTCTTCTCAGATATTATGTCTAGTGCTATTCATATGGCTGAGAGTTCAGCAGTGCATACTGATAATATTGGGGGAAGACGTACTTATCTTAACTAACTGATCTTTTGAGAATGCTGAAGCTCCTACTCCAATATTGTTTTTTGATCCATCTGTTTAGATCATAAGTTGATCTCCTTTTCTTCTGATGTGTTCTAACACATGTTGGTAGTAGATCTCTGTGCTTGTCATATTTCTTTTTAGAAGTTATAATAGAGCAGTACATATTTTTACTCTTTTCAAAGTCCAGGGAGGTGGGAATTCTATTGTTGGGTGAAAAATTGGTGTAATATTATGTGAATTCATTAAATGTTTGGTTCTTTGTGGGAAAGAGCTAGCACTTTGGTTTTCTAAACTTTGATTATAATTCAGAAAGCAAGTAGCAGCAGATGTTCCTGCTTGAAGGGAAAGGTTCCTACGCATAGTTATCAAGTAGCGGTGATGTTTTAGGGGTAATATACCTACTTCTGCTAACAGGGAGTTTATAGGGGATGATCGAACTGCTCCCGTGCACAAACTTATTCCTTCATGATATAAAGCATCTAGTGTTTTTAATGTGTGAATACCCAAACTGAAACCGTTGCAATCTGGAGGCAAGACTGTATCTTACTTAGACCACCTAACAGCAAACATGTCTGGTTAGTAGATATTCTGTGGGTGGGATATCTACAGGTAGTCCCCGCTTAGCAGCATTGGTTTTACGACGCTTGGCTAACGGCGTCGTTAACCAAATTTTTGGAGTTGTAAAATATAAACTTGAGTAAACAGTAAAAATCTTTACCATCTCTCACAACCTTTGATAATTGTATAATCCAATGAAATTTAAAGGGTCTTCATACCAGATTACATTTTGGAGAAATACAGTCTCAAAGAATATGAACTGATAGCAATATGTTTACAACATATAAACAAATTATTACCACCAATAGGTAAGTATTTACCAGCAACAACAGCACAGAAAGAAGGTAAACTTGGGAACTGCAATATGACAAATTTTAAATCAATTTGTATTTTTCATAACATACTGATCTCCCACACACCTCCACTTTACCTGGCTGGCTAATCTACTGACAACAAACATCTCTGACCACCAAATGCACATAAACAAGAAACAGCATACATCATGCATGTTTTGTACATATATTTTCATTCATATTATTATGTTAAATGTATCATTATTATCAAATGCATTACAATGTCAGCATTTCAGCCACATGTACCATAGCTTCAGATGGGTCTTATACATCGATTAATATGCATCTTTCGATCATTCAACAAACCCAAGTGATTGTACCATGATCTCTGTTTTGTTCATGTTGGGCACATACTGAATAAATCAGTAAGTTTGTAGACAGCTTCTTACTCATACCTTCGCTACATTAGTGATCACAGAAATGACCAGCCCAGCCAGCCTCTCCAGCGGCACTGTTGCTGCCACCTCCATACGTCTGCCCCCACATTCATACCCCATAACCCAGAAGCTTGTGTTCTTCAGGCCGGAGAGAATCTTTCGATCAAAGAAAATTAGTACCTCCTCAGTACGTAAAGCAGATGCCGTCCTTGAATTCCTGCTAGATGACCTTCGTGAGCAAATCACAAGGTGGCTCACAGAACTTCAAAGCCTTGTAACCTATAAATTACCGAAGGACCAGCTGAAGTCATTCTTCATGCCACCCACCCTCACCCTAAGAGCCAAAAAATTCCTGAACAACGTGGGGATAGCCATAGGAGACGAGCGGCCATCGCATGTCTGCAAGCAGTTGAGGGAGCTCATAACGCTGACCTCCACAGATAGCCAACCTGAGTCAACCCTAAACCTTATGACAAGAGGTCCTCCTCACAAAACTACCCTGCCAAACAGTGGTGGTCATGCTCAATGCCTTTACCATGACCATGACCATGTCCATCAAAGAATCCCTAAAACTGGTTGACATGGCACGTACACATGGCCCACAAAATAGCGCAGCCCACCCAGCCACCAACAGCAGCAGCAGCAGCAGCAATTGACACAGAATCCAAAAGTGACCAAGAGTGACCAGCAACCTCATCCATAAACGGAACTTACCCACACAATTCACCAAGGGAAAGACCATACAGAAAAAAAGACAGCTTATCAATTGACAGTGGACGGCAGAACTACTTGGGTCTTGATCGACTGCCTAAAGCCAGCATACCTCCCAGACACCAACCTACAACATAGGCCTCTCCAAGGCAGGGGGAGAAGGAGGGTCCCACATGAACCCACACACCTACATCTTACCTGGCTGGCTAATCTCCTCACAACAAACATCTCTGCACGCCAAACACGCATATACAAGAAACATGGCATACGTCACATATCTTTTGTACATACATTTTCATTCATATTATTGTTATATTCAATGTATCATTATTACCACATGCACTACAATGTCAGCAATTCAGCCATATGTACCATAGCTTCAGTTGTGTCTTGTACTAGATTTACTATATGCATCTTTCCATCCTTCAACAAAAATAAGTGACATCACAATTTTTTAAAGTAAATTGTATTTTTCCTAACTATTAAAACCTGAGGTCCCTTACATTAAGAATTACTATACAGCGAAGCTGGAACACGGCCGTTAAATTCTTGAACAAGGTGGTTAGGCAGTAACTACCGTCTGGTAGGAGGGTAGACCAGCCTGCCCAGATGTAAACACTCCACTTTGCCTTAAGGGCCAGGTTTCAGATTGACGGGTGGCATAAGGTGGGCATTAATGTACAGGACCTTAGGTTTGTATAGTTAGGAAAAATACAATTTACTTTAAAAAACTGTAATTTGTTCCTACACAATATAAAAACCCTCGGTCCTTTATATTAGAAAGGCTAACTGATTGGTGGGAGGAATCTGAGTGAGTTTCTATAACTGACTGTAGTTCAATACACCTAGGCTATTCCTCCTAGTCTGAAAAGCGAGGAGGAGAGCTCCATCATCGAGAGTCAGAGCTTCTGGGCCTTTTCAAAATGAGTGAGGAATTGAACTCATCCGAAAAAGGGCTAGAAAAATATTTAGAGTTGGAGGTATTAATGCAAAGTTCTGGGAAGGGTTTGCAGTTTTGTCAGTCTCCTTCCTCCCCTTGCTAGAGGAAGGAGTGGGATTGCTTCCAAGCGTCTAAGAAAAATAGACAGGAAACTAAGTGCAGGCTTACCGCATCAAACGCTGACCAGCAAGTGTAAGTTCAAGTCCAATTCTCAACCTTCTTAACTCCAGAACCTTACACCATAGACGAGATGCAACTTATCCTCTTCAAGGAGCCCGGTAAGCCAACACAACTTGCTGAGCATCCACCACTGGTCCAAGGAAAAAGGAGTTCCAAGGTTCTATGGGCAGATCCGAAGGAAGAAAGATATACTAAATGTGGTCCTAATGAGAATGCATCTATCTTCCAGCCTGACATATTCTTCGGAGCCTGATGAAAGCACCAAACCACTGGCACTGTTCGCTCTCTGAGAGCATACATTTGACATAGCCATCTGCAGAGGAATTCCTCATGATCTCGTAGGACTCGAAGGAAGACGTATTGTTAGATACTTCTGCATTGGGAGTCGGCAGTGGAGAAAGGAATAAACATTCAATGAAGGGTGTCGATCCTCCATAGGTACAGCAACTCACCAATAGGACAGATCGTCTATCTTGTTCGCCAATGTCAGAGAGAGATGAAATGAAGTCTTGGAAAACGAAAATCTGTCTGATGATTCTCGCTAGGTATGTGCTTCTAGAGACCGAGGTCCTTGTGATGGCAAGACAGAGAAGTTTCTCAACAGTAGTTCAATCTCAACTAAAGAGAAACAATACTACTTAGTGAACGGGTGAATGTGAACCTAAGTCTTCACAGTTGAATAGGAGAGCAGTAAGCGCTCACGATTCTGATCATAGAAAAAGTCCCATTAATGACACCAACCACTGAAGACGGCTCTAATTCCTGGTATGTTACAGAGGAATGAAGAAGTTATTTTGCCATTTCATTGCTGCTCAGCCAGAAAGTCTGCTTGCAATGAAAGCGGGAAATCTTAAGTCATGAAAACATAATGACTGTACTGCTTGCAGAACAACTTCTTGTGGGCTGGATCAGGGAGGAACTCTTCTATTTACCAAGGAAGCAGAGCTAGTTGGGTGGGGACACAGGCCAAGTCTTCTGTTATCCATTTTAAATTCGGGGTTAACAAAGAATAACTGAACACCTTACAAATTAGAAAAATATATATTAGAAGACAAAACTCGAATTGTCTGAAGAAATCATTCTGAGCAATTGCAGCAGCCAATGGGACATGTGCGATGGAGGAGAAGACTACGACTTCTGCTATACTGCGGGGTGAACAGAAAGATGATAATGAGTTTAATGGTCATAAATGCCACTACAGACAGTCCCTCGTCACTGTCAGGGTTTTCATTCCGCCGGCTTGATGATGAGCAAAAATCACAGATAACAGCGATGTTTGCTGCATATCAGTGCTGATAACCAGTTAACGGAATCCCCACTGATAACCAGGG
>NC_061089.1:30157610-30191051 GCF_015104395.2 Macrobrachium nipponense
TATGGTCTTGCTCTGTACACTTGCCATGTAGCCCAATGGCTTGCAAGGCATTCCCCCACAGTGTACTCCCCTGCCCCTGCCCCTGCCCCTGCCCCTAGTCTCTCCGTTTGCCTTATCAATGCCCATTTCTGTTGTAAAGACTAATAAAGGTCTTATGTACTTATCATGTGACAAGTGGTGTTCTTCAGGGTTCTACCTTGGCCCGCTCGTTTTTTATTTATACATTAAAGACGATGCAGGCCCAACTAGCAGGGTAGCCAAATTTGCAAATGATACCAAAAATAGTAGGTGTAAATGCAGCAGACCCAGATACAGTAGCAAGTTTAAGGGGACCGTCCGCTATGGCGGATGACATGTCAACTTGAAAAAATAAAAAAATGATATTGTTATGATACAATAAAGTTTGTTCATACTTACCTGGCAGATATATATATAGCTGTATTTTCTGAAGTCCGACAGAATTTTAAAAACTTCCGACCACACGCAGTGGTCGGCCAGGTGGTTAGTACCCATTCCCGCCACTGGGAGGCGGGTATCAGGAACCATTCCCATTTTCTATTCATAATTTTTATTTCCACTGCCCCTCCCCTGAGGGGAGGTGGGTGGGTACTTGATTATATATATCTGCCAGGTAAGTATGAACAAACTTTATTGTATCATAACAATATCATTTTGTTCATTGAAAACTTACCTGTCAGATATATATATAGCTGAATCCCACCTTTGGAGGTGGG
This sequence comes from Macrobrachium nipponense, assembly GCF_015104395.2. Taxonomy (NCBI): domain Eukaryota; kingdom Metazoa; phylum Arthropoda; class Malacostraca; order Decapoda; family Palaemonidae; genus Macrobrachium; species Macrobrachium nipponense. The sequence continues at coordinate 30,158,345 of NC_061089.1, forward strand.
AAGGGACAGAATAGAAGGATTTTGGGAAACAAATGCATGCAGATGATTTACATCTTGGTTCCACCTGTTAGCATAGCTGGCTTCGTGGTTACTGCCACGTAAGTCGCTTGTGCTACTAGAGTTGCCAGCGAGGTAGAGACCTTATATAGCTGGTGCACTCCAGATGATCTGTCAAACAGGGGCGAGACCACGACGTGACTAGACCATATTGACCATACCATGAGGGCTAAGAAGTAAAATAAATATATATATATATATATCACCACCTGACCAACCTAGCCAAAGTTAAGGTGTTTTAACTAAGGCTTAAGAGTTAAGAAGTCGCCGTTGTCGGCGACTCATCAACTAAATTAAGAGCTCTTCCTAACCATTTTCTACAGGATAGGATGAGTGTTACTTCTTGCCCCCAAGATTGTGTCTGCAGACACGTATGGCCCTAGCGAGAGCAGATCTCATATGCCATCTTCACATCTCGCAGGGAGTGTGAAGTGAACACAGAGTTGCTTCGCTAAAACATGGTACTCAGGATGTTGCTGAGTGCCATGCTCTGTTGAAATGCTTCCGAGGCCGCGCCCTCACCTCGTGAGCATTCAGATAAAAAGATTTCAAATCTTTGTGCAAAACACAATGAAGGAGCATTTTGAAAGAACTCCTTAACACTAAAGCCAGGGTGTTCTTCGATATGGGCAAGTCTGGTCTTTTTCGGAACACTGCAGATTGCCCGAATGACTTCGACTTTCTTGAGTTTTATGTAGATAAAACTTGAGAGACCCGACAGGGCACAGGACTCTCTCTGGCTCCTGCCCACTAACTTGTGCCATCCTTGCTTCCAAGCTCCTGGCCCAAGGGACACAAACGGGTTTCCATTCTTAGGCCACAACGGAAGGCTTAGAGAGCACACCGCCTTGTGTTCTCTAAAGCCAAAACTTGTGACGATGGCTTAAAATTTCACTAACCCTCTTTGTCGTATCTAGGGTGGTTAGAAGAAGGCCTTCCTGATCACATGCAAGAAGTTAACAGGTAGGAGAGGTTCGAATGCTTTAACATCAAGAACTTCAGACTACGTCTAAGTTCCATATTGAAAGCTTCGATCTGGACATGCACAGTCAGTCCGTCTGTACTAAAGTCAGGTGACCGACCAGTTGACCAGTCAGACGAATCAAGGACAGCAAGGCGTACCCTGAAGACCATAAGGCACTATTCTTCGCTGAAGGATGAGTGGGTCTGGACTGCCTGTGCGATTCAATCTAAGCAAACCTTGGGGGTGTATCAACGCAACCCAACGTCGTCAGCGAATCAACTCCTGACTCGAGCTTCTGGTGCCAGGAGAAAGGAGCGAGGAGCAAAAAGGCGATTCAGTCCCGAAGGAAGAATGCCTGACAGTCCAACCTGGTCTCATGTTACACGATCATCGGGGTGTATAAACGCAACCGACTTCGTCAACAAGAAACTCAGGGCTACTATATGTCGCCTGATCTCGCACGAGTGTCTGACTCCGAGAAAACAGGTGAGACAAAAAGTAGATGGTGAGCGAGATTCGAGATTCCACAGAACCCAAAGATCGTGAAGGGGTTTGTTGTTTGACAGACGCAAATCTCTGAGCCCAAAGGCCGTCAACAACATATTTGCGTATCTTTAATAGTTGTGACTGCCAGCTTATCCCATTCTTCAGACGGAAATGGAAGACGGTAATCTTATTCCTGTCAACATCTCGATAGCCTGAACGTAGTCAGACTCAGAGCGGAGAGGTTATAGGTACCTTTCGAGTTAAGAGTAGACCGACTCTCTCGGAAAAGGTCCTTGGAAAGTGAACTAGGAAGTATGTGACCTCTGTGAATCCAGGATCCTGAAGGCCAACATGGGGCGATCAGCGTCATTGTCGCTCCCTGTGACGTCATAAATCCTCTTATTACATTTCCTAAACGATTGAAAAAGGGGAAAAAGAAACTAAACATCCATCCCCGTTCAATATCATAGGATGGCATTTAATGGTACCGATCCCGGATCGAGAATAAGGGAGCAGAGAAGAAGAAGCCTCTTCGTCCTCAACATATCGAAGAGAAGAATGAAAGGGCGTCCCTAAAGTCTCCACAACTCTCAACTTACTTCTAAATAAATATTCCACTCGGAAGTCAATAGTTGCTGCCGTCGATCGAGACGATTCGTACGGACTTTTGCAATCCTGTAACGAACCTCTAGAGGATCGTTACATTCTACGCCTGTTGTTATAATAGGCTCTTTCTCGTAAACTCGAACAGGGACCGAGAGAAGATACTTCTTAAGATATGAGAGAGCTGTGGAATATCAGAGTTGATCTGGACCACTGGTTCCCAAAAACTCGTTTCGAGGACTGGAGGGACTACCGAATCGCTTTACTTCTTTCAGATTAAGATCCAGGACATTTGAAACCCTATCCAGATGTCCGGCACCTTCTTTCTATCACCTCAGGTGATAGACGCACTGAGAGATGTTCAGAATCATTCCTAGATCTTGAATAATATTTGTTTCCCGGTAGGAAAAAACTGTGATCTTAATTGCAGTCTATTCGGGGGAAACAAACTTCTTCAGGAAGGAAATGGTCCCCAGCAAGCTCATCCATTCCCTCCCCGAGTATGCTTACTTCCCTAATAAGGCTGCGTTTTGCCTAAGCAGGAGAGCATATAAAAGTGCAATGTTGCGGTAGACTCGTAGTTCTATACCGTGCGGTAACGAGCACCGAAAGGATTAAGAGATAACTCTGTTGAACATAGTAAGGCAAAACGAATGCAACGTTTATTCATTCACGTAAGAAATCCCTTCAATCTTAGGCTAAAGTCCGTGATTGTAGGACAGAGATACAGTTAGTCAGTCAATCCCGCAGGAGAGACGTAACCGCCAGCACAGAGATACGGTTAGTCAGTCAATCCCGCAAGAAGAGAGAGACGTAAACCTACCGCGCATGACAGCGCACGATCTGTTACTGGTGGCTCGGTAACCCCGGTTGGACTGGAGGACAGACACAGCGTGACAGCAGCAGCCAGCAGCTTACGAATGTCGTCTCTTAACTTTATGTCTGGGTTGCCAGCTACCCTATTCTACGAAGAAATAGGTCCGTTATTTTTTGAGCAGATAGACTCTCAAGCTGGTATATTTAAGCGAAACAGAAAACGCTAAATATATAGATGCGTTTGTGTCGTCAGAACACTACCATACAACGGTAAAAGATAAATCGGAAACTCCTGGAAGGCTGCAGGGAGTAACGATTAAATGTCCTTAAAATAGACAATAGACCTCTCGGTTTGCCATCCGAAGAGGCAACTACAGCAAGCGTATATGACTTGAACCAACCAGAAATAAAATAACGCAAGGCAAAATGATATTGTTATGATACAATAAAGTTTGTTCATACTTACCTGGCAGATATATATATATATAGCTGAATTCGGAAATACAGCTACATACATATCTGACAGGCAAGTTTCATGAACAAAACTTAAGAGAATCGAAGCAAGTCAGCTCAAGCTTCTTATGTTATTGGACATAAGCGTTCATTGACGTAGTCTACAAGTCTATTTCTTGTACGAGTCTGCGAATGACGAATGAGAGCTCTTCCGAATCTTGTCAACAAGAGCTTATTCGCTTACGCAATATCAAGTTAATGAGATGTTTTTGTTCAATGAGAACTAACCCATTTACGGGACAAAGAGATATTTTGTCAATGAGGGGATACCCACTTACTTGACAAAACGATAGTATATTGTCAATGGGGGAAAGTCACTGAATTGACAAAACGTAATCCAGGAAGTCGAGCATTTTATTTTTCCGATTCCCGTCTCAAACGAGGAAGGGGCAAGAATCCTGTTAAGAGACTAGGCTTACGGCAGGTAGAACGACGATGTTCAATTCGGCAGTGTAGTCCCGACTAGAAACTAACAAAACCTATCATCTGAAAAACCCTTTCAGATGGGCTAAAAAGCTTGCAAAATTATCCTGGGAAGAGGAAGAAATTCTCCAACCAACCAGCTTCCTCTCCCGTATCACAACTAAAGCCTGCTAAAGCTTAAAATTTATTGCAGTATGGCAAAAGAAGTCCTATCTTGCGCTTTTCCTGAAGAGCGTCCTTTTGATGAGTACCTTTACAAGAATCCTACTGAACATTGCCGAGAGTCCTGACGTGCAGGACATTGAGCCTTTACCTAACCCGTAACTGCCTTATCGCAAAGTCTTTGACTGCGGTAGAGAAACGAGATCTTCCCTAGAGCTTTTCCTTAACTCCATCCACCTTTGCGAAAAGCAATATAATATTGACAGAGACCTCTTGAATTCACGAAACCCCGGAGGTCTTGCTGGGTTTCGAAGACGAAGTTGTCTGTTCACTTTAAGCTTCCTCCGAAGCACTGCTTACTTCACATTCTTTGCATGTGAGGTATAAGGTATCACCGAAGGTAGAGGTAAAAATTCTTGAGGCCCAAATCGTAAACAAGAGCTTGAAGAGTTCAATAGAAACGTTCAGCCAGGCGACACACCTGGCGTGCGCTGACGCGCGCGCTCGGCGTCCACTGGCGAGCAGCGAGCACGCTCGGCGTCCACTGGCGCGCGCGGAGTGCGCTCGGCGTCCACTGGTGCGCGCCTGGCGTCCATCCGAACGTCCCGTCCAAGCCGAGCGTCAAAAGAAGCGTGCAGAAAAGCGTCACGCTCCTGACAGGCGTCAAAACAAGCGAGATACATCTCGGAGAGAAATCCGACTGCACGAAACAGTCTCAGGAGAAGGGTTGATCGTGTGAGAATACGAGGGGCGACTGGCGAGGGAACGCCTTCTTATTCTCACAGTAACAAAGCTCGGACGTCCGCTCTCAAAAGCGTCCTGCTACTAAGACTTCTATTTCATATTTCTCGGTGGAAAGACGTACACGTGATCAGGCGACGTTCGCCTTCTTACTTCTCACTGGAACGCATAACGAGAGAGAGAGAGGACGTGAAGCGTCCTCTTCTATAAAGCTTCTATTTAGAGGGCGCGAGTCCTTCCGAAAGCTCCAACCCCTGCGCGGGGAGGACGCTTCGGAGGACGAGAAGCAATCCTTCAGGATTCGTGCACGTGCACGCACTTAGGCAGTCTGGGGATTTTCATCAGAAACTGCCGAAGGCACGCCAGATCGGTGGGGGTTCCTCGTAACCCTCCTTCGGCTTTCGACATGCTCTCTCCCCGGGTCCTGGGAGTCAAGCAGAGGTCCCGGCCTAGAGGCGAAATAAGGCCGATCTGACGCACCCTCCACTACACAAGGGGCACTGTCACTGCACTTAGCCACTTCGCTATTGCTCTCTAAAGCAAGCACTTTCGATTCTAAGATACGAATCGAAAGAGTATTAGAGAAAGGGCAATAACCTCTACAGACACTGTTTAGGGCCCGAAGGCAACATTACAGGGTTTTTATGAGAAACAATAACAGAAGTGCACTCTTCCACAACAATGAAGGAGAGCGATCACCTCTCGCAGACATATTCATAACCCATAGGCCATACTACAGGGTTAGGCAAAAAAAAAAATCTACAGGAAGGTTAGCAGGTTCACTACCCTGACTTTTGTTTACTGATTAATTGCGTACATACGAATCATACGTTTTCCTTACGGAATTAGACATGTTTACTGATTAATTGCGTACATACGAATCATGCGTCTTCCTTACGGAAATTAGACAAAGTCTCACACTCCGTTACATGACAAATCTCAACAAAGAAAGCAAGACTCATACCCTCGTGCATACCAAGTGCGGATCTACCGAAGCTTTCGGTAGCCACACCCTATCTTTGCAGACAACACCCTCTGAAACTAGCCTAACTAGATTCAGATATCTTATGCAAAAATGAATCAAATTCAAATCAATTTAAGATAGCGTATGTCTAGCCACAAATCCAAGTAAATAAATTAAAAGACAATTAGGATACTTAGCGGCAATGAAGTTTCCAAAATCTAAGACGGAGGTACTGGAAACAGGTGTTTCCAGCACCGGCGACAGAAAAATTATGAATAGAAAATGGGAATGGTTCCTGATACCCGCCTCCCAGCGGCGGGAATGGGTACTAACCACCTGGCCGACCACTGCGTGTGTCGGAAGTTTTTAAAATTCTGTCGGACTTCAGAAAATACAGCTATATATATATCTGCCAGGTAAGTTTCATGAACAAATCGAGTTATTACTTGTATCTATGCAGAAACATGCCGTGCATGCTTTCCAGAAGTTTCAGCCAATTATTTTCACAAATAATGAAGATATAGCGGTTTTTAAATGATGACGTCATCATAACTGCGTCGTCTGTATGACTTGAGTTTGACAGAATCGTTTTTGCGTGTTTATTTTTGCATATATGCAGCGATTTTTAAAGATTTTTTTCGAAATTCTCATACATCTGGTAGCAATGAAAGGTACTGTGACACTGGGTGAGAAGCGAGCTGCTCAGAGCGGTTATTTATAGGCGAGACTCGGAGAATGACTCAGTTACGCCACAGACGTCAAAGCAGTTACACGCACGTAGGCACTTGCGTTTGGTTACTAGCTATTTACGTTGTTTTTATAACTTCATCGTGAACTTATAGCAATGCCGAAGTTACCTAAGATCAAGAAGGCTACTCAGCAACTATGGCTAGCAAAATTAGCGAAGGCCAGGAGTGTGCTGAAAGAAAACACGAAAATTAATTGTTTTCAGCTGCCCTCATTGTCTCATGTCTCGCCGTCAACATCATTATCTGGTGTCATGCTGAGGGTACTAACACCACTTTTATGGGTAGGACCACGATCCTTGATGTAGAATTCAACAATAAAAGTACAAATAAAGTAATTATAATAATGTTGTTTTGACTTTTATAAGAAAAAAACAAAAATTTACATAGCAAATCTTTGGGAGCTCATAACTCAAAAACATACTTATGCGCATGTCGGTAACCATTACTCGGTTATTTATTATCCAATTTTAGAGAGAAAGATATCATTGGAAAGAGGAATAAAAATCCCATAATTCTGTGTGACAGAATTTTGATTTCTTTTTTTTCTTTTATTTCAGAATTTTTTGAGTGTCTAGACTAAAAAAAAAGAAAAAAAATTAATAAAAAATAAAAAAAATAAAAAAATTAAAAAATCAAAATTCTGTCACACAGAATTGTTCTGTATATAAAGAAGTTTTTATGGTATGATTTTCAATACAACTGATGTCATATTAGCGGAGAAAACTCTACCAATTATTTTTTTTTTAATCATGATTTTTGCTAATAAAACGAAAAGTTTTTGATCAAATGACTTGAAATTTTTATATGATGAAGGTATTATATATATATCTAAAACATATATGAAAATTATGTATTTTGCGTAATAAATAAAAAAAATAGACATCATAGCGGACGGTCCCCTTAAGAAGTGATCTAAGGAAAATAAGAGTGGTCAAAAAGATGACAAATGCCTTTTCACCTGGATAAGTGTAGTGCTACAAATAGGAAGAAACAACCCTCATGTAAACTATACATGCTGCTTAGGAATGACAAGAACAAGTCATTATACCAAGACTTAAAATTCATAAAACAATGCATAAAAGCTCAAAAGAAGAAACAGAAACTAGTGGGATATGTAAAGAGGCAGTTCAAATAGAGAAACAAGGAAATGGTGCTGCAGCTCTACACATCAATAACTAGACTCCATCTTGAATATGCAGTCCAGTTTTGATCAACAACACTGAGAGAGGACATAAATAGATTAGAAGGGGTACAAGTTAGAGCCACAAAGTTAATTCCATCTATCAGGAAAATAAGTTAACAAAGATGACTAGAGCGCCTGAACATGTATGACTGACTTAGAAACACGATGATTGCGAGGTCAACTAAGAAACATTCAAAACACTGAAAGGCATAACAAAATTAGACAGTAACCTCTTCACATTAAACAAAAATACAAGAAATAATGGATGGAAACTAGAACTGAAGAGAAACACAACTCATTGTGGGAACTTCATCACAAACAAGATATGTGAGACATTGAAGAAACTGCCACCAAAAGTAGTAAACAGCAGCAGTGTGGAAGGGTTTAAAAGAAAGCTGGACAACATAATTAGAACACCGTAAATGAATTGAAAAACCTGCTCCAAGAGATAAGTGAGCACATGATGTCTCCTCGAATGGACTAATAAGTCTTTGAGACATCCTAATCCTTGAGACACTCTCTATCTCATGTAATACCGTAGCTACAAAACCTCTGTATATATCTAAAAGGGACAGGGTTTCAACCCTTTTTTCCACCAAATTTATACAAATTGTATTATATTGCATTTTAACCTTCAATTCCTTGCATAATGCTACTAAGTAATAATTAAAACTTTAAAACATACTAAATCAGTAAATTATACCCAATGCGCCTGCTGTGTACATCTGTACAGTACTAACCTAAGCAAGCTGGTGTACTATGTATAGAACATCTGCTGTCATTAATATTATAGTGTGAATCAATCAAGTCATATTAAAATGTACCCAGTTTATTGGAACCTCTAACATTCAAACTGTGCAAAAGTTCCTTGTTGAGCAAGGTGACATGAGGTTCACTTCCCAGTTTATTTGTTTTCGAGCCCAATTTAACAGTTGTTTTTCATTTCACTGTAATATTTCACCCCTATGTCTCACATTCCACTTCTGTACTGGGCCTCTTTCTCTAATGGGGACCTTGGGCTTGTATCATTCTCCTCTTCCAACTATGTTTCCACGTTGCCCTACAATCAACTTAGCAGACAAGTGAGAGTCTGGCCTTCTGATAAATTAAATCCATTAGATAATGAAGACCCACACCCGCTGTAGTATAAGCTACATAATACCCAAGAGCTGGTGCAGCAATCTTCTGAAAATCAATCTCATTCTCTTGTCCCTCTGAAAGTTTTGAGTAGGGTCCTGAAAGCAACTGACTTCACATCAATGTAGCATATTAAGTAGGATGATAAATTTTTAAAGCACCATACACATTGCATGTGACTGTGTATATGCAATTATTGATTTTATAAAAAAGCATGTACAGAAGGTATTGATTTGTATGACTATTTGATATATCCTCATTACAATTCAATTAAGAAACGCAGTTATAATTTTCATGAGGGATATCAGTTTTTACCATAGTTTTAAAATCATTACTTTATTTTGTTTTATTTATAAATTCATCACTATGTATATTCATCTCAAACCAAATTCATTATACCGCTGAATAATCCCTTGGATTCCAGTCAGTGCTTGGCTTCAAGCCTAAATCTTTATTCCAAATCCAATTAACATTACATCCCTATCTTTTCCTGTGTGCATGCAGGGCTTATAAAGATATGTCACTAAAAATACTCTACCAGAGAGAGAGAGAGAGAGGAGAGAGAGAAGGAGAGAGAGAGAGAGAGAGAGAGAGAGAGAGAGAGAGGAGAGAGAGAGGAGAGAGAGAGAAAGTGTTTAGCAAAACTGATGCTTTTTAAGTATAAATGTACTATACTACATGCAAACAAAAACATAAAATCTTACCTTCAGGACAGCAACATATATTAGTGGCAATAAATACAGTGCACTTCAATGTAAAATAAATTTTGTGTGTGTGTTTGTGTAGAAATTCTGAATAAAACTCTCACTGGGATTTGCCAACCAAAACTGGGGAGTGGAACAAAATAGTATAGTACAGGGAATCAGTGTTAGTGAAGAAGAATGTTATCTAAATTGTTAATACATACTATTAAATCTTTATCATTCTCCTGGTTTGCTATTCTTTCCTTGGCTTTTGCCATTCTGCATTACAATTTTGCTTGACTCCAACTACTGCTACTGAATATTAGACTTACTTTATATCTACTTACATATTATTCATTTGTTGCATTTGAGATATACAGTATAAAAAATCTGCAGATTATGTGATACATATAGTATATAATGTGGTACGGTATACTATTCTCATTATTTATCCAGTACAGGAAGTGTGTGGGTATGGCATGTTACTAGAGGCTTATTCTGTATAGTATTATTCATAAAAAAGCATGTTACTAGAGGCTTATTCTGTATAGTATTATTCATAAACAAGAGGTTTACTCACCAGCCTACAGGCAAGACCATACCCAAATGTTAGGTCATGGACGTCTGTAATGACCTAACTGGGCAGTTAACAGTAAACGTACTGCAAAACGTGTGGTAATGGGTTCATACCCAAGGGACTGAAGGGGTCAATGTAATACACTAAAGACTCGAACAATGAGTTACAGAATGCTAAATTATTTATGGGATTGTAATAAAAAGTCTTAATATACTTACATAGGGAGTGAATATCTTAACCCATCTGATAAGCTCCTCTGTCTGTCTATATAGGAAACAAAATGCCATAGTTTCATCGTCTAATTCAAACTTTTCAATGGTAGACCAAGCAAAATCTATCACTTGTGTCTGAAACAAGATAAAAAAAAAGTTACGTATTAGTATAATAACCTGCTTAAAACCTATGAGATAAAATTAAGACACTTTCAATTTCTGTGGAATTCAATTGTGAAATTTTACATATATTTATCAGAACAAAACAAAAATTCAAGAGAGTTTCAAACTAGAAAAAACTAATACATTAAAAATCTATGTAATGTACACAAACATTTCAGCTTAATACATAAAAGCAACATTATTCCTTGTGTTACTATTGCATTACCATCATATTTATAACATTATTACCTGTGTTACTACTGTATTACCATCATATTTATAACATGCAACTTGGAAAGGAGGGTCTGCCTTTTAAATGAGGGCTGCTACAATAATTCTCAGCCGATGTGCTAAGGTTTAGGAAAAATAAAACCACCTGGGATGTTTGATGTGACATCTATGTATACCTTAAGTGCTAGAACCAGGTATAATATGCCATGAGAAAAACTGACTTCCATAAACAGAAAAGGGGATTTTCCCTTTAAAAAAGGTCCTCAGTCTTGGCCAGGAATGATAGGCCAGGAGACAAAAGTAAATGATAACTCAGTGAATGATGGTTGAAGTGGTTGCCTTGTCTAAAGAAGAAGGCCCATAACGCTAATCCAAGCTCCTGATGCAAAGCAGTCAAGAAGACTGCCTTTTGGAGCATATGAGTTGTAGTTGTTTGGGGCCATGAATTGAGGGGATGACAGGGCTCTAAGACTCTTATTCAGGGACCAGTTAATAGAAAACCTTGCAGGAGCTGACCTTTGCTGTGTAAAATACTGGAGACTCTGGAGGGTTACTCAGACTTGTGGAGGTTCACCCCAATGCCCAACACACAACACAGGTCTAGGACCATGTCTCTTGCCTTCTGCATTTCCTCCTGAGACAAGGTGAGGATCAGCCAGCTGTCTAAACATCTCTGCTGTTAAATGTCCTTGGAGTGTAACCAGGAGGAGACCAACTGGGAAAATTCTTGTGAAGACCTGGGATGCCGTTGCTAAGCCAAAGCAGAGAGCCTAATACTGGTGCGTTCACTCCATTGGTGATGAACCATAGGTATTTTCTGGAGCTCAGTTGAATGAGGATGTGAGGGTACACATACCAGAGATACACCAAGATCATAAAGTGCCACTCCCTGATGGACACCAAGATTAACTGGGCGAGAACATGTGTAGACACTTGGGGAGCTGTAGAGAGGCCTCTTCAAAGGGCCAAGACTCGTCAGGAAAGCACCTGTAGTCCAGACTGGAATCCGTAGCACTAGAGGATAACTGATGCACATCCATTTGGATGCCTTTGCAATGGCTGCCCACCAAAGCCTGAGACCAGACAACAGGCTCGACTGAGGGGGCGAATATCTATGGGCAAACCCCACTGACCTCCCTTTGACTTCCAGTATGCCTCCTCCCAGGTTTAGGGGAGACTGACAGGGACCTTCATCTAAGAACATCAGCAGGATGAACTGCCACCTCCTCCATTGCCTTCATCACTTACTTTGTCCATCAGGCCCTTAATGAATGCCCCTAATTGGGTCATAGTATTCACTATGAGACCAAATTTCTGGCCAAAATCTGACTTCAAAACTGGCAATGGGATTGGGGTCAGAAGCATGGGAGCCAGGTAAAGGAGTAGGTGGTACAGTCAGAGGCCTGATAATGGGAGAAAAGGGTATTACAGAAGATATAACAGGCAAACCGGACACACACGAGTTAGTAGTAGATTCTACACTAGCTAACTTCCTAGCTTCGGTTCTAGCAGCCACCATTCTTTTTATGTATCTCTCTCAAGCTTGTCTAAATGAGCCATTAACACATTCCACTTTCCCTGATCCCAGTACCTACATTCAACACAAGTAAATTGATAGTATGAGAATCGTAAGAGGCTTTCATCAGTCTAATCTAGCAGCCTTTGCTGCAAAAACAAATACCAACTATAAATAGTGCGAAGGCTACCAAAGGCAAGAATACTTCACCAATATTTGGAGAAAATACAACCATGCAAATTTCAAAATTTAAGCTGAAGTGCAAGTTAAAATATTAGCTATGTAATTTCTTGGTAAGTTGCTTTTATGAAATAGCTGTTTCTCAATTTAATTGTTATTGGCCATACCCAATGTTGTTCATGGCCTTTTTTTGGTAAGTGGTGCTATTGCAATAGTTATGTTAATGCAATAGTAAGTGGTTGTTTATAATAGAAGGTTATGAATTGTTACATAAGCCACACAAGTTTGAGAATCCCAAAAGTTTGAGAATCTTGCTTGACAGTCTAGCTTGGTATAATCTATCAAAAATTAAATTCGCTTCAACAAAAGCATAGCCTAGCACAGTGGTCCCCCCACCGTATTCGCGGGGGATGCATACCAGCCCACCCCAGTGAATAGTTAGAACCCTGCGGAATGTTGGAAACCCCTATGAAAAATGCAAAAAAACAGCCATTTTGTTAGTTAAAACTCAAGAAAAAAACCCCTAAAATTTTCATACTTGGTTTTTTTAATAGTTTTATCACAAAAAGTGCATTTTATGATGAAATTCATCAAAAAAACAGGAATTTGCGGATATTTATCATAGAAAAATACCGCGAATTTTCTGCGAATAATGCAGGGAAACGTTCCCCAGAGAAATCCACGAATGTGTGAGTCCGCGAATCTGGAGAACACGAATACGGGGTCCACTGTACAGTATAATCTACTGAAAAGTAAATTCGCTCTTCAAGTATTACCTAGTACAGTATAATCTACCAAAAATAAAATTCACTCTACAAGCATAGCCTAATATATAGTAAAAACTACTGAAAATGAAATTTAGTCTACAAGCATAGTCTTGTACAGTATAATCTACAGAAAATAAAATTTGCTCTGTATGTAAGACCCGGTTTCACTTTTTTTACTTTTATCCTGTATTTAACAAGATGGGATTACAGACTACATACATAAAGAGGTTAACCTAATTTTATTTGGGCTATATAAAAATCAAACTCATGAAATACTAAGATGAAAATCATGTTTTCGGGACAAAAATTTTAAAGGTTGCATGATATGTGAATTTGGATGACACACGAGAGTATTAAGGGATATCAGCTCTGAGGTGCATAGTCTGTCAAATTCAGGTTCTGTATTTAGAATCAAATATCACCCACCTCCACTACAATAGCCAAGTAGCAAATTTCATTAATCTGATTTATGAGAGTTTTGCTTGATGGACTGGTAAGTTTGTATCATTTGGCTAACTCTTGGTTTTCCTTTTCCATTCAACAATTACTAAGCCACATACAAGGGTAATATCAGATTCAATATACCTTACACTCAAAGGAAATATAATTAACAAGTGCTTCTGTGCTTTGCCAAACCAAGGTTCAAAGCATGGCCTGGTTCAGAAACAATGATTGGTAATGACTTGTACCAACTGTTTCAAAATGTTTAAACTTTTTCTTTCTAATATCATTCAGTATTTATTCTGTAATCTTACATATTTTACTTATTTTTCACATATAGACTCCTCTTTCCATTGTCATATTACAAAGCTCTAATCTCTATGTTAGTATATTCTTTCATTCCTTAGTTTTCCTTTCTTTCTATAATTCTATACTTCTTCCTATATTGAGTAGCATTTATAGTCCAGTATATAAGGAAATATAAGAAAAAAAATAATACAGTCAAATTCACTTTCCCATGTCTTTCACAAATAGATACACAGTAAATAACACAAAATACACAGAACACGTGATTTATGTTATTACAAAAGTACAGTAAATTATATTAAACTAATCAGATATACAACTAGTCCCATAGTATTAACTGGGACTAAGCAAAACATCGGAAATAAAATGTCAAACTGAAGACAATTCCACACACCTGTAATGTGCCATCCTCTTTGCAGGCCTGCAATCTGAAGGACTTGTAACCCACTACGCCACCACATGGCCTCTTTTACGGGAATCACATGGACAGTGAGGAAAAACAATATCACCATAGCCTTCACATCCTCGTACAACCTAAAATCAAAATATTCTTGGTGCTAATTCACTATAATAAAATACAAGTATGAATGACCATTTGTATTTAGTACACCAAGAATTTGACCATCATTGCCATAACCATCATATTTTGAAAATGATATTCACACTAACAGGAACTTCAACCATGATCAAATCTGGTAATTTTGCTTGCCTATAATCTAAAAAACACTTAATGCATAAAAAATGAACTTCTAAACAAGAAAGAATTAAAGGTAATAAGATAAGACTAATGCAGACCAAAGTATTCACCACATTTTTTATATAATGCACATAAACCTAGCCAGTAACACCAGTTATTCCACACAATAAACAGCAAGTAAATAGGAATAGAAAAAATGACAAATTTTCTTAGACAATTTGTATTTTTCATAGCTACAAACCTGATGGTCTTAACAATAACATAATTTGTAGCGCCTAGCTGGATCCGGTTAAAAAACAGATGAAAGTAAGGAATCTTGTGATATCTGGCAACACATGCGTAGGTCGGGTGAAGAGTGGTCAAGGACCACTCACCTACGCCACCACGTCAGTCTTTCCCAACTCAGGATGTCATAACACACAGAGGGGCGGCTAAAGCCTCTGACCTAGGCTGTGTCGAACGGGAAGGCCCTGCCGAAATCGAATTCCTTGACGGCCTACCAGGTGACGATCTTGACTGTAGCTGGACAGGGGGGGGAGGAGGAAGAGCCGGACGTCTCCGAGGACGAGACTCCGCTTACTTAGACGGCCTGGTGCACCATTCTATCTTGGGTGCACCAGTCTATCTTGGGTGGCACCGCAGTCTGTCTTGGGTGTCAGCCCAGCGCCAGTCTATCGCATTCTCGAGCTCGGTCCGAGGAAACAAATATTGGGACTCCAACAGATCTCCGTTCCTCAATGCCAGCAACGACTCCATGTCAACTGATCTCTCCATCTTAGACAAAGCCACGTCTCTTCAATCAGAAGAAGGTTAGCCCATAAATTAACAGAGGTGAGCCATATACAAAAATGCCTTGCCTCTGGACTGCAACAGACTGGCAAGCAAGGATGCATCATCAACCTTCTGGGGGAACTGTAAGAAGCTATCTTGGCAATGACCACAGACCAGAAGTCCAGCCAAGAAAACCGTCTGCAACCATGGAGGCTGCTGTAGATTACAATGCTGAGGCATCTTGTGGAGACAAGGACGGAGCCACCAACCCTCACTTGCGCAAAAGTCAATCCCGGCTTCGGGCAAATGACGTCTGGGTTAAGATGGCGCGACGTCAAAAATGCAGAGTTCGTAGCACGGTACTTTCCATGTCTCGTGAGAGGCGGGGGTAGTAGCTTGGCAGAGCCCCTAGAGCGAAGCAAACCTGTTAGAACTTTATGCTTTTCTGTTTGTAATTAGCTTTAGTTTACCCTATTTTTTCGTTTACTTTTAGTATCCCCTTCAGGGATTTAAGTTCTTCCTCCACGTTATTTTGAATTTCCTTTCCTGTTTTTGATCCTTGGCTTGTTTATTCTCAGAGTCCTGTTTTGGTCTCCTTGGATCATTCCGAGGTGACTTTGGAAGTCCCTGTGCCTTGGTAAGGCAGTGTGTTTCTGGCCTTTCGTGATATACAACTTCTTTGGACTACTGCAAGTACAACTCCGTAATTTAATTCTGGAAGAATTTTCGTTATTTGGAGCTGGAGTCGTCCCACATCGCTGCGACTTCTCCTCTTGCTGTAGCCTTGGGCCAGTATTTGCCTGGGGGACCCCACCGAGTGCAGGTATAAGTCATCACATTTTATTGATGCTGTGGGATGTGAGGCCGTTGTGTTATAGTCAGGCCTGACTTTGGACCTCGTAAGGCTGTCCCTGTCTAGTAGCCTTTGTCTACGGACGTTGACGTGCTGGGACGAATAGTTCCTGTCACGTTTTATCTGCTGATGCCATGCCCCATAGTTCAGCAGTTCCTGTTCACTCTAGGATCTCTGTGGAGGTTTAGTCTTTTGGTGGCCACCGTGTGTTAGAGGAAGGGATTTCCTTTAGATTTGTAAATAGTTAGGCTTCTATCTGGCCGACATTTCTTGTTTCTTTCAGAACCCCCTTTTATTTGGTATGTATGGTTTTATGTGCTATCTTTAATGGTGTAGGAGATTTGCTTTAATTTTGTTTTGTTTTCACTGTGTGAATGACATTCATTTATTATTGTATTTTCAGAGGTTCTGTTAATCATTTCTTACTTTAGCAAATTTTGTAATAAACTTTAAGATTTTATTTATGGTACAGTAGATACCCTTGACTCACGAAACGCATTGACCCATGTACAACTCGATCCCCGACCAAAATTATAGGTAAAATTTCACCCTTGACCTACGAACTAACTTTGAGATACGAACAAAAAAAAATGCGGAAATAAAAATTCTGTTTGGGTCATGAACTAATTTTGAGACATGAACATTTGAAAAATGCTGGAAATTTCTGGAAAATAACAATTCACTTTGTTTCACAAATAATTTTTAGACACAAACATTTGTGAAAAATCGCGAAATCGCCCAGCACAACGTGAGAGCGTTTGAGTTGCCATGGGAACAGCCATCCTCCAGCCGCCCACGCGCGGGTCACCCGCAGGCATCTGCTCTTTGTCTCATCTCATTGTGTACAAGACGTTCGTCAATTCGCTTAGCATTTTGCGCTAAAACTTGTGATTTTCTTCATAAGGGCCCTAAGAAAGTGAAGAGTGGTGGTGAAAGTAAGAAAGTGAAGAGTGATGGTGAGAAGAGGGTGCAGAGGAAGATAACCATTGAAATAAAGAAAGAAAAATTATAGAAAAGTTTGAACGTGGTGTTCGCGTGACCGATATCGCAAGTGAGTACAAGATGGCCAAGTCGACAATTTCGACAATTTTGAAAAACAAGGATGCCATTAAAGAAGTAAATGTTGCGAAGGGAGTGACAGTACTAACCAAGATGAGATCGCAAACCCTCGAAGAGGCAGAAAAAATAATTTTGAAGTGGGTACATGAGAAACAGATGGCAGGTGATAGTGTAAACGAGCCGATCATCTGCGAGAAAGCTCGGCAAGTGTATCAGAGTTTGCATGAAGGAAACTCCTTCTACTAGTGCCACGCCAGATGATTTTAAGGCTAGTAAAGGGTGGTTTGATAACTTCAAGAAAAGAACTGGAATTCACTCTGTAATTAGGCATGGTGAGGCTGCTAGCGCAGACAAGGCTGCTGCTGAGGCATTCGTGACTGAGTTTGCCGAGTTCGTGGAGGCCGAAGGATACGTCGCTCAACAGATTTTCAATTGTGATGAAACGGGCCTCTTCTGGAAGAAGATGGCCCAAACAGGACAATTTATCACCCAAGAAGAGAAGGCGCTCCCAGGCCACAAGCCAATGAAGGATAGGCTTACGCTTTTGTTATGCTCAAACGCGAGTGGCGACTTGAAACTAAAGCCTCTTACTTGTCTACCATTCAAATAACCCAGCGGTGCCGTTTAAGCAGCACAACGTAAATAAGGCCAGGACTGCCTGTAATGTGGAGGGCCAATACAAAAGCATGGGTGACACGGAACTTGTTTATGGAGTGGATTGATGAAGTGTTTGCGCCGACCGTGAGTCAGTACTAACAGAGAACAAGCTACCCCTGCGGTGCCTTCTGATCATGGATAATGCCCCGGCACATCCCTTCGTACTTGGCTGACTGCAGTGAACATGACTTCATTCAGTTCAAGTTCCTTCCACCCAACACGACCTCTGTTCTCCAGCCCATGGACCAACAAGTCATTAGCAATTTTAAGAAATTATATACGAAGGCGCTCTTCTCCAGATGCTTCCGTGTAACTGAAGAGACAAAAATTAACCTTAAAGAATTTTGGAAGAAGCACTTTAATGTTTTTCACTGCATAACCCTCATTGATAAACGCATGGACTGAAGTTACGTACCGCACATTAAATTCTGCGTGGCGAAACTTTGGCCCCAGTGCGTAACTGTCCGTGACTTTGAGGGCTTCGATGCAGAGATGTGCAAGAAATTGTGTCCATGGGCAACAGTATGGGTCTACAAGTCAACGACGAAGATGTTGAAGAATTGGTCGCTGAACATTCAGAAGATTTGACTGCGGACGAACTTGTTCAACTCCACAAAGAGCAGCAGGAGCAACTTGCTCGGGAGCAATCAACTGACGAAGAGGAGGCTGGGGAGGAAGTTACAGATGTCAGCAGTGATGTGATAAAAGCCGCATTGGAAAAGTGGAATGATGTCCAGTGCTTCCTTGAATTGTATCATCCGGACAAAATTGTTACGAACAGGATCGTGAATATGCTCAATGAAAATTTAATGAGCCATTTCAGAAAAGTTATGCAAGGAAGGAAAAGGCAACAGACATTGGATAAGTTTGTGATTAAACGTTCACCAAAAAAAACCTAGAAGAGTTGAATCTCCGGAACGAGATCTCCCCGACCTGGATGGGGGAGGGTCTCCTTCCGCACAATAACCTCCTCCCCACCCACCACCCTCCTCTTCTCTTGTCCGTCAAGCCAGAAGTCTCGCCAGTCATAGTAAGTGTTCACTTTACAAACGTTTTTATAGTGTTAGTTTACCATTTTAAATTATATTATTAGATATATTAAGGTTTTTTACACTGACTTTTACATTATCTGTGTAAAATAAGGCAAAATATACATAATATATTGGTTCGTAGGGGTCGAGAACCAATTAATATTATTCCCATTAAACCTTATGGGGAAATTAGCTCCGAGTCACGAAACAATTTGGAACACGACCAAGGTCTAGGAACGGATTGTGTTCGTGAGTCAAGGGTCTACTGTATATTTATCCCTCAATATTAATATGCGCACACTGTAGGTTATTTCACTCTCTGTGACTCTTAACTTAGAGAACACCTGTTGAAAAGATAATGAGTGGTTCAGTTTTTCTGAATTGATGTTTAGACCTTTGTGAAGGGTCATAACATATTTTGGCGACCTTATTGCCAGGATTTCCGATCCTGTAAGGTGTTCTCAGTGTGCGGTATTAATTTTGAGGGTTATTGGCATAGGTCTAGCACCTCTAGGCATTTTGTATCTGGCTTTGTAAGTTTCTTTATTTCTTTCATAATGGAGACTTCTGCTATTTTGGATATAATCAGTGGAGAAGGCTGGGAAGAGAGGTTGGCTGATCTAAATAGGGATGAATTGATTACTGTGGCTAATTATTTGGACTTAGAGTTTGACCCCTCTATCAAAAAGGTTTGTTATTGTTAACCATTTATGAAAATGTTAGGTCTGTAAAAACCAGATGGTGATAAGGTGAAATCGGTGGTAACTGTGGAATTGTTGGAAAGGCAAATTCAGTTGCAGACTTTAGAGTTTGAGATGGAAAAGTTTAGGGCAGGAGAGAGAGAGAAAGAAAGACAGTTCGAAAGAGAAAAATGGGGGGCTAACCCGTCTTCTCCCTCGCCGTCCTCCCCTGAGTCGTCTCTTGGTCCAGTGATTAATTTGGTACAGGCATTGAAATTTGTTCCCCAGTTTCAGAATCTAATGTAGCCGAGTTCTTTGTGTCCTTTGAGAGAATGGCCGCTAGGCTGCAGTGGCCAGTAGAGCACTGGACTACCTTAATACAGAGTAAATTTATTGGGAAAGCACAGAAGGTGTATGTAACCTTGGATGAGAGTCTGGCCTCGGATTACGAGAACGTTAAGGCCATTATAGTAAAGGCATATGAGTTAGTCCCCCCAGAAGCCTATAGACAGCATTTTCGGAACTGGCAGAAAACTGATGATCAAACCTTTGTAGAGTTTGCCAGGGGGAAACAACAGTTTGCCGAGGACTGGTTTAAGTCGAAGGAAGTAGATAGTTTCGATAAGTTGAAAGAATTATTGTTAAATTGAGGAATTTAAGCAATGTGTTCCTGATAAGTTAAAATCTCATTTGGAAGAACTAAAACTGGATAAATTGCAGGAGGTGGCTGTAACTAGCGACGAATATATTTTGTCTCAACAAAGTTGAATTTCAGAATATTACTTCAGAAGGTATCTCGGTTGGAATAAGTCTAGCCGTAGTAATAAGTCTCTTTCAGGAACAATAATATGTCTCTTCCAGGAATAAGAATAATTGTTTCTTCTAGAATAATAATGATAATGTGTTTTCCAGGAAGGCAGGGAATAGTTATGACTCTGGGAAAGGTATAGTTTGTTTCTTTTGTAAAAAAAAAGGGGGTCATGTTAAAAGTAGGTATTTCGCTTTCAAGAAGTCTCGACAGTTCTGCAAAGACCGGTAATGGGTGTAGGAAACAATGAAGCTGAGTCTGTTAAAACCAAAACTGGAAATCAATGACTAGGTGGCAGTTTTGGTAAATTCATCTCTGAGGTTGTTGTGTGGCAACTGTTGGTTCATCCTTTGGAAAAGGGGGGTGCAAATTTTGAGAGATAACGGGTGCTGCGCAATCCTAATCTTAGAGAGACGCTGCCAGTTGATTTCAAGGCTTCTGAGGAAAGACTTTTTGTAATCTTGACAGGTTTTCCAGATTCGTGGAGTCCTAATCCCATCGACGTTTTTTTGTTTGAAACTGTCCGTCATTCTCAGGAACCATTAAATTGGCTATTGTGGAAAAATTCCCTGTGAAAGGTGTAGATGTCGTCTTGGGTAACGACATAGGTTATAAAAACACAACTTGTCCTATTTGATGGTAAATCCCGAAATTTCTGTGGTCACTCGTTCACTAGCTAGGGTTGTTGACGCTGCAAGAGTCAACAACCAATTTAGATTTAAGTAGTCTAGAAAAGTAGTGGTAGTGGTAGCAGTTAGTAGTGTAATGTAGTAGTAGTTAGTTAAACAAATTGGACAAGGGAAGAGCTTATCAAAGCACAGAAGACTGAATTCCATAATTTACCCAAGGAGTCTGGCCCTCTTCTTGATTTGACGGTGCCTCAGTACCGAATAATTAATAACATTCTGTACAGGTGCAGTAGGCCTAAAGAGGTGGATAATGACCAATGTGAGGTGGTTCGTCAGTTAATGGTTCCTTTTGATTTCAGATTGAGATTGATGTCTGTGGCTCATGAAAAATCATTTGGCAGGGCATTTCGGAAGGAATTCGGAAGACAACGTTGAAACTTCTATCCAACTTTTGGTGGCCAGGTTTGAAATCTGATGTGAAGAAGTTTGTCAACGGTTGTGGTATTTGTCAGAAGGTAGGAAAACCTAATCAATTGATTCCAAAAGGCGCCGTTAATCCAATTCCTTTAGTTGTCAGAACCTTTCAAAGAGGTGATAATTGACGTAGTTGGTCCTTTGCCTAAGATCACGGAGTGGGACCTGTGGGAATACATTTTACCATTATAGATAGAATGTCCTGTTTTCCTCCTGAGGCTATTCCCCTCCGTACGATCAAGAGTATGAAAATTGTTGATGTGTTAATAAATTTCTTTACAAAGTTCGGGTTGCCTAAGGTAATCCAAAGTGATAATGGCTCTAATTTCACCAGTAGGTACTTCAGAGAAAAAATGGCTGAGTTTGGGGATTAAACACGTCACCTCATCCCCATATCATCCGGAGTCTCAAGGCGTGCTAGAGAGGTTCCACCAAAACATTGAAGTCAATGTTGAAGAAAATATTGTTTGGCACATGGTCCGAGTGGGATAAGGAACTTCCATATCTATTATTCGCTTTTCGTTCAAACTCCAGGTCATCGTTGGGTCTGTCTCCTTTCAACTTAGTTTTTGGGCACAGTGTTCGTGGTCCTTTGGAAGTGATAAGAGAAGTTTGGGAAGGTGACAGTCTGATATGAATTTGTTGGACTAGTGTCTGGACTTGGTGAGAAATTGACTAAGGCATGGGAGGTTTGCTCGGAAAAGTTTGGTAAGCAGCCAGGTAAAATGAAATATTATTTTGACAAGAAATCAAGCCTCGTAGTTTGCTGTAGGCGAAAAGGTGTTGGTGTTATTGCCTTTACCGGGAGATTCATTAAGGGCTTCTTTTTCAGGTCCTTGGAAGGTAATTAAGAGTCAATGAAGTTAATTATTTGGTGGAGACTCCTGAGCGCAGGAAGCCGTATCAACTATGCCATGTGAATATGTTAAAAAGAAATTTGTAGATAGGGAAAATGCGATTCCTATGGCTTTTGTTGGGAGTTGTAATAATGTTGATTATGATTCTTTTGCAGAAATTTTGATGAGAGTAAATTAGTTGACAAAGAGTGTTGGCCTTCTGATAATCAGAATTCATTGGTAAATTTTGAGAGTAAAGTTATGCATTTGATATGGAGAAACGTAGAGTGTTGAAAAAGTTAATGTATTGTTACAAAGATCTATTTTCAGATGTCCCTGGTCGTACATCAATTTTGGAGCATGACGTTGATATAGGTAATGCCCTTCCAGTCAAGCAGTCCCCCTATCGTTTGAATCCTATGAAAAGTGAGGTGGTGGCAAAGGAAGTGGAGTATATGCTAAAACAATGGTCTCATAGAACCGAGTGATAGTCCTTGGGGTCTTCACCTGTGGTATTGGTGAAAAAAGTCTGATGGAGGGTACAGGATGTGTGTAGACTATCGGAAATTGAACGGAGGTGACCCGTTCCGATAGTTTCCCTGCCTCGGTGGAGGACTGTATTGATCGGTTGGGGCGGGCAAAGTACATTAGTAAGTTTTGACCTTCTTAAAGGTTACTGGCAGGTGCCACTAACTAAACGTGCCAGAGCTTTGTCTGCTTTCGTCACTCCTCAGGGTTGTTTCAAATGTCGGGTGATGCCATTTGGGTTGAAGAATGCTGCCGCAACCTTTCAGAGGTTAATGAATTCTGTGGTTTATGGTTTGCGGTGGTGTGTCGGTTTATAGACGATTAGTAATCTATAGTGATGATTGGAACAACACTCATATGGAACGCATGGAAGCTCTATTTAAAGTGTTGAGAAGAGCTGGTTTGGTTTGTGAATTTGGGTAAATGCGACTTCACTAAGGCAGAAGTGTAGTGTATTTAGGGCATATTGTTGGTAATGGAAAGGTGGCTCCAAAAAGAGCTAATGTGGAGGTGGTAGAGAAAATGCCAGTCCCTTCCTGCCGGAAGGATGTTAGGAGATTCCTTGGCCTAGTGGGTACTATAGGCGGTTTGTGAAAAAATTTTCAGACATTGCAAATCCCCTTACTAACCTTCTTAAAAAACAGGTGCTTTTGTTTGGACTGGAGAGACTCAAAAGGCTTTCGAGTCCCTCAAGAATGTTTTATTAAACTTTCCAGTATTGAGAGCCCCCAATTTTTTAGCATTCCTTTCTCTACTTGCTACAGATGCAAGTGATGTTGGAGTTGGGCAGTGCTCTTGCAAGAGGATGAGCAAGGTATATCACACCCAGTAGCCTACTTCTCAAAGAAGTTGACTCCTCCGCAGAGGAAATATTCTACTGTGGAGAAGGAAACTTTGGCTTTAATTATGTCCATTAACCATTTTAATATGACAATTTGTCGAAATGCATTTTTCCTAACTATACAAACCTGAGGTCCTTTAAACAATGGGAAGGTAACTGGCGGCAGCTGGGACGGTCGTAAGCTTCGAACAAGGGGAGAACGGTAGTTAACTGCTTGTCCGATCGTGCGCGCGCCCGCGCGCCCGAGAGGTGAAGAATCACTTTGCTTTAGGCCCATGCAAAAAGTTGCAGAGTGAGGGGTGGTGGCATGAGGTGGGACTATATGTAAAGGACCTCAGGTTTGTATAGTTAGGAAAAATGCAATTTTCGACAAATTGTCATTTGTTCCGATACGTAATACAAACCCTCGGTCCTTTAACAATAGGAAGACTCAACTTCTTGGTGGGAGGAATCTGAGTCTTTTTGGTGAACAGACTGGTGTTCGTCCAACCCTGGAGTGCCTCCTGGTCGTAAGAGCAAGGAGGGATCCAAACCTCTGTCCGATTGATCGGGGTGTGCACCGCAGGATCAATGGTCAGACCTCTGGGCCAAGTACTAAGAGAGAGGCAAGCGTATCTCTTCGTACCAGCAAGCAAGAACTTGTTCCTGTTTGCAAGAGACAATCATAAAATGATGGGTTTGTCTCAATTTGGCATCCACTTCCTCCCCCTTGTTGGAGGAAGTGGTGGATTTATTTACTCCTATCCCTACTGAAAGGGATAGGATGGTGCTCTATTGAGTAGCTCACCTGCATCTCGTCCTTACCCAGCAGTGGTGGACGACGTTGTCCCTACTTACCCAAAGGTAGAGGAAGAGATGGGAAGAGGAGCCAGTCACACTCTCATTCCTCATCCATTCTTTACGGTCACACCAGGACTCGATGCTGTTCAGCCTGCGAGGGTCTGGGTTAACTACACAACGTGTTGAGCAACCACCACGGTTCCCAAGGAAAAAGATCCAAGGAACTGTGGGCAATATCCTGAAGGTAGAAGGAGGTGCATGCGGTCCGGTTGGACCAGGCGCCTGCCTTCATTACCTGCGCCACGGAGAAGTTCTTGCGGAACGCGAGAGAATGATGAAGAGGCGTCCACACTCATCCTGGGTGTCGAGTTTCTTCAGACAGCTCCGTCGCACCTTCACAGGACAAAGCAGCATAGCCTTCGTATCGGAGGCGTGACGTCCCTTAGGGAGGGTATTGTGAAGGACTCGAACCACTCGTCAGTTACCGAAGGGTTCTGAGTCTTCGCTACGAAGATCGGTACGAAATCGAGCGTCACAAATCCCCATCCCTTTGTGCTTGACTTTCTCAAGAGAAGTCATGCAGTTACCTAAGACGAAAAGAAGGGAATAGTCGTATGACCTATCCCTCTTCTCGACTTTGGTTATGTACAGTACTATACTGACAAGCTATTAAGACGAAGTAATGATTGCTCTGGAACAACCGAACTAAGTCCACAGCAATAGTTCGTAACTGACTCGGGCGCTCTGACAGCTGCGACTGACTGGTTCGGAATCAGTAGAGGCAAGTTGTCCAAGCATCCGGGTAAGTCACGTGGACCTTCGACTCTTTAAAGAGTTATGCTGAGAGACCAAACAAATAAAATATTTGTTAGTCCACCGATGCCGGACGGCGCGGCGATGATTCTCTTAATGCATAAGCTCAAAAGGCGAAAGTCAATTGCCTTCAAAAGACCGAGGTCCCTGATGGCAAGAAAATCTCATAGACGTTGAATCTCAGCTTAAGGAGAAACAACACTATGTGACGTTGAAGACGAAGGTAGGCAATGAATGCAACCTACGTCTTCCAGCTGAATCGAGAGAAGGAATCTCAAGATTCTAAACCTGTGCTTACAAATGACTGAAAACGCTAACCGCCATTTCATTGCTGTCGTTGTGCAATGAAAGTGGGGCGTTCTTCAGTAATGAAACACAGGGGAGAGCCCGCTTGAAGAACTGCTTCTCATGGGCTGAAACGTTTGGAAGTAGAGATGGCAGGTGTGGGAGTAGGCGATGTCTTTCAATACATCTGCTAATCCGGGGTGAACAATGAACAATTGTACACCTCCGAATACAAGATATTTGAGGACAAACTCAGATTCCGCAAAAATCATTCGCATTATCGGGATACGATGCAGCAAGAGACTATTACAGAATTCTGTTACCGTGCGGTAAACAGAAAGATGAGAGTCGAATAGATATCTCTGTTTAAAATTCTCGCAATACCGAAGACGATGAATACTAGCGTTCTCAGCAGTAGATGGTCATTCATGTATGCGAGAATCCCCGTTTAATCAGAGACTTAAGTCTGATTGTTGGGCAGAGATAGATACGGTTGTATTCAATCAAAGCAGGTGAGAAAGACATAAACAACCGTCTACCTCAAAGCGGCAGCTGATACTGAAATGCCTCGGGCAATTCAATACGCAGTAGCTGTCGCTGACTCGTCATCCTGAGTTGCCAAGTAATCCTTTCCACGAAGGAATGCGTTCGGCTAGAACCACCGAGCATAAAAAGATATGCTCGAGCAATTATATTTAAGCGAAACGAATTTCGGTAAATATAAAAAGCTTAAATGGTGTTGTTTGACAACACCATAAGTATATAAAATTGAAACTGGAAACTCCTGGGAGGTTGCAGGCAACCCGGGTTGCAGTTCAATTAGAATACTTTTCGTCTAAGTCGCAATCCGAGAATAACCAGGATATGCGCCTACCCCTCGGACCATTCAACTGCTTAGCAGAATCATGTCGCGAGGTTAATATACGTAGTATATTTGTAGGATTCTGAAC
The DNA here is from genome assembly GCF_015104395.2 of Macrobrachium nipponense. NCBI lineage: Eukaryota > Metazoa > Arthropoda > Malacostraca > Decapoda > Palaemonidae > Macrobrachium > Macrobrachium nipponense. Next base: position 30,184,910 of record NC_061089.1, read on the forward strand.
AACGATCTCCATCCTAAATTCTTTCCTTCAAGAAAACAAAATAAGGATTGGAGATCGACCACCTTCGTTCTCTATTCAAAGAGAGTGAAGGAGAAGTCTTCCTCGAAGGAAAGCTTCCATGGTGAACAGAAATACTAAGACGATAGTTCCAGCCAAACTGGATATTCCCGTCCGTTCGTTCTCTATTCCAGGTTGGTCGCCTACTGTGAGATAGTCTTCTTTCAGCAGCAGTCTTCTTCCTAATGCTAGAAATTCCAGGAATTCGAGCATAGGCGAGGTTCCCGATTATCGTGTAACATATCGGGGATTCTCGTCTCGCTCACTTTGGACCGTGGTCTCGCCTAAGTGTTTGGAGATCGTAAGAAACTCTAACACTCTGAATGCGCTAGAAATTCCGTAGAATTCTAAGCAGTCTGCGAAACCCCCACCGAATTCGTCAAACGATATCGGCTGGTTGGTCCTCTCGATTCCCGTAGAAATCGAGAATGGGGCAGGATCCTCCTCAACGACGGGGCTTACGTCAGGTAGGACCCGAAGGTCCCCCCTGGTAGCGCAGTCCCCAACGTGGGATCCTACAGAGAAATCTCTGTAGGATCCTTCCCCTTTCCCTCGTAGCCGTAAGGAAGAGAGGGAATGGGGGAGGAATTGGATACTCGCTCGCCTTCCCAGTGGAACTAGCAGTTGGAGAAGAGTAGGAGCAGCCATCGCCTTGCGGCGATGGCCTCTCAGAGTCTGGAAAACGTATCGTCAGGAGAAAACGTTTTCCCCGAGGATGGGTTACGAACTCTCACTGTAGGTAAGGGTCTGCCGCCACTGTGAACGTCGTCTGGGTGGGGCTGATCGACACCTGACAGGAGAGAGCCGATACCGTCCTCCGACTCATTCCAGTCCTCGTCGAGGTCGAAACCTCTCAGGAGGACCGAAGGAGTATTTAAATACGGTGTCCGAAGACACGTAGAAAGAACGCCGCTGTCGCAGTAGAGGAGGTGGAAGTAGCTTGATCGACTGGCCAGAACTGAGAGAGCCTTCTTGTCCGGAGACGAGAGAGACTGGTTCAAGACAGAATCGGCAAGCTGCGATCGCGGCATACCCAACCGTCGGTTTGGGTTCCCTCTCGGGCCCCAAAAACAAAAACGACTCGAGCAGAGACATGGGCTCTGCTGGTGGGAGAGGCGATCCTTCCCCCCGGTCGTTGTGCTGACGAATCAGTGCAATAACCTGGGTAAAGTTACTCTGAATCTCGGAAGTTACAGCGTCTGAGGAGTAGGACCGTCCAGTCCCTCCAACAAGAGCAGCTCCCAGGACCCTCCTCCTTCAAAAGTAGGGACCCAGCAACAGATCCCTGACGGTTGCCTCCAATCACTTGCGCGTACGTCCTGGTTGGTCCTAAGACCAACCTGGCACGTGCGGCGTCGTGACGGGATCGTGAGCGGCGCATCTCTCACGATCACTCCTATATACCTCGCTCTTCCTGGCGTATGCCGAGGAAGTTGAAGGTATCGGAGAGACAAGAACTGACGCTACCGCTTTACCCCCCTCTCCCCCTGACGGTCACCTCCAATCACTTGCGCGTACGTCCTGGTTGGTCCTAAGACCATACGTGGCACGTGCGGCGTCGTGACGGGATCGTGAGCGGCGCACCTCTCACGATCACTCCTAGCTACCTCGCTCTTCCCGGTGTAGCCCGAGGAAGTTGAGGGTAGTGGAGAGACAGACCTGACGCTCCCCCCCCCCACCCCCCCGCTCGCTGGCAGGACCAGCGTACGTGGGGGGCTGCAGCCGATCACCAAACCCGCGGTGGGGATCGATCTGCAGGCCTGGCCGTGCCGCTCACCTGTGGCGAGCGGCTCGACTGAGCACGTCGACCCCGGTCCCGTGCGTCAGACGAGCTGCTGCTGGTCACCGTATCCGCCCGGTCCCTGTGGGAGCGGCGGTCAGGTGACCTGCAGAGCTCGCTTTCGCCGTGAGACCGGTGAGCGTCCTCGCGGCACGTCAAACGCTGGTACCAGCCGAGGCTGGTAACCGTCGGTCGAGGGGACCTGGGGGACCTCTTCCCAGCCTCAACCCGTGGCCGGTCAGAGACCGTCACGTCCACAGCCGGAGGTACCGGCTGGTCGCTGCGAGAGTCAACCTGCGAGCGGCTCTCGACAGTCTTCTGCTCCGTGCCTCGGTCATGACGCTGAGCGAACTCAGGCGTCTTAACTTTGGCTGCACGGTCACCCGAAGGAGATCGTACACTCGGAACTTCTCGCGCGGACGAGAAACCGAGCCGTACCTGGACTTAGCAGCAGAGCTGCCAAGACCAGGCGAGGGTGTACCAGCGGTAGCCAGCACACCCTTGGTCCCCGTCTTCTTCTTCTTCTCAGAAGGGGAGACGGGGCCCCGTTCCCGAAGGAACAGGAGGACCAGCAGAAGAACCCCCCCGTCACACCAGGAATGTACGAGCCCTTCGAAGTTCCCGAAGGATCTTCTTAGGGGGAATAACAAAACCCGGCCCGGATACCAGCTGGTCGCTGCGAGAGCGGCCGCTGGCCTGGCGAGAGTACCTGAGCGGTTCTCGCCAGCCTTCTGCTCCGTGCCGTGGTCTTGGTGCCGAGCGAACTCTGGCGCCGAAACTTTGGCTGCACGGTCTCCGAGGGAGAGCGTACACTCGGGATCTCCCGCGAAACGATGAGACCGAGCCGGAACCTGGCGTAGCGGCATCGCCGCTAGCACCAGGCGAGGAATAGTACCAGAGCTAACCGATACTCCTCTGGTCCCCGTCTATCTCTTCCTTACGGAAAAGGGGAGACGGGCCCCGCTCCCGAAGGAGCAGGAGGACCAGCAGAAGGACCCCCGTCCCACCGAGGTGGGACGGGCCCTTAGAAGTTCCCGAAGGAGGACTTCTTAGGGGGGGGGTGGGGGGAGGCAGCCTTCTTCTTCTTCGGCTTATGGGCCTTAGAAGTCGAAGGGGAAGAGGCAGCAAACAGACCCGAAGACGAAGATGACACCTTCCATCTTCTTCGTCAGCTCACGCAGGACAGTCTCAGGTCCTCCATCCAGGCCGGAGTCGGGCCTATTGCCGAAGCAACAACGGCCAGACTGCACCTGTCCGGAAGGACCTGGGACTGGGGAAGACACCACCATGGGCAGGACCAGCATGGACAGGCGCAGGAACCAGGAGCGACAGGAACAGCAACCAGCTCAGGAGACGGCAGGAACAGCGGCAGCGGTAAAACACAGAAGGGACAGCCAAGCCAGTAGCGGGAACCACATCAGCGACAGGTACGGCAGGCCCAGCCATCGCCTCGTAGAATCATCGGCAGCCAGCGTGGTACTGGCGGCCGGTCCAGGCGAGCTGCTGGAACAGCGAAAGTCTGGGGCAGGCAACACGAAGAAAACACAGCGGCGGCGGCATACCCCCCCCCTCCTCGGTACGGCGGCGACCGGCCCTAGAAGCGGCAGACGGCGTCACCGACACAGCATGGGGAGTGGGATGTAGACCAGCGGGGGAAGCAGCATAAGCGTGGCCGTGAAGGTTGTAGTGGAGACCACTCCAAGGTCACCGCCCCAGACCTCGCTAGACTCTGCAGCAGATCGTGGATGCTAGGCACGCCCTGCAGCCGCAGTGGTCCATACCTGTCCAAGGTCGTCTCCCACGGCTGTAGCACTGCGGTAGCACAGACAGATTAGTAAGAGGGGTTCCCTCACGCACGGGGGGAGACATGCCCCACCCCGAACGGAAGGAAGACCCCAAAAAACAAAATACGAGGAAGCTGAGCGGGGGGCAGGAAAGAAGACGAAGAATCGGATACCAAGGAGTCGCGGGAGAGCTTTCCGACGACTTCCTGGCCGACCTTCGCTTCCCTACCCCCGCACAGCAGTGAAAAGTAATATGAAAATGAAACAGAATACTGCACTTGCGATTCACTTCATAGAACTTAGAGGGAAAAATCAATTCCCGGTAAGAGCGGAAACTTGATCCATAATATGATGATGCTATCATAAATATATTATGAAAATGAACAATACTGCACTTGCTATTTTCACTTTCACAGCAATAAATCGTAAGGATTAATTCCCGGGTAAGAGCGGAAATTGATCCAAAATTAAATTTGATGCAATTAATAAATGAAAATGAAAAGAAAACTGCATTGCGAATCCACTTTCATTGCATTCTATTCATACAAAATAAGAGGCTCTTGCCGAGCGCAATCAAGCTCTCGGCAACGAACGCACAGGGCAAAAATATAATGAAAAAGAGTACTTACATCTTTCAATTACACACTTTCGCCCAAAATACATGACTCGGCGCGAGTGTCGCCCGCCCTCGGCACCGAGACATAATTCAAGGGTTCAATTCATGAAAAGAGCGGAAATCGCCGTCTCTACGGCGATAGCTCCATGTTGATTCATAATTAAGTAATGAAAATGAAAACAGTGTACTTACAGTTTCATTTTCAAGTCAAACCAAACCATTAGTAGAAAACACAATATAAACAAAGCATACGACGATGAAGCGGGCAGAGAGCGATGACGAACACGTCCTTCACACCCGCGGCCGAAAGCAAAAGTGATTCTTCACCCCTCGGGCGCGCGGGCGCGCGCACGATAGGACAAGCAGTTAACTACCCGTTCTCCCCCTGTTCGAAGCTTACGACCGTCCCAGCTGCCGCCAGTTACCTTCCCATTGTTAAAGGACCGAGGGTTTGTATTACGTATCGGAACAAGTTTATCTTTCTTCCACAGATTCTCCTATCCTAGTCTTAACCGACCACAACCCTTTGACATTTCTCAATCGGTTTAAGAATAAAAATCAAAGATTGGCTCGGTGGAGTATATTGTTGCAGGAATGGGACCTACAAATCAAACATATCCCTGGTAAAGACAATGTGTTGGCAGATGCCCTTTCTCGAATGGGGGTTTGAATTCTTTGGTGGCTGGATTAACGTATGTGATTTTTTTTCTCTCGTCGTTTCTTCCGAATGACATGTTTTTGAGTAGGAATGTGAGGGAGAGACGGTTTTGTAGGTTTTCTTGGATTGAGTTATTGTGACTTATGGTAAATTGTATTGGTGTTGTCAATCGTTCTCACAGAAAATTTGACACTGTTTATGGTGATAATAAGGTTTACTGTAAATTAGATTTAAGGTTGTGGTGATGGTGAACTATATATTATTAAGGTGTTTAGAGAAGTAAGGAGAGTTGGGTCCTCATTATCTAAGAGTGTTAAGGCAATGTAGCCCATTATGTTAATTTAAGATTTCAGGTTTATTCTCAGTGGAAATGAACTGTTTTGGAATTAATCATATTTCACAATGTGTGAGTGGTTTTGTCACTTGGTTTGAGAGCCTTTTGGGGAAAGGTATTTCCCAGAACTTTTTGTTATGGTGCCTTTTGTGATTTAAACCAGGACAATTATTTTCAGAGGTTCTGTTAATCTGATTATTTCTTACTTTAGCAAATTTTGTAATAAACTTTAAGATTTTATTTATGGTATTTGTATCCCTCAATATTAATATGCGCACACTGTAGGTTATTTCACTCTCTGTGACTCTAACTTAGAGAACACCTGTTGAAAAGATAATGAGTGGTTCAGTTTTTCTGAATTGATGTTTAGACCTTTGTGAAGGGTCATAACAAACCGTACCGGTCCGAAACAGAGGCGTTAACCTTATGCAAGACCGACTGGACGTGCCCCGACAAGGGAAGCTAAAGATATGATTTGGGATCCAGCGTAGCTCCCACCAAGGCTTCCAAGCAAGGAGTGTAAGACGACCGAGCCGTGAGTCCTACTTTCCAAATTGTTAAACCACGAATGAGATCAACAACTTCCAAAAAGGAAGACAAAAACTCTCGGTGTCTCCTTCCTCCTGCTCCAGCAACGGAGAGGTCCGACGACGAGAGAATGTGTAGGCTCCTCTAAGCACCTTCCCATTAAAACTAAAGGAAGGATCAGCAGCCAAACAGCCCGAAACACCAACTAACCTGTCTGGGCTGGGTCCATGCATCAGCTCCCGAGACGAACCCACTATAACACTAAGAACATCACTACGTACTCCTCCAACAGATGACTCATTAACATGTCCGTGAATGGTCATGGGCTTGGTAGATGTATGAATGTGAGTAGGAGAGGAATCCCGAACACTCAAGATCGAAGAAG
>NC_061089.1:30191551-30207070 GCF_015104395.2 Macrobrachium nipponense
CTTCTTCGATCTTGAGTGTTCGGGATTCCTCTCCTACTCACATTCATACATGTACCACGCCCATGACCATTCACGGACATGTTAATGAGTCATCTGTTGGAGGAGTACGTAGTGATGTTCTTAGTGTTATAGTGGGTTCGTCTCGGGAGCTGATGCATGGACCCAGCCCAGACAGGTTAGTTGGTGTTTCGGGCTGTTTGGCTGCTGATCCTTCCTTTAGTTTTAATGGGGAAGGTGCCTTAGAGGAGCCTACACATTCTTCTCGTCGTCGGTCTCCGTTGCTGGAGCAGGAGGAAGGAGACACCCGAGAGTTTTTGTCTTCCTTTTTGGAAGTTGTTGATCTCATTCGTGGGTTTAACAATTTGGAAAGTAGGACTCAGGCTCGGTCGTCTTACACTCCTTGCTTGGAAGCCTTGGTGGGAGCTACGCTGGATCCCAAATCATATCTTTAGCTTCCCTTGTCGGGGCACGTCCAGTCTGTCTTGCATAAGGTTAACGCCTCTGTTTCGGACCGGTACGGTTTGTTATGACCCTTCACAAAGGTCTAAACATCAATTCAGAAAAACTGAACCACTCATTATCTTTTCAACAGGTGTTCTCTAAGTTAGAGTCACAGAGAGTGAAATAACCTACAGTGTGCGCATATTAATATTGAGGGATACAAATACCATAAATAAAATCTTAAAGTTTATTACAAAATTTGCTAAAGTAAGAAGTAATCAGATTAACAGAACCTCTGAAAATAATTGTCCTGGTTTAAATCACAAAAGGCACCATAACAAAAAGTTCTGGGAAATACCTTTCCCCAAAAGGCTCTCAAACCAAGTGACAAAACCACTCACACATTGTGAAATATGATTAATTCCAAAACAGTTCATTTCCACTGAGAATAAACCTGAAATCTTAAATTAACATAATGGGCTACATTGCCCTAACACTCATAGATAATGAGGACCCAACTCTCCTTACTTCTCTAAACACCTTAATAATACAGGCAGTCCCCGGGTTACGACGGGGGATTCCGTTCTTGAGACGCGTCGTAAGCCGAAAATCATCGTAAGCCGGAACATCGTCAAAAATCCTAAGAAAACCTTACTTTTAATGCTTTGGATGCATTGAAAACTATGTAAACTGCATTCTTATGGCATTTTTCATAAAAAAAACCTTCAAATATTGATTATTTTGCATTTTTGGTGTCATAAAATTTCCAAATTCTGCCAGATGAGCGTTGTAGGCGTCGTAACCCTGGAACATGCGTCGTAACCCTAGAAATAATGTCTGATGAATATAATTGAAAAGCGTCGTAACCTCGGAACGTCGTAAGCCGAGACCGTCGTAACCCGGGGACTGCCTGTATATAGTTCACCATCACCACAACCTTAAATCTAATTTACAGTAAACCTTATTATCACCATAAACAGTGTCAAATTTTCTGTGAGAACGATTGACAACACCAATACAATTTACCATAAGTCACAATAACTCAATCCAAGAAAACCTACAAAAACCGTCTCCTCCCTCACATTCCTACTCAAAACCACAAAAATGTAAAAATTCGGAAACGACGAGAAAAGAAAACAAATCACATACGTTAATCCAGCCACCAAAGAATTCAAACCCCCATTCGAGAAAGGGCATCTGCCAACACATTGTCTTTACCAGGGATATGTTTGATTTGTAGGTCCCATTCCTGCAACAATATACTCCACCGAGCCAATCTTTGATTTTTATTCTTAAACCGATTGAGAAATGTCAAAGGGTTGTGGTCGGTTAAGACTAGGATAGGAGAATCTGTGGAAGAAAGATAAACATTAAAATGGTTAATGGACATAATTAAAGCCAAAGTTTCCTTCTCCACAGTAGAATATTTCCTCTGCGGAGGAGTCAACTTCTTTGAGAAGTAGGCTACCGGGTGTGATATACCTTGCTCATCCTCTTGCAAGAGCACTGCCCCAACTCCAACATCACTTGCATCTGTAGCAAGTGAGAAAGGAATGCTAAAATTGGGGGCTCTCAATACTGGAAAGTTTAATAAAACATTCTTGAGGGACTCGAAAGCCTTTTGAGTCTCTCCAGTCCAAACAAAAGCCACCTGTTTTTTAAGAAGGTTAGTAAGGGGATTTGCAATGTCTGAAAAATTTTTCACAAACCGCCTATAGTACCCAACTAGGCCAAGGAATCTCCTAACATCCTTCCGGCAGGAAGGGACTGGCATTTTCTCTACCACCTCCACATTAGCTCTTTTTGGAGCCACCTTTCCATTACCAACAATATGCCCTAAATACACTACTTCTGCCTTAGCGAAGTCGCATTTACCCAAATTCACAACCAAACCAGCTCTTCTCAACACTTTAAATAGAGCTTCCATGCGTTCCATATGAGTGTTCCAATCATCACTATAGATTACAATGTCGTCGATATAACCACACTTCCTTCCACCATAAACCACAGAATTCATTAACCTCTGAAAGGTTGCGGCAGCATTCTTCAACCCAAATGGCATCACCCGACATTGAAACAAACCCTGAGGAGTGACGAAAGCAGACAAAGCTCTGGCACGTTTAGTTAGTGGCACCTGCCAGTAACCTTTAAGAAGGTCAAACTTACTAATGTACTTTGCCCGCCCCAACCGATCAATACAGTCCTCCACCCGAGGCAGGGGAAACTATCGGAACGGGTCACCTCGTTCAATTTCCGATAGTCTACACACATCCTGTACCCTCCATCAGACTTTTTCACCAATACCACAGGTGAAGACCAAGGACTATCACTCGGTTCTATGAGACCATGTTTTAGCATATACTCCACTTCCTTTGCCACCACCTCACTTTTCATAGGATTCAAACGATAGGGGGACTGCTTGACTGGAAGGGCATTACCTATATCAACGTCATGCTCCAAAATTGATGTACGACCAGGGACATCTGAAAATAGATCTTTGTAACAATACATTAACTTTTTCAACACTCTACGTTTCTCCATATCCAAATGCATAACTTTACTCTCAAAATTTACCAATGAATTCTGATTATCAGAAGGCCAACACTCTTTGTCAACTAATTTACTCTCATCAAAATTATCTGCAAAAGAATCATAATCAACATTATTACAACTCCCAACAAAAGCCATAGGAATCGCATTTTCCCTATCTACAAATTTCTTTAACATATTCACATGGCATAGTTGATACGGCTTCCTGCGCTCAGGAGTCTCCACCAAATAATTAACTTCATTGACTCTTAATTACCTTCCAAGGACCTGAAAAAGAATCTCCCGGTAAAGGCAATAACACCAACACCTTTTCGCCTACAGCGAAACTACGAGGCTTGGATTTCTTGTCAAAATAATATTTCATTTTACCTTGGCTGCTTACCAAACTTTTCCGAGCAAACTCCCATGCCTTAGTCAATTTCTCACCAAGTCCAGACACATAGTCCAACAAATTCATATCAGGACTGTCACCTTCCCAAACTTCTCTTATCACTTCCAAAGGACCACGAACACTGTGCCCAAAAACTAAGTTGAAAGGAGACAGACCCAACGACTGACCTGGAGTTGAACGAAAAGCGAATAATAGATATGGAAGTTCCTTATCCCACTCGGACCCATGTGCCAAACAATATTTCTTCAACATTGACTTCAATGTTTGGTGGAACCTCTCTAGCACGCCTTGAGACTCCGGATGATATGGGGATGAGGTGACGTGTTTAATCCCCAACTCAGCCATTTTTTCTCTGAAGTACCTACTGGTGAAATTAGAGCCATTATCACTTTGGATTACCTTAGGCAACCCGAACTTTGTAAAGAAATTTATTAACACATCAACAATTTTCATACTCTTGATCGTACGGAGGGGAATAGCCTCAGGAAAACGGGACATTCTATCTATAATGGTAAAAATGTATTCATTCCCACTCCGTGATCTGGCAAAGGACCAACTACGTCAATTATCACCTCTTTGAAAGGTTCTGACACTAAAGGAATTGGGATTAACGGCGCCTTTGGAATCAATTGATTAGGTTTTCCTACCTTCTGACAAATACCAACAAACGTTGACAAACTTCTTCACATCAGATTTCAAACCTGGCCACCAAAAGTTGGATAGAAGTTTCAACGTTGTCTTCCGAATTCCGAAATGCCCTGCCAAATGATTTTCATGAGCCACAGACATCAATCTCAGTCTGAAATCAAAAGGAACCATTAACTGACGAACCACCTCACATTGGTCATTATCCACCTCTTTAGGCCTACTGCACCTGTACAGAATGTTATTAATTATTCGGTACTGAGGCACCGTCAAATCAAGAAGACTCCTTGGGTAAATTATGGAATTCAGTCTTCTGTGCTTTGATAAGCTCTTCCCTTGTCCAATTTGGTTTAACTAAACTATCTACTACATTATCACTACTACTGCTACCACTACCACTACTTTCTAGACTACTTAAATCTAAATTGGTTGTTGACTCTGCAGCGTCAACAACCCTAGCTAGTGAACGAGTGACCACAGAAATTTCGGGATTTACCATCAAAATAGGACAAGTTGTGTTTTTATAACCTATGTCGTTACCCAAGACGACATCTACACCTTTCACAGGGAATTTTTCCACAATAGCCAATTTAATGGTTCCTGAGAATGACGGACAGTTCAAACAAAAAACGCCGATGGGATAAGACTCCACTGAATCTGGAAAACCTGTCAAGATTACAAATTCTTCCTCAGAAGCCTTGAAATCAACTGGCAGCGCCTCTCTCAAGATTAGGGATTGCGCAGCACCCGTATCTCTCAAAATTTGCACCCCCCTTTCCAAGGATGAACCAACAGTTGCCACACAACCCTCAGAGATGAATTTACCAAAACTGTCACCTAGTCATTGATTTCCTGTTTTGGTTTTAACAGACTCAGCTTCATTGTTTCCTACACCCATTACCGGTCTTTGCAGAAACTGTCGAGACTTCTTGAAAGCGAAACACCTACTTTTAACATGACCCCTTTTTTTTACAAAAGAAACAAACTATACCTTTCCCAGAGTCATAACTATTCCCTGCCTTCCTGGAAAACACATTATCATTATTATTCCTAGAAGAAACATTATTATTATTCCTGGAAGAGACATTATTATTGTTCCTGAAAGAGACATTATTACTACGGCTAGACTTATTCCAACCAGACATACCTTCTGAAGTAATATTCTGAAATTCAACTTTGTGAGACAAAATATATTCGTCGCTAGTTACAGCCACCTCCTGCAATTTATCCAGTTTTAGTTCTTCCAAATGAGATTTTAACTTATCAGGAACACATTGCTTAAATTCCTCAATTAACAATAATTCTTTCAACTTATCGAAACTATCTACTTCCTTCGACTTAAACCAGTCCTCGGCAAACTGTTGTTTCCCCCTGGCAAACTCTACAAAGGTTTGATCATCAGTTTTCTGCCAGTTCCGAAAATGCTGTCTATAGGCTTCCGGGACTAACTCATATGCCTTTAATATAATGGCCTTAACGTTCTCGTAATCCGAGGCCAGACTCTCATCCAAGGTTACATACACCTTCTGTGCTTTCCCAATAAATTTACTCTGTATTAAGGTAGTCCAGTGCTCTACTGGCCACTGCAGCCTAGCGGCCATTCTCTCAAAGGACACAAAGAACTCGGCTACTTTAGATTCTTGAAACGTGGGAACAAATTTCAATGCCTGTACCAAATTAATCACTGGACCAAGAGACGACTCAGGGGAGGACAGGCGAGGGATAAGACGGGTTTCGCCCCCCATTTTTCTCTTTCGAACTGTCTTTCTTTCTCTCTCTCTCCTGCCCTAAACTTTTCCATCTCAAACTCTAAAGTCTGCAACTGAATTTGCCTTTCCAACAATTCCACAGTTACCACCGATTTCACCTTATCACCATCTGGTTTTACAGACCTAACATTTTCATAAATGGTTAACAATAACAAACCTTTTTTGATAGAGGGGTCAAACTCTAAGTCCAAATAATTAGCCACAGTAATCAATTCATCCCTATTTAGATCAGCCAACCTCTCTTCCCAGCCTTCTCCACTGATTATATCCAAAATAGCAGCAGTCTCCATTATGAAGAAATAAAGAAACTTACAAAGCCAGATACAAAATACCTAGAGGTGCTAGACCTATGCCAATAACCCTCAAAATTAATACCGCACACTGAGAACACCTTACAGGATCGGAAATCCTGGCAATAAGGTTGCCAAAATATGTTATGACCCTTCACAAAGGTCTAAACATCAATTCAGAAAAACTGAACCACTCATTATCTTTTCAACAGGTGTTCTCTAAGTTAAGAGTCACAGAGAGTGAAATAACCTACAGTGCGCGCATATTAATATTGAGGGATACAAATACCATAAATAAAATCTTAAAGTTTATTTCAAAATTTGCTAAAGTAAGAAATGATTAACAGAACCTCTGAAAATACAATAATAAATGAATGTCATTCACACAGTGAAAACAAAATTAAAGCAAATCTCCTACACCATTAAAGATAGCACATAAACCATACATACCAAATAAAAGGGGGTTCTGAAAGAAACAAGAAATGTCGGCCAGATAGAAGCCTAACTATTTACAAATTAAAGGGGGAAATCGAAATCCCTTCCTCTAACACACGGTGGCCACCAAAAGACTAAACCTCCACAGAGATCCTATAGTGAACAGGAACTGCTGAACTATGGGGCATGGCATCAGCAGATAAACGTGACAGGAACTATTCGTCCCAGCACGTCAACGTCCGTAGACAAAGGCTACTAGACAGGGACAGCCTTACGAGGTCCAAAGTCAGGCCTGACTATAACACAACGGCCTCACGTCCCACAGCATCAATAAAAATGTGATGACTTATACCTGCACTCGGTGGGGTCCCCCAGGCAAATACTGGCCCAAGGCTACAGCAAGAGGAGAAGTCGCAGCGATGTGGACGACTCCAGCTCCAAATAACGAAAATTCTTCCAGAATTACGGAGTTGTACTTGCAGTAGTCCAAAGAAGTTGTATATCACGAAAGGCCAGAAACACACTGCCTTATCAAGGCACAGGGACTTCCAAAGTCACCTCGGAATGATCCAAGGAGACCAAAAACAGGACTCTGAGAATAAACAAGCCAAGGATCAAAAACAGGAAAGGAAATTCAAAATAACGTGGAGGAAGAAAACTTAAATCCCTGAAGGGGATACTAAAGTAAACGAAAAAATAGGGTAAACTAAAGCTAATTACAAACAGAAAAGCATAAAGTTCTAACAGGTTTGCTTCGCTCTAGGGGCTCTGCCAAGCTACTACCCCCGCCTCTCACGAGACATGGAAAGTACCGTGCTACGAACTCTGCATTTTTGATGTCGCGCCATCTTAACCCAGACGTCATTTGCCCGAAGCCGGGATTGACTTTGCAGCAAGTGAGGTTGGTGGCTCCGTCCTTGTCTCCACAAGATGCCTCAGCATTGTAATCTACAGCAGCCTCCATGTTGCAGACGGTTTCTTGGCTGGACTTCTGGTCTGTGGTCATTGCCAAGATAGCTTCTTACAGGTCCCCAGAAGGGTTGATGAGTGCATCCTTGCTTGCCAGTCTGTTGCAGTCCAGAGGCAAGGCATTTTTGTATATGGCTCACCTCTGTTAATTTATGGGCTAACCTTCTTCTGATTAGAAGAGACGTGGCTTTGTCTAAGATGGAGAGATCAGTTGACATGGAGTCGTTGCTGGCATTGAGGAACGGAGATCTGTTGGAGTCCCAATATTTGTTTCCTCGGACCGAGCTCGAGAATGCGATAGACTGGGGCTGGGCTGACACCCAAGACAGACTGGTGCACCCAAGATAGACTGGTGCACCAGGCCGTGTCTAAGTCGGAGTCTCGTCCTCGGAGACGTCCGGCTCTTCCTCCTCCCCCCCCTGTCCAGCTACAGTCAAGATCGTCACCTGGTAGGCCGTCAAGGAATTCGATTTCGGCAGGGCCTTCCCGTTCGACACAGCCTAGGTCAGAGGCTTTAGCCGCCCCTCTGTGTGTTATGACATCCTGAGTTGGGAAAGACTGACGTGGTGGCGTAGGTGAGTGGTCCTTGACCACTCTTCACCCGACCTACGCATGTGTTGCCAGATATCACAAGATTCCTTACTTTCATCTGTTTTTTAACCGGATCCAGCTAGGCGCTACAAATTATGTTATTGTTAAGACCTCAGGTTTGTAGCTATGAAAAATACAAATTGTCTAAGAAAATTTGTCATTTTTTCTATTCCTATTTACTTGCTGTTTATTGTGTGGAATAACTGTGGTGTTTACTGGCTAGGTTTATGTGCATTATATAAAAATGTGGTGAATACTTTGGTCTGCATTAGTCTTATCTTATTACCTTTAATTCTTTCTTGTTTAGAAGTTCATTTTTTATGCATTAAGTGTTTTTTAGATTATAGGCAAGCAAAATTACCAGATTTGATCATGGTTGAAGTTCCTGTTAGTGTGAATATCATTTTCAAAATATGATGGTTATGGCAATGATGGTCAACTTCTTGGTGTACTAAATACAAATGGTCATTCATACTTGTATTTTATTATAGTGAATTAGCACCAAGAATATTTTGATTTTAGGTTGTACGAGGATGTGAAGGCTATGGTGATATTGTTTTTCCTCACTGTCCATGTGATTCCCGTAAAAGAGGCCATGTGGTGGCGTATGTGGGTTACAAGTCCTTCAGATTGCAGGCCTGCAAAGAGGATGGCACATTACAGGTGTGTGGAATTGTCTTCAGTTTGACATTTTATTTCCGATGTTTTGCTTAGTCCCAGTTAATACTATGGGACTAGTTGTATGATCATGATTAGTTGTAATATAATTTACTGTACTTTTGTAATAACATAAATCACGTGTTCTGTGCATTTTGTGTTATTTACCGTGTATCTATTTGTGAAAGACATGGGAAAGTTGAATTTGACTGTATTATTTTTTTCTTATATTTCCTTATATACTGGACTATAAATGCTACTCAATATAGGAAGAAGTATAGAATTATAGAAAGAAAGGAAAACTAAGGAATGAAAGAATATACTAACATAGAGATTAGAGCTTTGAAATATGACAATGGAAAGAGGAGTCTATATGTGAAAAATAAGTAAAATGTGTAAGATTACAGAATAAATACTGAATGATATTAGAAAGAAAAAGTTTAAACATTTTGAAACAGTTGGTACAAGTCATTACCAATCATTGTTTCTGAACCAGGCCATGCTTTGAACCTTGGTTTGGCAAAGCACAGAAGCACTTGTTAATTATATTTACCTTTTGAGTGTAAGGTATATTGAATCTGATATTACCCTTTGTATGTGGCTTAGTAATTGTGAATGGAAAAGGAAAACCAAGAGTTAGCCAAATGATACAAACTTACCAGTCCATCAAGCAAAACTCTCATAAATCAGATTAATGAAATTTGCTACTTGGCTATTGTAGTGGAGGTGGGTGATATTGATTCTAAATACAGAACCTGAATTTGACAGACTATGCACCTCAGAGCTGATATCCCTTAATACTCGTGTGTCATCCAAACTCACATATCATGCAACCTTTAAAATTTTGTCCCGAAAACATGATTTCATCTTAGTATTTCATGAGTTTGATTTTTATATAGCCCAAATAAAATTAGGTTAACCTCTTTATGTATGTAGTCTGTAATCCCATCTTGTTAAATACAGGATAAAAGTAAAAAAATGAAACCGGGTCTTACATACAGAGCAAATTTATTTTCTGTAGATTATACTGTACGAGACTATGCTTGTAGACTAAATTTCATTTTCAGTAGTTTTTACTATATATTAGGCTATGCTTGTAGAGTGAATTTTATTTTTGGTAGATTATACTGTACTAGGCAATTTACTTTTCAGTAGATTATACTGTACAGTGGATTCCCCGTATTCGTGTTCTCCAGATTCGCGGACTCACACATTCGTGGATTTCTCTGGGGAACGTTTCCCTGCATTATTCGCAGAAAATTCGCGGTATTTTTCTATGATAAATATCCACAAATTCCTGGTTTTTTTGATGAATTTCATCATAAAATGCACTTTTTGTGATAAAACTATTAAAAAAACCAAGTATGAAAATTTTTAGGGGGTTTTTCTTGAGTTTTAACTAACAAAATAGGCTGTTTTTTGCATTTTCATAGGGGTTCCAAACATTCGCGGGTTCTAACTATTCACGGGGGGGTCTGGTATGCATCCCCCGCGAATATGGGGGACCACTGTGCTAGGCTATGCTTGTGAAGCGAATTTAATTTTTGATAGATTATACCAAGCTAGACTGTCAAGCAAGATTCTCAAACTTTTGGGATTCTCAAACTTGTGGCTTATGTAACAATTCATAACCTTCTATTATAAACAACCACTTACTATTGCATTAACATAACTATTGCAATAGCACCACTTACCAAAAAAAGGCCATGAACAACATTGGGTATGGCCAATAACAATTAAATTGAGAAACAGCTATTTCATAAAAGCTAGTGTAGAATCTACTACTAACTCGTGTGTCCGGTTTGCCTGTTATATCTTCTGTAATACCCTTTTCTCCCATTATCAGGCCTCTGACTGTACCACCTACTCCTTTACCTGGCTCCCATGCTTCTGACCCCAATCCCATTGCCAGTTTTGAAGTCAGATTTTGGCCAGAAATTTGGTCTCATAGTGAATACTGTGACCCAATTAGGGGCATTCATTAAGGGCCTGATGGACAAAGTAAGTGATGAAGGCAATGGAGGAGGTGGCAGTTCATCCTGCTGATGTTCTTAGATGAAGGTCCCTGTCAGTCTCCCCTAAACCTGGGAGGAGGCATACTGGAAGTCAAAGGGAGGTCAGTGGGGTTTGCCCATAGATATTCGCCCCCTCAGTCGAGCCTGTTGTCTGGTCTCAGGCTTTGGTGGGCAGCCATTGCAAAGGCATCCAAATGGATGTGCATCAGTTATCCTCTAGTGCTACGGATTCCAGTCTGGACTACAGGTGCTTTCCTGACGAGTCTTGGCCCTTTGAAGAGGCCTCTCTACAGCTCCCCAAGTGTCTACACATGTTCTCGCCCAGTTAATCTTGGTGTCCCTCAGGGAGTGGCACTTTATGATCTTGGTATATCTCTGGTATGCGTACCTTCACATCCTCATTCAACTGAGCTCCAGAAAATACCTATGGTTCATCACCAATGGAGTGAACGCACCAGTATTAGGCTCTCTGCTTTGGCTTAGCAACGGCATCCCAGGTCTTCACAAGAATTTTCCCAGTTGGTCTCCTCCTGGTTACACTCCAAGGACATTTAACAGCAGAGATGTTTAGACAGCTGGCTGATCCTCACCTTGTCTCAGGAGGAAATGCAGAAGGCAAGAGACATGGTCCTAGACCTGTGTTGTGTGTTGGGCATTGGGGTGAACCTCCACAAGTCTGAGTAATCCTCCAGAGTCTCCAGTATTTTACACAGCAAAGGTCAGCTCCTGCAAGGTTTTCTATTAACTGGTCCCTGAATAAGAGTCTTAGAGTCCTGTCATCCCCTCAATTCATGGGCCCAAACAACTACAACTCATATGCTCCAAAAGGCAGTCTTCTTGACTGCTTTGGCATCAGGAGCTTGGATTAGCGTTATGGGCCCTCTTTAGACAAGGGCAACACTTCACCACTCATTCACTGAGTTATCATTTACTTTTGTCTCCTGGCCTATCATTCCTGGCCAAGACTGAGGACCTTTTTTAAAGGGAAAATCCCCTTTTCTGTTTATGGAAGTCAGTTTTTCTCATGGCATATTATACCTGGTTCTAGCACTTAAGGTATACATAGATGTCACATCAAACATCCCAGGTGGTTTTATTTTTCCTAAACCTTAGCACATCGGCTGAGAATTATTGTAGCAGCCCTCATTTAAAAGGCAGACCCTCCTTTCCAAGTTGCATGTTATAAATATGATGGTAATACAGTAGTAACACAGGTAATAATGTTATAAATATGATGGTAATGCAATAGTAACACAAGGAATAATGTTGCTTTTATGTATTAAGCTGAAATGTTTGTGTATTTACATATTTTTATGTATTAGTTTTTTTCTTATTTGAAAACTTTCTTTGAATTTTTGTTTTGGTTCTTGAAATGTAAATTCCCACAATTGAATTGAAAAAAAAAAACAGAAATTGAAAAGGTCTTAATTTTATCTCATAGGTTTTAAGCAGGTTATTATACTAATACGTACCTTTTTTTTTATCTTGTTTCAGACACAAGTGATAGATTTTGCTTGGTCTACCATTGAAAAGTTTGAATTAGACGATGAAACTATGGCATTTTGTTTCCTATATAGACAGACAGAGGAGCTTATCAGATGGGTTAAGATATTCACTCCCTATGTAAGTATATTAAGACTTTATTACAATCCCATAAATAATTTAGCATTCTGTAACTCATTGTTCGAGTCTTTAGTGTATTACATTGACCCCTTCAGTCCCTTGGGTATGTATGAACCCATTACCACACTTTTTGCAGTACGTATACTGTTAACTGCCCAGTTAGGTCATTACAGACGTCCATGACCTAACATTTGGGTATGGTCTTGCCTGTAGGCTGGTGAGTAAACCTCTTGTTTATGAATAATACTATACAGAATAAGCCTCTAGTAACATGCTTTTTTATGAATAATACTATACAGAATAAGCCTCTAGTAACATGCCATACCCACAAACTTCCTGTACTGGATAAATAATGAGAATAGTATACTGTACCACATTATATACTATATGTATCACATAATCTGCAGATTTTTTATACTGTATATCTCAAATGCAACAAATGAATAATATGTAAGTAGATATAAAGTAAGTCTAATATTCAGTGCAGTATTTGGAAGTCAAGCAAAATTGTAATGCAGAATGGCAAAGCCAAGGAAAGAATAGCAAACCAGGAGAATGATAAAGATTTAATAGTATGTATTAACAATTTAGATAACATTCTTCTTCACTAACACTGATTCCCTGTACTATACTATTTTGTTCCACTCCCCAGTTTTGGTTGGCAATTCCCAGTGAGAGTTTTATTCAGAATTTTCTACACAAACACACACACAAAATTTATTTTACATTGAAGTGCACTGTATTTATTGCACTATCTATATGTTGCTGTCCTGAAGGTAAGATTTTATGTTTTTGTTTGCATGTAGTATAGTACATTTATACTTAAAAAGCATCAGTTTGCTAAACACTTTTCTCTCTCTCTCTCTCTCTGGTAGAGTATTTTTAGTGACATATCTTTATAAGCCCTGCATGCACACAGGAAAAGATAGGGATGTAATGTTAATTGGATTTGGAATAAAGATTTAGGCTTGAAGCCAAGCACTGACTGGAATCCAAGGGATTATTCAGCGGTATAATGAATTTGGTTTGAGATGAATATACGTAGTGATGAATTTATAAATAAAACAAAATAAAGTAATGATTTTAAAACTATGGTAAAAACTGATATCCCTCATGAAAATTATAACTGCGTTTCTTAATTGAATTGTAATGAGGATATATCAAATAGTCATACAAATCAATACCTTCTGTACATGCTTTTTTATAAAATCAATAATTGCATATACACAGTCACATGCAATGTGTATGGTGCTTTAAAAATTTATCATCCTACTTAATATGCTACATTGATTTGTGAAGTCAGTTGCTTTCAGGACCCTACTCAAAACTTTCAGAGGGACAAGAGAATGAGATTGATTTTCAGAAGATTGCTGCACCAGCTCTTGGGTATTATGTAGCTTATACTACAGCGGGTGTGGGTCTTCATTATCTAATGGATTTAATTTATCAGAAGGCCAGACTCACTTGTCTGCTAAGTTGATTGTAGGGCAACGTGGAAACATAGTTGGAAGAGGAGAATGATACAAGCCCAAGGTCCCCATTAGAGAAAGAGGCCCAGTACAGAAGTGGAATGTGAGACATAGGGGTGAAATATTACAGTGAAATTAAAAACAACTGTTAAATTGGGCTCAAAAACAAATAAACTGGGAAGTGAACCTCATGTCACCTTGCTCAACAAGGAACTTTTGCACAGTTTGAATGTTAGAGGTTCCAATAAACTGGGTACATTTTAATATGACTTGATTGATTCACACTATAATATTAATGACAGCAGATGTTCTATACATAGTACACCAGCTTGCTTAGGTTAGTACTGTACAGATGTACACAGCAGGCGCATTGGGCATAATTTACTGATTTAGTATGTTTTAAAGTTTTAATTATTACTTAGTAGCATTATGCAAGGAATTGAAGGTTAAAATGCAATATAATACAATTTGTATAAATTTGGTGGAAAAAAGGGTTGAAACCCTGTCCCTTTTAGATTTTGTAGCTACGGTATTACATGAGAGAGAGAGATAGAGAGTGTCTCAAGGATTAGGATGTCTCAAAGACTTATTAGTCCATTCGAGGAGACATCATGTGCTCACTTATCTCTTGGAGCAGGTTTTTCAATTCATTTACGGTGTTCTAATTATGTTGTCCAGCTTTCTTTTAAACCCTTCCACACTGCTGCTGTTTACTACTTTTGGTGGCAGTTTATTCCATGTATCACATATCTTGTATGTGATGAAGTTCCCACAATGAGATGTGTTTCTCTTCAGTTCTAGTTTCCATCCATTATTTCTTGTATTTTTGTTTAATGTGAAGAGGTTACTGTCTAATTTTGTTATGCCTTTCAGTGTTTTGAATGTTTCTTAGTTGACCTCGCAATCATCGTGTTTCTAAGTCAGTCATACATGTTCAGGCGCTCTAGTCATCTTTGTTAACTTATTTTCCTGATGGATGGAATTAACTTTGTGGCTCTAACTTGTACCCCTTCTAATCTATTTATGTCCTCTCTCAGTGTTGTTGATCAAAACTGGACTGCATATTCAAGATGGAGTCTAGTTATTGATGTGTAGAGCTGCAGCACCATTTCCTTGTTTCTCTATTTGAACTGCCTCTTTACATATCCCACTAGTTTCTGTGTCTTCTTTTGAGCTTTTATGCATTGTTTTATGAATTTTAAGTCTTGGTATAATGACTTGTTCTTGTCATTCCTAAGCAGCATGTATAGTTTACATGAGGGTTGTTTCTTCCTATTTGTAGCACTACACTTATCCAGGTGAAAAGGCATTTGTCATCTTTTTGACCACTCTTATTTTCCTTAGATCACTTCTTAAACTTGCTACTGTATCTGGGTCTGCTGCATTTACACCTACTATTTTGGTATCATTTGCAAATTTGGCTACCCTGCTAGTTGGGCCTGCATCGTCTTTAATGTATAAATAAAAAACGAGCGGGCCAAGGGTAGAACCCTGAAGAACACCACTTGTCACATGATAAGTACATAAGACCTTTATTAGTCTTTACAACAGAAATGGGCATTGATAAGGCAAACGGAGAGACTTGGGGCAGGGGCAGGGGCAGGGGAGTACACTGGTGGGGGAATGCCTTGCAAGCCATTGGGCTACATGGCAAGTGTACAGAGCAAGACCATA
>NC_061089.1:30207570-30260070 GCF_015104395.2 Macrobrachium nipponense
AAGATCGAAGAAGAATCCACAAGAGTCAAACTCTTAGAAGCACCACAGTTATTCCACACAATAAACAGCAGGTAAATAGGAATAGAAAAAATGACAAATTTTCTAAGACAATTTGTATTTTTCATAGCTACAAACCTGAGGTCTTAACAATAGGATAATTTGTAGCGCCTAGCTGGATCCGGTTAAAAAACAGATGAAAGCAAGGATCTTGTGATATCTGGCAACACATGCGTAGATCGGGTGGAGAGTGGTCAAGGACCACTCACATATGCCACCACGTCAGTCTTTCCCAACTCAGGATGTCTTAACACACAGAGGGGCGGCTAAAGCCTCTGACCTAGGCTGGGTCCACGCATCAGCTCCCGAGACGAACCCACTATAACACTAAGAACATCACTACGTACTCCTCCAACAGATGACTTATTAACATGTCCGTGAATTGGCAGACGTACGAATGTGAGTAGAAGAGGAATCCCGAACACTCAAGATTGAAGGAGAATCCCCCAGAGTCCAACTCTTAGAAGCACCAGTGAGAGGGGCAAGCTTAACACTCCTGCTGCACTAACTCTGACCTCACCACCTTCGACCTCTTGACAGGCGCCTTGAGATCCTTACGGTGACGAATAGGCCCTAGAGAAGAAGGAGCACTTGCATCATGTGCACAACACACTCGCAATGTGCATGGACAGGGGAGGTTGCAACACGTTCACGATATGCACAGACAGAGGAGGTTGCAACACGCTCGCAATGTGCATGGACAGGGGAAGTTGCAACACGCTCGCGATTCAATGCAGAGGACGAAGCAGCCATTAAAGATTGCACAAGGGAAGATATACTAACACTCTCCAAAACACCAAAAATCTCGAGAACACGTCCGCCTTGTTCCTCCCTCGTAGGTGACGAAAGAGCAAAGTCCTTAGCCTTCCAATGCTTGATACGCTGACGTGGCGTAGAGGGGAAAGAGGGAGAGGAAGAGAGCACTGGTTTCTTATGCGATCTCTTTGCAGGAGGCGGGGATGAAGCAAAACGTTTCCTTCTAGTCCTCCCAACCGACAAGGCAGCCAACTTATCATCCAAAAGAGAGTCCAACCTCTTGAGCACTGCCTGGCATATAACCTCAACTGATCTGCAAGAGAAGGCTCCGATGACATGGAAAGGAGATGTAGTGAACTCGGTGAAAGAGATGATGTCATGGTTGAGAGAGGCAGTGCAGAGGAGATGACTGGGAATGACGTCATCGATGGGAGTGACGTCACAAGTGGTGATGTCCTCAAGGCTTCCCCTCGGTCTGAAGGGGAAGCAGGCGCCACTGGCGGAGGAATACACAACGACGAATCCCGTGACGTCATCAACGGGGCTGACGCCACGGCTTCCCTCCAACTCGAAGAAGCGGCAACAGTCACTGGCGGAGCAATACAAGATGGCTGACCTTTGCTACCCACGAAGACAAGGACGGTAAGAGGGGGGATGGTCTGGCCAGCCTGAGAGGGGGGTAGCGAGCCTCCATATAGAGCGCTAGCAAACCCTCCAAGGACGGGGGACCCCCTAGCCCAGAGTGTCCTCCAAATCGCCGCCATCTTGGACGCCTCCGACTCTGGAATAAATGATAATGATGGAAAAGCCTCCCCCTTCCCGGGAATCAAATTAACTCCTGAAGAAGAAGGGGCAACATTACAAAAATCAGCCTGGTGGTCTCCCGATACTTCCAGCAACGAATCAATGGAAGAAAAGGAAGGAGACACCGAAACAATGCCACTACAGGGGGTGAATACTGCAGGAGACGAAGCATCGGGAAGAGGCGAAAAACCTTCCCAAGAAGGAAGAGTCGAAACCCTCCGATGCTCTCTCTTGCTATAAAACGACTTCCACTGCTCTTTAGGCTATGCCCAGCAATCCGTGCAAGGATTCGTTATAGTACAAAAATTAGAACGGCACCAACTACACGTGATGTGGGGATCAGTCGCCGCTGAAGCCAAAAAACAAGAACACGGAAAACCTGGAATTCCAGGGCACACACGTTGACGAGGCCAAGAAGGAGCAGAAACCATAATATCAGCCAAACACACACACACACACTACACACAAGCGAAACGGGCAATGAACAGGGTAAAGGCCGAGAGAGGTTAACCCAACTCTCGCCCAGGTGGTTAAAGAAAAGATTGACGCAGTGGCGTAGATGAGTGACCACTCTTCACCCGATCTATGCATGCGTTGCCAGATATCACAAGATTCCTTGCTTTCATGTTTTTTAACCGGATCCACCTAGGCGCTACAAATTATCCTATTGTTAAGACCTCAGGTTTGAAGACCGAAGGTTTGTTCACGTATGAACAAAAAAATTTTATCACCAAAAGCACATTATTGCAAAATAGACTTCAAGCCATAATATCATTAATGACGATTACAATAAAAACTACATACAACATTTCTATATACTATCCCTTTAACCTACCCACAGGACACTCAAGTTCTTAAATAACATAGAATCCAGTGAACATCCCTCTATTCTAAACAATAAATAAGTAATCACAAAAAGACAATACTTGTATGTTCATAACTTTAATTAAAAATACTATCAAAACTTACTATCAATCTTATTCTAATACTCAAACTTTTGAATAATTTCTCATATTTAATCTACAATTTTATTTTTATTTTCATATGACAAAGTTAAGTGCTCATAAATCTATATATTCAAGCTTTGTCCTAGCCTTTCCTCTCATGCTGTCCTCTACATATACATTAAAAACTTGCACGCAAACATCCAATTTTTTTTTTTTTAGTACTCCCTTCTAAAGTTAGGAAGGGGGGATCCTATATAGCCTTGAGCCTTATATGCCATCACAGTATGTAGTCGTCTCCCTTTACCATGGTTTCTCTCAAGACTGGGGATATCATTTCATTATTTAATTTGTTTAAATTTTGCATGAACTTTGTCTCTGACAGAATAGGCTTGTCAATACCCTCTCCTCTCTCTCTCAAGTCAAGTTATTTGCTGGATACTTCACTATTCTTTTCCTGAGTAAATTTTTTAGCTTTTCTTCTAAAGTAAGACCCCTCAAACAGTAGGATATTAAGAACAATTTTGGGTTACAAGTTTTTCATTTGAGCTTTGCACTTTGTACATTTCCTTTTGGATCATTAATCCAGTATTATATTTCATTATTAATTCCCAAACCATTTAAGTAAAGGTTTAGGTTTCATACTATTTTGCTTGGGATTTTTGAAAAGGTAATTGAAACTCCTTACTTTCAATTCTAAATTTACTTCTTCTATTGTCAAACTTGTACCAACTAGGAATATAGTAGTGCAATATTTTGGAGTCTGTATTATACAATGTGGAATTAATGTTCTTAATTCAAGAGTTGACACACTTTGGTATGCCCTGACAAAATAGTTGGGAGGTTGTTGATCTGCAGAATGCACATCATATGTTAAAAAAAAAAAAAAAAAAAAAAAAAAAAAATAAATAAAAATAAAAATGCTCACACCAGAATTTTTTAAAAGTTTTATCACAAAAAGTGCAGTCACGCAAATTATACGAAAATACATTAATTTGTGAATATTTCTCAGTGAAAAATACAGTGAAAAGGTGAATTTCCTGTAAATAATGGGAATATGTAAACAGTCCATAAAGAAATCCGCAAATAGGCGAGTCTGCAAATAGCGGGGGTCGGCTATACTCTTTTCTTCATTTACTACGGTGTTGTATAAGTAAAATACAAATCCATCACTGCATATCATACCTTTTTAAATTGTATTTTCTGGAATGGTCTGATATGAATTAGTAATTCATTCTGTTTTATTCTTTATGAGACAAATTTTTTGTTACTCATCGTTTTGGCACTTGTCATGTCTTTTGGAACTAATTAAGACAAGTGCCAGGGTATCATTGTATCTAAAGGGCAAAAGAAAGCAAATGTTATTAAATTACATTACTCTCAGTACCTTTAACTATAATTTTCCTTATTTTAATATACTTAACAAATTGTTAAGTACTTTAACCTACAATACTTTGTAATTTTCAGTTTGACCACTGAAAAATCATCAAAAAATGATATTGTTAAGATACAATAAAGTTTGTTCATACTTACCTGGCAGATATATATAATCAAAGTACCCACCCACCTCCCCTCAGGAGACAGTGGGAATAGAAAATCTGGATAGAAAATGGGAATGGTTCCTGACTCCCGCCTCCCAGCGGCAGGAATGGGTAGTACTAACCACCTGGCCGACCACTGCGTGTGCCGGGAGTTTTGAAATTTCTGTCGGACTTCGGAGAAATACAGCTATATATATATATCTGCCAGGTAAGTATGAACAAACTTTATTGTATCTTAACAATATCATTTTGTTCATGAAACTTACCCAGCAGATATATATATAGCTGAATCCCACCTTTGGAGGTGGGGAGGGACAGAAAAGGATTTTAGGAAACACATTGCGTGCAGATGATTGACATCTTGGTTCCTTACCTGTTAGCATAGCTGACTTAGTGATTATTGTCACCCAAGTCTGCTACTGCTTTACTAGAGTCACCAGCAAGGTAGTGACCTATGTAGCTGGCGAGTTCTAGATGATCTGTCAATGGGAGCGTGACCACAATGTGACTAGACCATATTGACCATACCATGAGGGCTAAGAAGTAATATATATCACCACCTGACCAACCTAGCCAAAGTTAAGGATATCTAACTAAGGCTTAAGGATTGAGAAGACCGCCACTGGCGGCCGACCCAATAAACATAATTAACAACTCTTCCTAACCATTTTCTATAGGATAGGATGAGTGATACTTCTTGCCCCCAAGATTGTGTCTGTAGACACGTATGGCCCCAGCGAGCAGAAAATCTTATATGTCGTCTTCACATCCCGCAGGTATTGTGAAATGAACACAAAGTTGCTTCGCTAAAACGTGGCACTCAGGATGATACTGAGTGCCATGCTCTGTTGAAATGCTTCCGAGGCTGCGCCCTCACCTCGTGAACATTCAGTTAAAAGATTTCAAATCTTTGTCCAAACATGACGAATGAGCTTCTTTAAAAGAACTCATCAACAATAACGCCAGGGTGTTCTTCGACCTGGGCAAGTCTGGTCTTTTTACGAAACACCGCAGATTGTCCGAAGGACCTCCACTTTTTTTAGTTTTAACTAGATAAAACTTGAGGGCCCTGACAGGTCACAGGACTCTCTCTCTTTCTTGCCTAATCATCCATAGCACCCCTTGATTTCCAAGCTTCTGGGCCAAGGATTAAACAGGTTTTCATTCTTTGTAAAAACAAAAGGCTTAGAGAACACACCGCATTATGTCCTCTAAAGCCAAAACCTCTGATGATGTATTAAACCTCACTAACCCTCTTTGTCTTATCTAGAGTGGTTAGAATTTTGGTCACATGCAAAAAGTTACACAGGAAATATTCTGCAATTTCGAGATTTCCACAGACCTCATAGATCGTAAAGGGCTTTGTTGTTTGACAGATCCAAATATCTGAGCGTAAAGGCCGCCAACAACCTACTTCCGTATTCTACAATAGTTGAGACTGCTAGTACATCCCATTCTTCCGACGGAAAGGGAAGATGGTAATGTAATTCACAAAGGTCGAGGTGGAGGAAAAACCATTCTTCCTGCCCTATCTCCAGAAACGGCCCATTCCGATTGGTACACTGCAAGATAGGCAGAACTGCTTTATCTTGGTAATGACACTAGCCATTAGTCTTGAAAAACCTCTTATTCTGGTCACTTTCTTCAGTCTGAACGCAGTCAGACTCAGAGCCGAACGGTTTCGAGATACCTCTCGAAGTGAGGCTATTAGAGTAGCCCACGACTTTTGACATACTTCTAAGGAAAGCATACTCAGACGTCAGTAGTTGCTGCCGTCAATAGAGAAGCTTTGCACGGACTTCCTTCAATCGTGCAGCTAACCTCTGGAGGATCGATACGTTCCGTGCCCGTGGCCATCAATGGCTCTCTCTTCTCGAGATGTGAGAGAGCTGTGGAATTGTCAGAGTTGATCTGAACCACTCGGCCAAAACTCATTCTTCGAGGAACTGGAGAGTCAACCAAATTGCTTCCAATTCTTTCAGATTATGTGGCAGGACCTCTGAACCTCTGTCAGGATGCCTGGCACCATCTCGCTATCACTTGAGGTGATCATTGAACTACTGAGAGATGTTCAGAATCATTGCTCGATCTTTGATGTTACTTCAGTTTTCCGGAAGTACAAAACTGTAGAGGTCTGAATTGCAGTCCTTTCAGGGAAAAGAAGCTTCTTCAGCGAGGAAATGGTCCCCAGCAGATTCATCCATTACCTCTCTTAAGCATGCTTCCTTCCCTAAGAAGGCTGCACTCTTCATAATTAGGAGAGCAATATTATAATGTTATGCTGCGGTAAACTCGTACAGAATTCTGTTACAGTGCAGTAAACAGCACCAAAAAGTCTAATAGATATCTCTGTTAAAAATTGTTTCGCAAACGAAGGCAATGTTTATTCAATGCATGTTAGAATCTCCCTCAATCCTAGGCAAAGTCCGTGATTGTAGGGCAGAGATACGGTTCGTCAATCAATCCCGCGGGAGAGAGAGACTTAAACGACCGCGCATAACAGCAAGCTAGCTGATACTGAGTTGGTGTACAGTTACAGCAGCTTACGTTCACCTTCTCGCAGTATTATGCCTGAGTTGCCAGCTACTCCATATTACGAAGGAATAGATTTTTCATTATTTGAACAGCACGAAACTCTCAAGTTGGCATATTTAAGAGAGACAGAATCTGCTAAATACAGAAGCTGATTTTTGTGTTGTCATAACACTACGCTTAAATAACCAAAAGCTAAATCGGAAACTCCTGGAAGGTTGCAGGGAGTACCAATTAAATATACTGCGTCATCTACAATGACAGCAGCTATCAATGGTCGTCTCGCACTACTCTGCCTGAGTTACCAGCTACTCTATTCTACGAAGGAATAGGTCTGTTACTAATATCGATTAGAAGAGAATTCTCAAACAGGCATATTTAAGCGAAACCGAATACGCTAGATGCAGAAACTGAGTTGGTGTTGTTGTAACAATACATTTTAGCGTTGTCCTTACACCGGAAACTCCTGGAAGTTTGCAGGAAGGACCGATTAAGTACACTTAGAATACGAGTCCTTTCGGTTACTATCCGTATCAGTAATTACGATGTGCGTATATGACTTGATCCATACAGTAGTAATATAACGCAAAGATAAAATACATAAGTATTGTAATCACTTGGACAGCTAATTCTCTATTACATTCTTTCTTCTGCAAGGAAGAGAGAGTGAAAATACACTGTATTCGTTCTTCCAAACAAACGAATTAAAATTATTCGAGGAATCTTCTCAAGTGAAAACCGAGGACCGAAAATGACAGTTCAAACTTCTTAGGTTATTGTACCTAAACTTCATTCTATTTCATGGAAGAGACTCTGACTAATGAATGAGAGCTCTTCCGATGGTAGTCCATTTCATCAGGAGTTCGCGCAACTTTTGTTGACGAAAGGAGAGACCTCCTTGGAGCGTCGACCAGACTGGAAAAGTCACCTTATTCCGATGCGAGAATTCTTACATCGATATGTTTATTTGTATCCCACCCAATGCCTGCCTTGCCGCATAGTCTTGACAGAGGCTGGGCAAAAGAAGTCTTTCTTTGCGCTTTTCTCGACTCCATCCAATCTTGAACCTCTTTTAAAAGCTATTTTCGTTGAAAGAGACTTCTTCATTTTAACAATTATGATATTGTTAAGATACAATAAAGTTTGTTCATACTTACCTGGCAGATAAATATATATATAGCTGTATTTCCTACAGTTATACATACATCCGCCGGGCAAGTTTTATGAACAAACCAGGAATCTTGTCGGTTTTTTATAACGAAAACTGAGAAGGAGGATAGCGAGGAGCCACAGGTAGGAATTCGCCTCCAACCGAAGCTCGAAGCAAAAGAACCAATACCTGATAATCAGACGAAGCTGACGTAGAAGGTGGTCCTCGTCAGTTTCTTCTGACATCCTACTAAGTCGTCCTTCTTCTATATGAGCGGCAGAGGGGACTCCCGAAGACGGTGATATAAGTCCTTTCGATTCAATCCTTGATGAAGATTGCTGTTGTGACGTAATAGGTGCTTTCTGAATATTAGTCACTAAAAATTCCGATATAGAGGTAATAATTTCTTGCACTCTCTCGATGGGAGTCTCTACGAAAGTCAGATTGTCGACGAGCTTGCAGACAAATATCACGTTGTGATCCTGATGAATGTCCACAAAACGTCCATTCGAGCGTCACGCTCAACGTCCATCCGAGCGTCACGCTCAGCGTCCAGCCGAGCGTCATGCTTGACATCCAGCTGAGCGCCACGCTCGGCGTCCAGCCGAGCGTCACGCTCGGTGTCTAAATAAGCGTCCAGCTTAGCATCTATAGAAACGTCACGCTTGTAAACACCACGCTCCCTCAGGGTCGAACTAGGAGCGTCGAGTATCTCAGCTTGCAACACACCTTGGTTTGCAACAAAAATAACGTCAGTTTACGGATAAAGAGAGACCCTATAATAAGAGAAGGGGAAACCCTTGAATAGTAAGGGAGAGCTTTCTTCCTCTCGATATC
Organism: Macrobrachium nipponense; assembly: GCF_015104395.2. NCBI lineage: Eukaryota > Metazoa > Arthropoda > Malacostraca > Decapoda > Palaemonidae > Macrobrachium > Macrobrachium nipponense. The sequence continues at coordinate 30,216,192 of NC_061089.1, forward strand.
AGAATCTTAAGAGAATTTTCTCATGTTTTGTTTACATAACGGCAGGTGAGACGCACTAATCTAGAAGGCGTAGCAACCGGTGAAAGAGAAGAGCGATCCGCAGTTGCGGGAGACCGCTTAGATCTTTTAATGGCAATATATCATCTTTTCTTCTAGGACGCGGTTCTGCCTGTCTCCCAGTCGGCAACGAAGCAAGTTGATGTTGCATCAAACGGATGACCCTCTTTTCTAGAATGTTCCTTTTCAGGTGAAAAGCTGATACTATGAAAAGGAGAGGAGCGAGAAAAAGCCCTATTCCTTCTCACCTGTCCCTTCACAGCTCTATTCTTGGAGCGACAGGGGGGTTCAAAGACGTCATCGTCTGATGACGTCCTGGTTCTCTTTTGAGGCGTCCATGCAGCAAAACTCTCAGGTGACGACCGCAAAGCAGCAAAAGAGAAAGGACGTGAAGCGTCCTCTTCCCTGAGATCAAAGACACAGGCCTCCCGTGCGACATCTTGCGTCTTTGATTTTTTTTTTTTTTTTTTTTTGCGGCGGAGAGTAGTCACGTATAAAGGCGAAGCCCATAAAGCAGAAGGAGCGCAAAGAGGCTCTGCGTACTCCTCTAAGAAACTACTGACGATGGCCACCTGTGCGACATCTAACGTCTTTGTTCTTTTCAGAGGACATGAGCGTCTTCTCATGCTCCAACTACCGTTCGGGGAGGACGCCTACAAAGGCGAAGACCGTAAAGCAGAAGGAGCGCAAAGAGGCTCTGCGTACTCCTCTAAGAAACTACTGACGATGGCCGTCTGTGCGACATCTAACGTCTTTGTTCTTTTCAGAGGACGTGAGCGTCTTCTCATGCTCCAACTACTGTTCGGGGAGGACGCTAATAAAGGCGAAGCCCGTAAAGCAGGAGTGCAAAGAGGCTCTGCGTGCTCCTCCAAGAAACTACTGACGATGGCCGCCTGTGCGACATCTAACGTTTTTGTTCTCTTCAGAGGACGCGAGCGTCTTCTCATGCTCCAACTACTGTTCGGGGAGGACGCCTCTAAAACGAAAATCCCTCACGGAGGGAACGCGCACGAACACACTCTTTTGCAGCCTGTGGCTCGTACAGGTTCTGCTAAAGGGACGCCAGATCAATGTGGAGACCCCGTAAACCTCCTTCGGCTTTCGACATGCCCTCTCCCTGGTCCTGGGAGTCCGACAGAGGTCCAGGCCTAGAGGTATTATAGGGCCGATCTGACGCTCCCTCTCGACGAGAGAGAGGACGTGAAGCGTCCTCTTTCTCTAAAGCTTTTTAGAGGGGCGCGAGTCCTTCCCAGAGCCTCCAACCCCTGTGCGGGGAGGACGCCTCGGAGGACGAGAAGCAATCTTTCATGATCCGTTCTCGTGCACTATTTTTTGGCAGCCTGGGGATCATCTACAGGTTCTGCCGAAGGGACGCCAGATCGGTGGGGGTTCCCTGTAACCCTCCTGCGGCTTTCGACATGTCCGTCTTCCTGGCTTGGAAGTTCGACATAGGTCCAGGCCTAGAGGCATTATAGGGCCGATCTGACGCCCCCTCCACAACACTGGGGGCACTACACTTCACAACACTGATTGGAGAGCGAGCACTTTAGATTCCAAATTACGAATTAATCCACAATAACAGAAAAGGGCATTCTTTCGTAGACATAGCCTAATGGCTCGTAGGCCAAACTACAGGGTTAGGCAAAACAAAGTCTACAGAAAGGTTAGTAGGTTCATTACCCTGACTTCTGTTTACTAATGCAGTTTCTTGAGGAAGACCCCGTGATTCAATCCCGCTCTAATTTGCGTACATACAAATCATCTGTCTTCCCTTCGGAATCAGTCAAACTCTCACACGTCTTAAATCGATTTTTCAATAAAGAAAAAAAGTTCTCAACCCCCGTGCATACCAAATGAGGAATTACCGACACTTTCGGTAGCCTCACCTTACTTGTGCAGACAACACAGTCTGAAACTAGCCGAACTAGATTCAGACAAGTTAAACAAAGGTTAATTAAATTACGATAGCGTATGCCTAGCCACACATCCAAGTCAATCATTCAAAAGATAATTAGGATACTTAACCGGCAATGGAGAATCAAAATCCTGGTCGGAGGTAATGAAAACAGGTGTTTTCATTACGAGCGACAGAAAAAATCTGGATAGAAAATGGGAATGGTTCCTGATTCCCGCCTCCCAGCGGCAGGAATGGGTACTAACCACCTGGCCGACCACTGCGTGTGCCGGGAGTTTTGAAATTTCTGTCGGACTTCGGAGAAATACAGCTATATATATGTCTGCTGGGTAAGTTTCATGAACAAAATGATATTGTCATGTTACAATAAAGTTTTATACATACTTACCTGACAGATATATACTTAGCTATAGACTCCGTCGTCTCCGACAGAATTTCAAATTTCGCGGCACACGCTACAGGTAGGTCAGGTGATCTACCGCCCTGCCCTGGGTGGCAGGACTAGGAACCATCCCCGTTTTCTAATCAGAATTCTTCTCTTCCACCTGTCTCCTGCGGGGAGGCTGGGTGGGCCATTAATCGTATATATCTGTCAGGTAAGTATGTATAAAACTTTATTGTAACATGACAATATCATTTTTATACATTCAACTTCCCTGCCAGATATACTTAGCTGATTAGCACCCATTGGTGGTGGTGGGTAAGAGACAGCTAACAACTGAAATAGACAGGTAAACAACATATGTTGTAGGTATTAATAAACCTTGGTTCCTACCTTATTAGGCTGAAGACTTCGCGGCTACTGCCTTGGAGTCTGCTTAGCCTCAAGAGCCTCAGCGAGATATTGATCTATGGCTAAGAGTTCTTGTGGGTCTGCCAATGGGGTCTTATCCACTTACTCGGCAGAGCCTAAAGGCCTTTGTCATTGGGTGCTATTCCACTAACATGACAATACACCTTGTTCAAGGAGCACAAAACCGATCCCGATCACCTGATCCTAACATCCATGTTAGTTCTAAGATTGTAAGGAGTTATCCCCGAACTCCTTACAAACAACCAAAAACTCGAAACATAATTACACTTTCATTACAAAAATATACAAAAAAAAATTTTGTACTCCCCTAGTCTAGTCATACATACCCTTGATCCCCTACCAGCAATGACACTCTGCTCCCGTGCGACAGTAGTGAGCTTGCTAATAGAAAACCAAGCACATATCTGACAAGAGGGTTTATGTACGATAAAAACACAAAATTAAGGATCAGTCTTTGCTCCAAGACCCAGTACTGTATCTGCTGATACAAAAGGACCTAGCGAGAAGCACTTCTCATAGGTCACTCTCACATCCTTCAGATAATGAGATGCAAACACTGAATTGCACCTCCAATATGTAGTCTCCAATGATATTCTTTAGAGACATATTCTTTTGGAACGCCAAGGACGTTGCTACTGCCCTCACTTCATGAGTCTTGACCTTTAGAAGACCGAAGGATTCCTCCGAGCAGTTCTTGTGAGCGTCCGTAATAACGCTTCTCACAAAGAAAGCCAAGGCGTTCTTGGACATGAGTCTTTTAGGGTTCTTCACCGCACACCAAAGACCTTGTTTGACAAGCTCCCATCTGTCTCTTCCTCTCTAAATAGTATTTAAGAGCTCTCACTGGACAGAGAGATCTCTCTATCTCTCTGCCTACCAGGTTAGATAGGCCTTTTACCTCAAAACTTCTGGGCCAAGGTTTTGACGGGTTTTCGTTCTTTCTTTGCCAGAAACATTGTCTGGAAAGAACAGATGGCAGCATCTCCTTTGAACCCCACCGTGGAATCAGAGCGTGTAATTCGCTCGTCCTCTTGGCTGTAGCGAGAGCCACCAGGAACAAGCATTTCCTAGTGACGTCGCGGAAGGACGCCAGATGTAAAGGCTCGAATTTATCCGATGAAAGGAATTTCAGGACCACGTCTAGATTCCAACTAGGTGTTCTAGGAGTAGCTGCTTTCGAAGTCTCAAAAGATCTAATTAGATCGTGTAGATCTTTGTCGTTAGCAATGTCCAGGCCTCGATTCCTGAATACTGAAGACAGCATGCTTCTGTATCCTTTTATTGTCGAGACAGATAGGTGTGATTCCTCTCTCAGAAAGAGGAGGAAATCGGCAATATTCACTATAGAGGTACTGGAGGAGGACAGCTTCTGACCCTTACACCACCTCCTAAAGACTTCCCACTTGACTGGTATACTCTTCTCGTCGAAGCTCTGCGGGCTCTAGCGATAGAGCCCGCAGCCTTGCGAGGAAAAGCCTCTCGCTCTGACAAGTCTTTCGATAGTCGAAAGGCAGTCAGAGCGAGACCTGGGAGGTTGTGATGAAACCTCTCGAAGTGGGGTTGTCTGAGTAGATCGTGTCTGTTTGGAAGCGATCTGGGGAAGTCCACTATCCACTCCAGTACCTCCGTGAACCATTCCTGGGCTGGCCAAAATGGGGCTATGAGTGTCAACTTCGTGCTCTTCGAAGCTACGAACTTCCTGAGCACTTCCCCCAGGATTTTGAACGGGGGAAAGGCGTATGCGTCCACACCCGACCAATCCATGAGAAACGCGTCTATTGCGAAGGCTCTCGGATCTTCCACTAGAGAGCAAAAGATCTCTATTCTTTTGGAGAGGAACGTCGCAAACAGGTCTATGTGAGGTCTCCCCCACAGGGACCAAAGACTTCAACACACTTCGTGTAGAGTCCATTCTGTGGGAAGGACCTGATTTCTCCTGCTCAGTCTGTCCGCTCTCACATTCTTGATCCCTTGAACAAAACCTTGTGAGGAGAGATATGCCTCTTTCTTCCGTCCAGGTTAACAGGTTTCTTGTCAACTGATAGAGGGAGAAAGAGTGCGTGCCTCCTTGCTTGCGTATGTAAGCCAGAGCCGTGGTGTTGTCCGAGTTTATCTGTATCACCCCGTCTCTGACTATCTCTTCGAAGAACTTTAAGGCTAGGTGTATGGCCACAAGTTCCTTGCAATTGATGTGCCAGGACACCTGTTCCTTTGTCCAGGTGCCTGACACCTCCCTTGCTCCTAGCGTCGCTCCCCATCCCGACTCCGAAGCGTTGGTAAATAACACTTGGTCTGGGTTCTGCAGAGCAAGCGATACGCCTTCGTTCTTTTGAAGTGGATTGATGATCCACCACTTCAGATGATCTTTTACATCTTGTGGAAGTTGGAAGATGTCCGAGAGTTGACCCGTCTTCCAACTCCACACCTCTTTGAGGAAAAACTGAAGAGGGCGAAGGTGAAGTCTCCCTAGCGAGAAGAACTTTTCCAATGAGGACAGGGTCCCTAAAAGGCTCAGGTAATCCCTCGCTGAGCTGTTCTTTCTCTCTAAGAAGCTCGAGATTCTCGACAAACCTCGAGCGATTCTTTCTCGCGAAGGATATACCCGAAAACCCCGAGAATCCATCTGAATCCCCAGATAGACCAAGTTCTGGCTGGGGATCAGTTGTGACTTCTCGAGGTTGACGAGCAACCCTAGCGAATCTATCATGTTCCTTGTTACTTCTAAGTCCTCCAAGCACTGAATCTTCGACTTGGCCCTGATCAGCCAGTCGTCCAAGTAGAGGGAGATGTTTATCCCTCTAGGTGAAGCCATCTTGCTACATTCGCCATCAGGTTGGTGAATACTTGTGGGGCTGTAGACAGACCGAAGCACAGAGCCCTGAACTGAAAGATCTTGTCTCCTATTACAAAGCGAAGATATTTCTTTGACAAATGGTGAATGGGAACGTGGAAATATGCGTCTTGCAGGTCCAGAGAGACCATCCAATCTCCTGGACGAAGAGCCGACATTACAGAGGCGGGACGTTTCCATGCGAAACTTCTTTTTCTGTACGAAGCGATTCATAGCGCTTACGTCCAGAACTGGCCTCCACCCCCCCGCGATGCCTTTGGTACTAGAAAAAGGCGATTGTAAAATCCCGGGGAGTGTGGATCCTGCACAAGTTCGATGGCCTCTTTTTCCCACATTTGCTCCACCATTTGAAGGAGAGTCTTTCTCATTAACGGGTCTCTGTACCTCGCTGACAGTTCCCGAGGCGTAGATGTTAGGGGCGGGCTGTCGTCGAAGGGGATTACATATCCCTTCTTCAGGACCGACACTGACCAAGGGTCGGCTCCCCTTTTTGCCCATACTCCTGCAAAGTTCAGGAGTCTGGCGCCCACTGGTGCTTGGAGGAGCAACAAGTCACTTTGATTTCTTGAAGGGTCTAAATGAAGACCTTCCTCTCTTTTCAGAGCTCTTCTTTCTGGCAGGGGGACGAGCCGCTGCACCTCCACGAAAGGGCTGCTGAGGAGGACGAGATTCCTTCTTAACCGTCGACACTACAGGCGTCCTTTCTTGGACGTTTGCGTTAGTAGGTCTTGTGTCGCCTTCTCAGTTAGCGAGCGAGATATATCCTTCACTAACTGAGAAGGAAACAGATGATCTGATAGAGGAGCGAACAGTAAGGCAGTCCTCTGGCTCGGAGAAACCCCTTTCGATAATAGGGATCCATAAACTGATCTCTTTTTCAGGAGACCGCACCAAAACCAAAAGGGAAGCCACTTCACCCGAACCGTCCTGTACTGCCTTGTCCATGCAGGACAGGACGCTATGGAGAATTTCTGGTTTTTCAGAAACTCCGGATCCTTAGATTTGTTGGCCAGAACTCCGAGTGACCAATCCAGAAAATTGAACACCTCTAAAGTGACAAAAAGTCCCTTTAGAAAGTGGTTCAACTCTGAAGTGCTCCACGTCGCTCTGACCGATCCTAAGGAGTGACGTCTAGAGGCCTCCACTAAATTGGAAAAGTCGGCATCTGCAGAGGCAGGTAGAGAAAGACCCATAGTCTCTCCTGTCCCATACCAAATACCTCTCTTCCCGTGCAATCTGGAAGGAGGCATGCAGAATACCGTCTTTCCTAACTCCTTCTTCTTGTCCATCCAAGAATCTAAAGAATGGAGTGCCTTCTTCATAGATATCGCAGGCTTCATTTTTAAAAAGGCCGACGATTTTGCCGTAGCTGAGCTCGAAAAGAGCGAACGAGGAGAAGGAGGAGCCGCCGGACTAAGAGAATCTCCAAACTCTTGAAGTAGTAATGAGGCTAAGACTTTATAACTAGAAAGTCCCTCATTAGCAGGAGGTTCGTCATCAGACAACTCGTCTAACCCTCGATCAGACGAAGGAGAAAGTTCACGTTTGGAGGGAGAGTCCTTCCAAGACCTCCTATGTTCTGAAGGAGAGGAGCTCCTATTTGGAGAAGAGTCATAACCTCCAGGAACGAGTCCCCGACTCTTGCCTCCTGGCTCTTGACTCTTGCCTCCTGACTCCTCCTCCTGGCTCCTGACTCCTGCCTCCTGACTCCTGACTCCTGCCTCCTGACTCCGGACTCCTGCCTCCTGACTCCGGACTCCTGGCTCCTGCCTCCTGACTCCTGACTCCTGCCTCTTGGCTCCTGCCTCCTGCCTCTTGCCTCCTGGCTCTTGCCTCCTGGCTCCTGCCTCTGCCTCTGGCCTGGACCTCTACACTCCTGGCTCTGGGCTCCTGCCTCCTGGTTGACTCCTCACTCCTGGCTCTTGGCTCCTGCCTCCTGGGTGACTCCTCACTCCTGGCCGGTGCCAGACGTCTGATCGTTTCATCCAGGTTCGTACCGGAAACCTCACCTCGAGTAGGAGTATCGATCCTGGAGGCAGATACCTCCATACACCTGGAGGATCTTTTAATAGGAAGGGAAGTGTCTTTCCTTCTAGGAGGCTCCTTTGACAGGACTCCTACAAACGACGAAATCTGTTCCTGCATCGCCATCATGAACCTCTTTGTAGCCTCCTCTTTATCCTCTTCGGGAGGAGGGGAAGGAGGAGGGGAGGAGTCCATAGCCTCCACCTCCTGCCTCCTTCTCACTCTAGTTGAAAGAATGGCTCTTCTTGCCTTCTTCACTCCCGATGGAGACTCCTCAGGGAAGTTTTCAGGGCTCGAGTCAATATTCGGAGCCTTCCAACTCCTCTTGAGAGGCCGAGATCGATCTGAATCTCTCCAATCACGTCTCGGTGATGAAGATCCCGACGACGAGAAACACTCACGTAGGACGCTTTTACAATAGCGGTCCTTGGCAGTCTGGGGTGTCACAGAAACCGCCGAAGGGACACCTGATCGGTGGGGATTCTCCACAACCTCCTTTCGGCTTTCGACATTCCTTCTCCCTCGGGGCATGTGAGCTTGGAAGAGGTCTAGACCTAGGAGCGTTGCTGAGCCGACCAGATGCCCCCTCCACTCCACTGGGGACACTCATATCACTGTCCACTGAAAAATCACTAGCCTTACCTTGTATGGCAGCCATTTTGTTTTCCATCAACTTGAAGGCTGCTTTTAGATCCGCAAGTTCTTTTGCTGGATCTACAGGTTCTGCAATAGGAGAAGGGGCTGCAATGGAAGGAGAAGTAGCAATACTTACCCTTGGGGAAGATCCCAAGCTTGGAATTAGTTCAGATCTAGAACTACTTAAACTTCTATGAGAAGCCTTCCTCACTCTTTCTCTTTCTAACTTTTTTAAATAATTAGTTAGATTCTTCCATTCGTTCTCACTCAAGTTCTCACATTCCTTACAAGTATTAGTAAAAGAACATTCATACTCCCTGCACCTCTTGCATACCGTGTGAGGGTCTACCGAAGCTTTCGGCAACCTCACCTTACAGCCTACATTCACACAACGTCTCACAACCATACCAGAGTCAGACATTATTAAAGAAAATTCCAAAATCAAGTCCACAAAACAGTCCACAAAAGCGTATGCCAATCCAACAATCCAGATACGTCACCAAAAGTCGGTCAAGAAGATCAATTGCCGGTGAAAAAAGAAAAACCAATCGAGAGGAACCAACAACAATGTTGATGGTCCGGGCGACAGAAGAATTCTGATTAGAAAACGGGGATGGTTCCTAGTCCTGCCACCCAGGGCAGGGCGGTAGATCACCTGACCTACCTGTAGCGTGTGCCGCGAAATTTGAAATTCTGTCGGAGACGACGGAGTCTATAGCTAAGTATATATCTGGCAGGGAAGTTGAATGTATAAAAATTCAAATTCCAGATTGACCAGAAATTCATATTTCAATAGCCCAAATTAACAGGGTTAAAGCGTATTTCTCTCATCCTTCACTCTTACTTGCCAGGCCCATAACAAACACTACCCATAAAAAATAGTCTTACCTGTAAATACTGTTCTTTTCGAGCTTCATCTTGTAATGCTTTTAGTTGATATAATTGATCTGTGGGCTTGATATGACCTCTATTGACATCTTCTACCGCAGTCCAGAACAGCCAGGTGTGAGCAGTATCATCTGAACTACACAGACGTAACTGAAAATAACATGGAGAAACCATCACGAACATGGCTTAAGTAAAAAAACAGAACAAAATTCCAATTAAAATATAAAATATCATATATATATATATCAAAACAAATAACTAAACTTCTCTATCCAACATCTTATTTGCATATTAAGTATAGTTCTTGGTAAGAGATTGATTTTTTTTATAAAAGGCTTTGATTTCATCACTTACCTCTCGATGTGGATTGAATAACCAACGGTGTATACATAAACAGGTTGCAGTTGCTGTACTATAATTCTGAATGTATAAGTTATGAGGCAGCTCATCATCACATATTTTACGTTCTGAGTGAGAAAGAAGGCACCATATCAATATGGATTCCAAATCCATGTTAATTCTATAACAAACCCATTACTTACAAAAAGTTCAAATCTGAGGTGTGAGAAATTTCCTAGACAGTATTCCTTATCCAAAGAAAATCATCCACTGGCTGACAGCAACATACATGTCTTCATGGACCTAATGTTCCAACCCCATTCTGCACATCATGTTAATTAATAATTCCAGTAGAATTTGCAAACTAATTTCCATTTTTTTTTTATATCACCAAGGCATGTATTTCTTTTACCATGAGCACACAAACTGGTAAAGTAAGACTGCAGTTATATTCCATATAGTTTTGTCATTGCCTGCTAAGTGGAATTCCTCTGGAAGGTTCTCTGCCAAAACAGTCAGTAAAACTTCTACCATGATAATCGCAGTCATTAGCCAATTTCTTCTGAATGCTCTTTCTGGAATAAAAATACACCTCTGCCTAAACAAGCAATACAACCAGACCCATAAGCAAAGGCAGCCTCCAGTGACTAGAGCTAACTTCAAAAGCTTTAAGAGGAGGTTCACAGGGTTGAACAGGCAGAAAAAGCAGATCAACGAAAGACAACAGTGACCTGGGCAGTCAAGAAAGTCACAGCAGCAGCAACGGCAGTCAGTTAGGCTGCCATTATCAAAGCATCCAGTGTAGCAGGAACAGGATGAATCCAGGCAAAGCAGGTGTAATAAGTGTACAAAAATGACACAAACAAAAGGTGGTGCCAGAGAAATAAGAACAGTAACACAAGAGGAGTAGCAGGTTCCATCTGAATAGCAGAATTGGTAGAGGCAGCAGCAACAATTTGGTAGAGGCAGCAGTAACAGATTTCACAGGTAGCACATGTGAAGACACAGTTCCACTTACCACAGTAATGGAATCAGCAGTAGTGAGCAGACCAAGTTCAACAGAAAAAGCTTGCAAAGCCAAGGCAAGAGACTGAAAAGCAGCAGGAACTACAGGAACAGCACACACAGTAGGTGTACCAGGTACAATGGGAGCAGCAGACACATAAATATGGCAGGTGCAGCAGACAGATGGCAGGTACAGCAGCAGCAGCTAATGCAGCAGTTGTAACAGGAAACTTGGGAGCAGCAAACATAGCAGATGTAACCAGACAGCAGGCAGTACAAGGGTCACAAAGCCAACCCAGTTAAAGTAATAACTTGACAAGGATGGTCTGGAATTATTCCAGGTATAGAGGACCAACCATTCTTTACAAGTGTGAAAAAGCTCGTACCAAAATATCTGGCACAGCAGGAACTGCATGCGAGAAGTGAGCAGCTGAGCAGACAGACTAGGCAACAGAAAAGAATACAAGTAGAGGACTGATGGTCCTTCATCTGAACCGACAATGAGGAAGATCCAGAGACTTTTATGACCTCATCTCATATTGTAACCAAAGTGTGGAAAACAAATCACAACATATCCCACAGGTATGAGCAGGCAAACATCACTGTTCATAAAAGGTTTAGTTCTTTCTCCAGTGGGGACATGAAGGTCCAACAGACCCTCCCCAAACAAATTATAGCTGGAAAAAACATAAGAAGAACAGTATGATGTTGACAGAGTAAGTGGTATTCCAATTACTTAGGAGTTAGAATATAAAAACTAGTAAGGACCCATGACAGCAATAGAGACTTTTCAGGCAAGCCAAACAGACACACATTATTACATGATTGTGTAATAAAGTAAATTCAGATTTTCTGTACTGTATCATACAACAAAAATAGTAATTCTGTAACATATTCAAAATAGGCTTAAAATTACAGTACCACCATATCACCAATGCCTGTCTGGAGGAGATACAGAGGAAGGAAATGAGGGAAGCTTTAAGACTGTGTAGGTTAGTTTGTACAATTACAGTATAGAACATAAATACAAACTATATACATAATGTATTTTGATGTCTTAATAATTAATGTGTGCCATACCACACAAAAACAATGTACTTGCTGCTGAAATATATCTTTAACAGGCTTAAAACTACAGAATCAGAAATGACTGCTAATACAATACAACAGAGAAGATATAGATGCAAGTCTACGAGTATTCTTAACACTTAAACGCCGACTGGACGTATTGTCCGTCGACTAAAATTGTCTGTTGGGTGCCAAGTGGACGTACAGTACGTCGACTACAAAAAGATTTTTAAATATTCGCGGAAAAATAGTTATAGGCCTAGTTTGCGAAAGATTTTAAATCACTCCCCTTGAGGGATGCTGGGAGTTCACGGATCACGTTGTTGTTTTGTTTACAAGTATTACCCAGCCGCGCATGCGCGAATTTTAGAAAAAAACTAGTTTTTACGTCCGAGCGTTACAGATTCATGCATCATTTTGTGATAATATTTTCTCTGTGTTGCTTTGATTGTTTTACAATTTGTTATATACCAAAATCATCGCAATTTAGTGTACAATACAACAACAAAAAAATAGCTCATTAGCTTTAACCGTTTTGCTCACAGCGGGATTTGTATACAATTATATATGAATTTTTTTTTTGCGCTGTCATATATTCCAATATATATATATATATGATAATGATATTTTTTTCATTTCTGATGGTTGCATACTAAACTTCAGGCAATGACAAAAAAAGGAGCCAAAAAACTAAGCGTGCTGTGATTTTTTGAAAAAAACTTTTTTTCTGCCTCAGCGCTAACTCCCAAACGCCGCCGGCATATGACAGACACTTTTGTAAATAGAGGCTCGGCGTTTAAGGGTTAACTATGTAGTCAATGAATAAGGCAAAGGCCATCAATATAATACAGAAAAATACTTGTGTGTGGGTATACCCTTTAACATGCATTAGGAACAGGTTTTACTGCTTATCTTTCCCAGAAATATTCCCAGAAATATTAACAAAGCTTCAAAATAAACCTCTTCAGAAAGGCCACGAAGATCAGGGTATAGATAACACTCTCCAATTAGGGCTCCACTTCCATCCACCCACTTGTTGCCATAAACTTCAAACCAAAGGTTCTTCAATGTGTAATAAACTTTCCTTAAGAACATACTAAACCTATACAACTCCCATCCTCTCACGACAAAGCAAAATAAGACACTAAGCCTGAAATTTCCAGGCTAAAACTAAGCCATTCACTAACTAGTGCAATGTACTTCCACTTTCAGTAAAAATTTTAAAATATTCTCTTTGGTAACATAAGGGATACTCACCAAAATTATATTCTACTATTTCAAATAGAGCAAAACATTTGGCTGTTTCTGGGGGAATGTTGATTTTTTCGACTACTGCTTGATAGACCTGATGAGCAAGTACATTCTTTGCTTGTGTTACAGTTACAACAGTCTTATCAGGTAGTAGCACCTTCAGGTCCACACGAATACTATTACCCTGAGAAGCAATAAAAAAATCAGCTATTATACATGTTTTATAAATTTACCTTATGAAGGCTAGGCTTAGAAATGAAAGTTCATACTACTTCAACCTTTCATCTATCCTTTGTGTGATAACAACCAACTGTATATAAATGACCAATGATTTATGGTTACTAAAATGGCATTGCAACATCTCGGTTACTGTTGCCATAATGATATTAAATAGGAAAAAAAGTAGCCTAACAAACATGTGGCTGCTTGTAGTTTTACTTAATGTATTTATACTTATGCATACAGTGGTACCCCAGTTCATATACTTAATTCGTTCGGAGAAGCTGTTCGTGACTCGAAAAATTCGTAACATGAATCAACTTTCCCCATTTATTTAATACAATTTAAAAACAAATAATTCTTTCAAACCTCTGAAATACTATTTTCTTTCCATTTTTTTATGGTTTTCTTGCACAAAGTTATGCTTTACTTCACTGCATCCAATAATATTGTATGTATGTTCATATTACTATTGTATTATAAAATACAAAAAGCAATGTTTTAGTTTGGAAATCAGCTGAGAATGATTGCAAAGTGAGTTTATTTTGCTGTAGTGAACTCAAATCAGAGCAATTTTCTTGCTTCTAGCTAGCGTCAATGAATCTCTAGATACTCTACTAATATGGGACAAGGTTATTTTACATTATACGAAGTGTTTTCGAGTCGAAATATCACTTGAATACGTATTGCTGTCAAGAAAATTTAGTTATATTTGTTTCATTAGTAGATGGAGCTGAGGGCTTGTTTATTGCATTAAAAAAATCAACAGATTGCATTCGATATTTTCAAATGATTTCATCATAGTACGACTTTACATATTTTTCTCTTATTGGAGTGACAGTAAAATGTTCTTTTATGCCAAATAGTTTACTTCTAACCAAAGCATCAAATAAAAGCTTATAGCACATACAGCACATCAAATAACCTGATACACATCCCTTTAAGGCCACCTTACACACAATAGTGAATATTGCTATCTAATGCCTAAAAAAATTACACCCACCTGATGATCATCAGAATCATTCAAGAAATCCTGCATTATATCAGATTCTGCAATGACACGAACAGCACAAACTTTCTCAAGGTATAATTCAAGTCCTCGACGTCTTCCATCTAGCTGTTGTTCAGATAACCTACAAGAAAAAACCATACATTTCTTAACTCTTGCATGGAAAAATATGCAACTGAATATAATAAAAAAGAAAAACCTTCAATCATCCAATTAATGCTTTAAGTTAACATGTTATATGATCAAGTCATTTCTAGTATAAGAAATCTAAATTATACTAAGAAGAGCACAGCATTAAATCTCCAGCATTTTTAATAACAACAGTACAACATTACAATTAGAATTTATCATTACCCAGTGCCAACACATTATCCATAACAAATAATGTGACAATATTATGTACCAAGATGCTTGGTAAAGTTGAAAGTTTTATATCTTTGAAAACTCAAACTCAAATCAGAATTGGAAATTGGTAATAAGATAATCTGTTCATTTATTTTTCACATTTAAGCAATTAAGAAAAATGTATCACTGGTGTTAATGGCACAACTGAGCTCAATCAATATTCTACCAATAATTACCATAACTTGCAGTTGTAATTCCAACTTTATTTCAAATTACAATGCATAACAATTTTATACCAAATTACATTGCAGAACAATTTTTCAACAGAAATGAATCAAGATTAAAAAATTGCTTGAAAATTTTACATCTCAACAATAAAAGAACTACTTACGAAAAAGGCCACTTCCCAGGCAGTTTTGGGAAGTTGAAGTCCATGAACTCTCGTTTGAGATTATTATGTAGATTTGAGAATTCTCTGTATCTGCGGGCACACAAGTGTCTTCCCGCCATATAAATATTGAAGACAACATATTTTTCAACACCAGACTCAATATACGAGTAATCTGGAATCGATATTGGGAGAGAGCGTTTTTCACTGTAGTCAATGTATGAAAAACCAGAGGTTTCTTCACTTGGTTCCAATCTCTCAGCCTCCTGGAAGAAAGTAAGACACTACAGTACCTGGTCCTGTACAATGTGGCTTGGTAAACAAATGATTATAATATAACCCATATATATCAGGAACTCTGGAAATTAAAACCAATTTCTTTTTAACCAATTATAACATATACTATCGTGAATTTGACAGCAACATTTCCCATAAGGTTGGTACAAAAATCTAATAAAAAGTTAACGTATTTTCAGGTCTGGCTATCCCCAATGACTGTAGAAAATGCTATAAACTTTGGTAAATCTTACTGTAATAAATTAAGACACCATGCGGAGATAGGGCAGCAACACAAGTGTATCATGTGTTGCATTCTATCCAATATAACATTTTTCTTGTATTAATATGTAAATTTTTAAAGTAATCTGTATTTTTCCTAAGTGTACAAACCAAAACCTTTAATGCAGAGTACTAACCAAAGTCTGGAATTGGTCACTGAAACTTAGTACGTACACAGGAGGCTACCTCGTAGTTAAGGGAAGTGAATGTGGGATTACCCCCAAATCACCTGTCACCAAGCACATTTTCCTTCAGTATCAGGGACAAAGCAAGGTGGTTGAGAGAGGAAATATGATAACAGCCTCTTGTTTGTATACAGTGGTCCTCCCTTATTCGTGGGAGATGTGTACCAGACAACACCCCCACTGTGAATAGTGAGAACCCATCAAGTTGGAACCCCTATAAACATGCTGAAAACTGCCTATTTTGTTAGTTAAAACTTAGGAAAAACCCACAAAAAATTTTTATACATGGTTTTTTTTAATAGTTTTACCACAAAAAATACATTTTATGATGAAATTGACAAAAAAACAGGAATTTTGTGGATATTTCTCATAGAAAAAAACCGCGAATATGCGAATTTTCCGCAAATCATGCAGGGAAACGTTCCCGAGAGAAATCCGCGAATGTGTGAGTCTGCGAATTTGGGGGGTCCACTGTACACAGGAAAAGCACAAATTATCTTAAAAGTTTATTTTTTCCTACAGAACACAAACCATTGCCTTTTATGTTAGAGACTTTAAGTCGGAGGTTGTCTCTTAACTGAATGGAGAATGAAACTCACCCAGGCCTGGAAGCATTTTTCAACATCAACACTTGATGTTCTACATCTGAACATTCTTGAGAAAACTGCTCTGGGCTATCACAAAAACTGCAAGAAGGTACAACTTCTCTGACCTTCTTATGCAGCACCTGAGGCGTGCGTGACACGCCCACAGCAGACCTTTCAATGGTCTCAATTTATACCACTATTGCGCCACTGGCTCCTCTAAACTTGAAGAAAGAGGGTGCAAATCCTGGAAGTTACCTTTCCATTGGCTGTCTGATGCCACCTGGGAACTGACAACAGGTGTGGCTAAGGGGCTGACTACCCAGGGGCAGACCCCAATGACCTCCCTGAGGCTTCTAGAATAGTTTCTCCTAAGTTTAGGGGAGTATGCTAGGGACTTTTGCCTAGAAGAATCAGCGGGACGAGTAGCCAGCTCCTCCACTAACACTTCACCTTCACCAATTACAATTTTACTCTCCATAAAGGCTCTAACAGAAGCCCCTATTTGAGCCAGTGTTCACTAGCATGTCGAACTTGCATTGAACTTATGCTCAAGGGTGGCAATAGCATTGGGTTTGGGAGTACGGGAGCTGGGTAAAGAATCAGATGGTAAAGAAGGACTAGTTAAATTAGGGACAAAGCAGAAACAGGTACAAGGTAAATCAACAGAAGATTTAACAGAATACAGGCAGTCCCCGGCTTACAATGGGGGTTCCGTTCCCGAGACATCGTAAGCCAAAAATCATCGTAAGCCAGAAAAGCATAAAAAATCCTAAGATATCTTTACTTTTAATGCTTTGGGTGTATTAAAAACTATGTAAACATTTTTATTGCATTTTTCATAAAAAAAAAAACTTCAAATATTGATTATTTTGCATTTCTGGAGTCATATTTCTTCTGCCAGATCGACATCATAAGCATCGTAACCCTGGAACATGCGTCGTAAACCAGAAAATAAGTTCCAATGAATATAACTGAAAAGCATCATAACTTCGGAACGTCGTGAGCCAGAGACTGCCTGTACTGACTGAATAAACTTTTGTCATTCCTAGCGATTGCCTTTCTCTTTCTGTTCTTCTCTAACTTAGTTAGATGAGAACTTAAAACCCTCCATTTCTTAGGTTTGCAATCAATACATTCAGATCAAGTTAAAACTGAAAGAACATACTTGACCACTGCAAGTTGTATATTTAGTATGCATAATACTTCACTGATGTCAGCTTCATATTGCAGCCTTTGCTGCAATAACGAATACTGATCGCACTTGTGTTGGACATAGTCGGTGAAAATAAGTTGAAAAGCAGTCTCATTAAATAGTAGTCACAATTTGGTTATGAAAAAGTCTTTTTCGGTGAAAATCCTAATAACTAAGTTGCCGAAAGGCTACCAAAGGCAAAATACAATGGAACCCTGTATTTGCATGGGATATGTATCAGCCTGCAAATAGCTAGAATCCACAAATACTTAGAACCCTTATAAAAATGCTTAAAACTGTCTATTTTGTTAGTTCAAACTCAAGAAAAACCCACTAAAAATACTTATACCATTCCTGGTTTTTTTAATAACTTCATCACAAAAAGTGCATTTACTTATGAAATTGATATAAAAATACAGTGATTTGTGGATATTTCTCATGGAAAAATACTGCAAATACAAGAATTTCCCACGAATAATGGGCAGATATGGTCCATGGAGAAATCTGTGAATATGAGAGTCCGTGAATGTCGAGAATGCAAATATGGGGGTCCACTGTACTTCACCAATTTAGATCATCAACCATACATTAGTAAATAAAGAATTTCAAATTCTGCTGCTGCTCATAACCATCGTCATAAGCCAGCAGAAATAAATTTAAATGCTTTGCTCAGTTGTTCTTCTCTTTCCCGAAAGTGGGTGAGACCAGTTACCTACACTAAAACAAAAGAATCACTATCGCGAATTTCATATTTTAGCTGCTGACACTAGAAACTGATAGCTATGTAACTACTTGGTGAGTTACTTACATAAAACTCATAAACTCTTACCTTCTGTGACACAGATATTACAGTCAATTTCAAAACATCACCTCCCTGCTTGATGAGTTCAACTACATACCGATGCTCTGCTCCTTCCACATTCACTCCATTCCTACAAAAAAATAAATAAATAAATGGTTATCTGAACAGCTGTAATTGTCAAATACAAATTATGATTTCTTTGGCAAACTATGCGTATACCGATAAGAAATTCCACTGAGACCTGAAACAGCAACTAACTCTGATAAATTGGTCAAAAAATGAAGCGCTAATTCTCAATACAATTTACCTAGAAGTAACATATGTATATGAAATATAAACTCTGACAGAGATACACTCAATCCAAGAGATGGAAGCAGTCCCGTAAATGCAAGTTAAGAAAAGTTGTAAAAGTCTCAAAATGTTTTCAATACAGAAGTACGTACATAATACATATTGATACATTTTGTAAAATATGATCTATCTATATGCAATGTAGCATCAATAAACATAAAAGAACCTACAACAGATCATAACAGTCTGGATGGAACTGTGGCAGAATGCTGACAAGTAGGGAGACCAGTCATGGAAAAAAAAAAAAAAAAAAAAACAAGTAGGGAGACCAGTCATGGAAAAAAAAAAACAAGTAGGGAGACCAGTCATGGAAAAAAAAAAAAAAAGTCACTGATAAGAACTTGGATCAAGTGGAAATACAAGCAGAATGTGGCAATGTATAAGAAAATGGAGAGAACTCTGCAACCATCCAACAAAAATGGGGGAGTATAAAAACATAACAAGGATAATGATTAATGAGGCTCAAAATTCTTTGGACTGAACAGTATGGAACAAATAACAGAAACATGCATAGTACAGCTATTCCAGGTAAAATTATAGATAACACACAAATTATATGTGAAGTAATGCTATAGTAGTAACACCTTGCTTAATAACCTAGCTTTAAAGTAGACTACCTATATTCCTAGTCTAAGATTTGTTAAGTAACACTAAACAAAACAATTAGTATTACTAAATTATAAATGCATTAGATGCATATCAGTACACCCAACATTTAATAAAATCTGTCATTTTTCTTGGTTTACAAATCAGAGCCCTTTATCATATTTCCCATCTCAGCTTTCCTACTTTGTTCTTGTTGCCCCTAGGAAACAGGGCTTGATGACAGTAGGAGAATGAATGGTATTCCCCTTTTAACCAGCAGCTGATTCAGGCTTGCAATGACAAAGAGTCCTAGGAGTCTTTCACATTGCAAGGTTACAGCGTTTTTCAGCTTGCATTGCGGAGTATGAATGGAGCCCCTGACATAACCCGGGGTACTTCCTGTATTTGGGGCTCAACATTATCCAACACACCTGGACCAGGGACCAAGGACCCAAAGATATATGATAGTATACTATACATTAATGTCAAAAATTTTTAAAAACCACACACTGATGGTTGACAATGCTGTTCACCCTCAGGAAAATTTTGGTAACACTGCTTGCACACATAAACCGCATAAACATACTGAGAAAGGGTTTGGGAGTGGGGGGTCAGATGGCTGGGCACCATGGGAGAGGAGGGGCAGTATGCATAGCTATGTAGAACTCACTCAAGAGAAGGGGCTGTTTTGGAAGGTGGGTGGAGCTGGGGACCAGTTTCCCTGGCTTGGTTTGTTTTGTGTTGTTATGCTTATGATCTTTTCAAAGGCAGTTCCTGCTTATCGGCAACCCACTTCTATGGCTCTTGTCTAGCGCTGAAAGTCACAATGATGTCGAAATGCACCAATTTCTGGTTATCAGCACTGATAATAGAGTACTGGCACCAATACATACCTAACAGAGAAGCCATGGAACCATCATCAGCGCTGACAAACACCAAAAATTGCCAATTTTCACTCATCATCAAGTCATCAAAACAGAACCTGCAGTGATAACTGGGGACTGCCTGTATTTATATTTTACCTTGGTCTCATTTACAGTTTTATTATATTTTCTTTTTTATTTCTACATCCCAAAAGATAAACACAATCATGTGCGTAGGGTAGTGCGGTACATACGAACACAATGTGATGGCATTAGTGAAATAGCCATAGCTTGTTTTGTTGTGTGTTATACACTTATTGTTATGTGTTATACACTTAATATTTTAGTTATATTTTACACTATTATCATTTATACTTTTACTATATTTTCTCATTTTTTTTTATTTTACAACCCATAAGATAAATGGAATCGTGTGCTTAGGGTACTTACATACACAAACTCATTTGTTGGCATAGGTGAACTTGCTAGAGCTTTTTTTGTTTCATGTTGTTAAACTCATTGAATTTTTTATTTATATTTTAATGTATTTTATTATCCTCTTTTTACAAACTAAAAGATAACCGCAAACTTGTGCGCAGGGTACATATGTACCCACACTCATTCACTGGCAATGGTGAACTTGCTATAGCTTGTTTTGTCTTGTGTTTTTACATGTATACAGTGACAAAATATGTTCTCCAGTACTGTAATGATATGTGATAATCATAGACAACTAAACTTGTAATGAAATACTGCACAGTAAATCAAGCAAAGCGAAAAAAACAGAGAAACTTGATACTGCACAAAGAAACATACGTGCATGAACACACACACTAACTTCAACAACAATGAAATGCCACATGTAGATGCATGTACATAGAAGTAAACATATGCACACACACACAAGTATACAAGTAAAGCTTCCGAGATATTATGAAGTGAAATGAAAATTCATTAATTCCAATAAAATAGAAAATGGTCTACTACTTTGTAGTACTGTTCTTAAAATTAATTTGCTTTGGACAGTTTGTTTGTTTTATTTGTTTGTATGGTGCTTTTACATTGCATGGAACCAGTGGTTATTCAGCAACGGGACCAACGGCTTTACGTGACTTCCGAACCACGTCGAGAGTGAACTTCTATCACCAGAAATACACATCTCTCACTCCTCAATGGAATGGTCGAGAATCGAACCCGCGACCAACGAGGTGGGACGCAAACACCATACCAACCAGGCCACTGAGGCGCTTTTCTTTGGACAGTCGTCACTGAGAAATGCCATATGTACGACAGATGTAAAGACGGTGTTTACACAAACAACTTCCTTGATTCTCTTTACTTATTGAATGAATTTCATTTTCAGTAGATCATACTGTCCTTGGCTATGCTTCTAGAGCAGTGGTTCCCAACATGGAGTGTAAGTAATTTAATTTAAGGGGGCAATTCAAGATTGAGTTATTAGCAGTGAATGTTTCTAGCAAGTCTGTATGAGTAGGAGTGTGTCCAAGTACACATAGGTAATTGCATATACGTATACTGTATATAATATGGTATTATCACCTTCATTACAACTATCAAATGGTTTTCCTAGTTAAATTAATGAACTGACTGAAGGAAGGAACAAAGGAACAGGTCCTAAACAAGTAAGAAACTTGTACAAGGTTGTGCCAATGCTGCTTTTTGCAGTGGCTTTCAGTTCTTGGTGGTGTGAAGATGTGCATGCTGCATCATCTTTTAAAAGTGTATGTAGTGTCTGTCTTTGCATAAACTGTTACTGTCAAGTCATACACTTGAGGCTAGTTTTATAATTTTGTTACTCATTGCCAAATCTGGAAAAAATCATACTATAGGGGAGGATTTAACTAAATCATTAATATCAGCATTTCTTAAAACAGTTGTGGAAAAAGATGACAAAGAGTTTAAAGCAATGCCAATCAGTACCAATACTGTTTGCAGAGGAATAGATGAAATACAAAAAGATATTGAAACACCACTTGTTGAAAAGCTGAAATCAAGAAAATTCTCAGTGCAAATGGATGAATCAACTGTGAGACAGTGAGGCCTTATTACTAACCTAAGTAAAATATATTGATAAAGGCAAATTTGTTGAAATGTTATAGCACTGCAAATCATTATAGAGCACCACTACCACCATTGATATCTAGTACAAATAACTAAAACACTACTTAGATGTAAATAATATACCAATGGAAAACATATCTTGTGCAAGAGGTGGTGCTCCTATTATAATGGGCAAGAAATAAGGCTGCTTAAAACTGATGAAAGCTGAGAATCCAAAAATGATTCTCATGCACTGTTATTCATAGTGTCAAAAAACTATCTCCTGTTCTTAATGAGATATTGAAATCAGTTATAAAAATGTCATTCTTATAATAAAATGAAATTTTATTGCATACTTACTGAACAATTATAGGGAACCTACAGCAGTATAATTGTTTGGTAAGAGACTGCAATAAAATGTATCAATGCTATCAAAGCTAATGCCAAATGTGAGTGTCTCTTCAAGCAATTTTGTTAAGATAAAAATGCAGACCATGTGAGACTTTTACTTCACACTGAGGTACAGTGGCTTTAGAAATGGAATTGTTTGAAAAGATTCATGAAACTATTTGATGTGCTCAAAAACTTTTTAATGATAAGCCTGAAATGAAGCACCCATAACTGTTGATGGTAAAGAACTTTAAGTTAGTATTTAGCAGATGCTATCTTTGACAAACTGAATGCAAGGAACAAAAACTCTGTGATGCAGCCAGTGCTAGTGGATTTATCTGATGTTTCAATGTAGTACCAAGAAGAACTCTCGGAAATACAAAATGACGAGTTAGTTAAAACATTATTCAATACATATATATACTACAAGGAGCAATGGCATGGCTTGGTGATGATACAGAAACTAAATACCCAAATTCAATCAGCTTTACGAGAATACTCTTATTACCATTCCCATCTTCAAATCTAGCTGAATGTGCCTTTAGTGCTGTAAAATGATTTCCTACCAAGGAAAAGAAATAAACTAGATATCGCTAAACAAGATGATTTGAGACGAAACATACTAAATTAGTGCCTAATATAAAATCTCTGCAGCAAGCATGAAGCACAAGCATCTCACTAAGACTACATTTAGTAATCCTATCTAGAGGTGAACTCAAACTGTATACAGGCAGTCCCCGGGTTACGACGGGTTCGGCTTACGACGTTCCGAGGTTAAAGCGCTTTTCAATTATATTCATCAGAAATTATTTCCAGGGTTACGATGCATGTTCAGGGTTACGACGCCTACAATGCTCATCTGGCAGAAGAAATATGACACCAAAAATGCAAAATAATCAATATTTGAAGGTTTTTTTGATGAAAAATGCAATAAGAATGCAGTTTACATAGTTTTCAATGCACCCAAAGCATTAAAAGTAAGGTTTTCTTGGGATTTATGATGATGTTCCGGCTTATGACGCATCTCAAGAACGGAACCCCCGCCATAACCCGGGGACTGCCTGTATTGCATTTGATAGGTACCTTAATTTTATTGTACAGTAATCCAAATGATTGAAGTACTGTATTACAGACAAAAACTTAAATTCAAATTATTTTATATTGTATACATTTCAGTTCTCTATTATAAGTTTTAAAACTTTTTCTGTTTTCAAACAAGATAATCCATAAATATTTTAATATTTTATTTTCTCGCTCCCTTTATTACCAGTATGTATACATATACTCATTTATTATTATCATTATTATTATTATTAACATCATTATTATCTTAATATCACTTAATATTCTTTTTTACAATTTCTTAGTATAATTTCTTTCTGATAGCTTTACCTGTAACTAGGCTCTTTTATTTTTCTCTTCCATGGATAGCATGTTCTTAGGAAGCTTGTTTAAGCCAAGTAAATAGCATTTTAGGCTTACTGCATGTGACTAGTTCACTCTTAATAATAATAATTACATATCACCACAGGGGGCATCAGGTTGGAAACCAGTTCTAGAGCATGTTTCATTTTCGGTAGATTGTAATAACCTAGATTTTCAAACAAAGTTTACCAAACTTATGGCTTATGTAAAAATTCCTAACCATCTCTTAAAAATAACAGCCCATCCCAAGGAAATGACATACACAAAATACAGTATGACGTAAGCAAATGAATTTGGAAACAGCTGCTTGGCAATTTTAAGGGATTTTCTTTAACAAAGTATGCTAGTTTACCTCTGAACACCCATATT
Source organism: Macrobrachium nipponense (assembly GCF_015104395.2). NCBI lineage: Eukaryota > Metazoa > Arthropoda > Malacostraca > Decapoda > Palaemonidae > Macrobrachium > Macrobrachium nipponense. Next base: position 30,240,370 of record NC_061089.1, read on the forward strand.
ATGTAAAAAAAAAAAAAATAATAATAATAATAATAATAATAATAATGCCAGAAATACATTAGTTTATTTTAGCATCTAAAAACTATTCTACTAATTTTTGATAGTAGGCTCAATCATCTGATTTTGAGAAGGTAAATATTTAGTAAATGCAAATGGCAGATGATCAATTTTTTTTTATACACATGACGATGATGTTATAACATGGTACTACAGTGTAAATGAATTCTGTAAGTGAAATATGAGTTTCATTACCATTGACTTTATCTTAAATACAGCTGTAATAGCCTACTTAATGAATACTGTGAGCGTAACACCTAGCCTAGGTCAACAGGTCATACAAACATTTTTTTATCTTGTGTAAGTTAATACAATGTGGTAACAACTGATAACGTTGCTACATAAAAATACATTAATGATCACAAGACCATGGTAGGCTGTGGGGACACACAAGTAGGCTACCTACCTACTGGACTGATTCAATTACGAGAGAGAAAATGAAGGGGTTATATGTTTTTTCAGTGTACTTATGCAGTATTTTGTTACAAATACTATGGGATAAAAAGGTAAATAATTGCCTTTAGCATAACGTTTTCATTTTAAAGTAGTATGATGGTTCTTGTTTATAAGCATACATATTTAGTGTTTACACTCATGTTTTATCAACAAGGTTGGGTGAGGAAGGGTACGGTATTGCCCTTGAACACACCTATATTTTTTTACTTGTCCTTATCTGGATTTTGCCAATATCCAACAGGCATTTGACTCTTATTAATCTAGATAACTGAGGGATCACTGTAATATTAACCAGCATTGTGACTTCTTTCTATCTTAAAAATACTGGATGTGTTTAAATAGTGACATTTTTATTTCTATCAGGTGTGTTGTGAATTGATCTTGACATGCATAAAACAACTGATAATACTGTTGTTTTAACCATATTTTGAGCGGTAATCAAAGCCTGTGAATAACCAATATTCTGTTGGTACTAAACACCAAAAAACAAGAAATTAACATCTATGGTAACTGTAGATTCAGGCTTCCTGACAAAAGGCAGCAGTGCTTAGTTTACTGTCAAGCATTTCTTGACAAGAGCAATCAACAAAAAAGCCCCTAAAAATAAATCTTCAATAAATCAATAGAAAAAACTGATTTCGGTATTTCTAAGTAACAACTCTGCACAGACTGTAAGAAACGGTTCTGCGAATACTAAGGAATTCTATTATAGTAAATGGAACCATACCAACCTATCATACCCTAACCTAACCTAGTTGGCCATACTACTTAGTTAGGGGACTCAACCCCCCACAAGGCCCCAGTCAAGGAAACTCTACTTTTTATCAAATATCCCTCACAGCATTAGGGATGCATGCACAATAGCATTCTATGATAGATAGCATTACAAAAATATAATCAGTTTCGAGGTTACCTACTGGTTAATTACAGTCAACTGGCAAACAATAACGGTAAATTCTTAATAAGCAACCAAATTACTATAGATAAAGGCAATTTCCAAGGAAATACCTGACAAGGGGCAATTACTTAGACCTAGCTAGTACCCTGATTTCTTGTGTTCCGTGAGTTTTGTAGTACCTCACTGTCTGAAACAAACTGAACTTTGATATTATGGAAATTTCAACTCACTGCACAAAAACCTTGGATTTGTAAGAATTTTTCTACCTCCTATAAAAATTGGTTCTGAATACCTATCTTAAACATATGGAACTAACTTTGGTTTGATGCTACCCAGTTGGTGAAATGTGACAAAGACCTTAAGAAAATCATAATAAGCTAGGTAGTACCTACTACCTACTACATACTTAGGACCTACTACCTATAGGTACTACTGGGCTTTTACTAAAGTTATTTGTCAACAAGCAGGATAAATAATGGTATGCTGGTCCTTATTCATATACCTCATAAGCATAAAATTCATTTATAAGATTAAATTGCCCTCTAAAACTGACATGAATGGTTGGTCAATACCTAGTATTTATGACTGATTCTGTATACCTACTAGCCCTACTAATAGATTTGATGACAACTGATCTCTGTTTGGTCTGAGTTCCCTGTCAGTGCTGTACCCTAACCCTATATTGGTTCTATCAAATAAGGAGGGACTCGAGGGGTCACTGGGATTTTGGGTACCTCTACTGACTTAGTAGTATCTGTCAATGATAGCTAGCTACCTATTCTGTTAGCTACCTATCTAGTGAGGTCAATTAGCCTAGGTAGTAGTATAGCTAGAATAGGAAGCTGAATTCTGATGTCACCCTCCACCCAACATCTAGCCACAGCAACAGCTATCATACAGCTTCGCCCTGGATAAAGTAAGCCACGATACCCAGCATGTTGCTTCATAAATTGGCCCAACATGACATCCCAACATAAGCCTATGAAACACTACCTTGGGTCAACCACTGAAGCTACCGTGGGCTATCTACTAGATGAGCCTACGCCATGGGTACTTAAATATACCGAGGAAAATAGCTTACTAAGCTGGCTTGTCATCGGTTCATGAAAAGGGAGCAGCACGAGAGGAATGCGAGGTTGTGGGCATGGGTACTCACACTTCGAGGATGCGATCTCCCTTGCGAATGCCAGCCTGTTCAGCCGCCCCTCCTTCCAATACCGCGGAGACATGTTGGAGGGGTGGATATAACTCGCCATTTATCGGTCTCCACTGGCCTCCTTCGCTGACCTGTCCTCGCACATTAAACCCGAACCCCGTGTCAGTTTTGTAGATGGTCACAACACGAGGGCCAGGGGTAAACCTGCTCATTGTCACGTATGGTACTACCCTTAGCAATGGTTTGTTTTCACTCTTACCAGTCTGCCATGATACCTGTAAGCTTGGTCGCTAGCTATTGCTTATATATCCGGTAAGCCCTTTACTAATCAGTGGCATATTATTGATCACTATTGTTGTTTTTATACAGTTTTAAGTATAATATACACTAATCAATATGTTTTCAGTGCATATCAAAGTCTCCTATAGCCCTTATCTTATTTTACAAGCAGTTGCATAGGTAAGGTGTCTGCGCATGTATAAGAAACGAGTCTCTCAATGTGCCAGACGAAATTCACAGGAGCGCCAGAATCAAACTGCTTTCCGAGGCCTGCCAGGGAGTCCACACTAACTGATCTAAATCACTTCAAAGCAGGATTCCGGGTGATCTTGAGCATTTAAGAGTATACGACTTACAAGGTAAAATAATTCGCGTACTCATTCCTTAACAGTATTATGCCGTATGTTTAAATTTACTCGGAAGAGTCTTATTATTTTTTACTGAAGTTGAAAGTTTAACTGAAGTGGCCTCACATATTAACCACCAACCTCTGAAAAGTTCCTGGATGGATTGTCTGTAGGCTGTAGTTAAGCATACTTGAAGTCCTTATGGGAGAATGTTAGTCTTCTCTCGCTGATGCCTGATCAGGTGTGTCCCCGCAGGTGTGTCTAGTTTTTTTGAAGTAGGTTGGCGAATGGTGAAATTTCATGGAAGGTTTTTTGCCCGTTGATTTTAACACTGAACACTAATTATAACCACGTATATAGTTTTATGGCGAACTTAATGCATTGCATATATATTTATTTCTTGAAGAGCCGAGAGAAAAAACAAATATATAGGGAATCACATAAAATCTTGTTGCCATAACATGGGCAAAACTAGTACTTTCACTATTACTGTTCCCTCTACTATCGTAGCTTAACGTGGTGTAGATGTTTGCAAACTGGCCTTTCTCGAATCTTGTCAGTGAATTGTGTATGGTAAAGTTTTATCTTCGAGTGACACGGGATAGATGCGTGTTGACAACCCAAAAATAAGCAAATATTTTGGGAGCACTGCGAAAGCAATACTTGTCCCCTGCTAACTCCAACCAGATTCCCTCCGAGAGCATTCCGATTGACGAAATGCTGAATAAACAGTAAAAACATTATTATGGCACTTATTAAAGGTACATAATTCTGTGTACTCGACATCAGCTGTTTTTAGTATGAAGGTTAAGGTTATAAGGTCACCAACCTTGGTGTAGTTTTATTTTCTATATCTCAGAGTTGAAAAGTTCTAGCCCACAGTTGTGTACAACAAAATCTATTGATAAAGTCTCCACAAAATAGATGTGTGTGTACTGATGGAAAACCCCGCAGACAACTCTCCTTTCTTTCTTGCACATTTGTGCATTATGATCCACTTTCATTGAAATCCTTTTCATTAGCTAGAAAGATTTGTGCTAACAAGGTCAGCGTGGCAGACATAGTCGACCAGACGAAGGAAAAATTATGATCGCCCAGACTTCATCGTTCAGAGATAAAATGAAGCTCATGTGTTGATCCGTTCATTGCATAATCTTGGTACCTCTTGTTTGATTTGTGCCCAGACAAAGATATTGCCAAATACACCTATTGCTGGAAGGGAATGGCTGATTTTAAAAAGATTCCGTAAACGGAAGGCTACAATACCATTCACGAGGATATACAACTTGAGAAGTGGGCGTTCTGTTTACTTTTTTTCTCCATAACCACAGACGCTCCCAGGCAACAATGTTGACCAAACATATAACACGCGATCCTAACGGTTTGCATAGCAAAACGAGGTTCCTGGAAGGTCATGGATTAGAAAAAGAAGTTGTACTTACCACTTCATTCCGACACGGAGACGAGAGGTTTGTCGCGACTCACCGATTAAGACTAGGAAGTGGTAATTCAACGCAGCTTGTTTCATCCTTTTTTTTTCCAAGTATCATTCACATTCATTCATTGTCGCTCAATTCATATTCGTTTCCGTTACATTCCTCTTTTCATATCTTTTTTTTATATATATGCGGAAATTTGAAAAGCTAAGTTTCTACAAAGCGCCTTGTCTTTTAAATGGTTCATGAAAACGGGGAAGAGAGGGAGACTAAAAAGTGAGCTTCGCTTCAGAGCGTGCCACACCTTCGTCGGTGATAATTGATGGCGCAATTCACGGCAGCAGGGAATCGTTCCAGTTGTAATATGGGAACTCTCGTCCATTCTTGAACAGTATTTTCCAATCCAGTATTGGAATCATTACTGCAGGAAAAATGCGTAGGAAAAGGAACTGAAGAAAAATAATGTAACAGGAAAACACGATTAATACTCCCCCGGAGTGAATGTGACCATGATAATTCTGCCGATTTTTTTTTTCTTCTTCTTTTGCTGAGCTGCTGTCTGCAGCCTTCTTCCCCCGATTATTAGTAATGTTTTTACTTTATTTTATGTAATTCCTAATAGATGTTTATGACAAAATCTGAAACAGAATCTTATTAAGGACTAGTGAATAATATTGACAGAAAAGTAAGAGACAGTGAATCACAGCTATCAAGATCTCCGATGTTGAAAACACAATTTGCTAGTTGAGTTTGTTACAAGAATTTTGCCAATATTATTTTCACACATCGAAGGAATACGAAAGGAACGCGAAGCTTTATATATCGCCATGAAGTAGTTGTACTAGACCACTGATTGCGTCACATGCCTAGACCTTTAAGGAGTGAAGGCATGTTGGAGCTGGTGGACATCAACTACGCAACTACAGGTAGGACGAGTTCATATCAAAGAGATGAGAACTCAGTAGGGAAAAAAAGAGAATGGTGATGAAGTATTAAATTAAAATACAAGAGAATAATAAAAGAATGATAAATGGGACACTGGAAAGATTATACGCCCTAGACAATGAGTTGTGCATTTTTGGGATGCTTCAAGAGCAAGAACCCGTGTTGCCATAAGCTAAGGCCAGCTACATTCAAGATCCAGAGACTACTTCGGTGTAATCTACAGCGTATTGCGTAAATCTAACTGTAGAAGGTGCTCCTCTACGCGGAAGAGTGGTCTACCCTCGTCTCTTCACAAGAGAATGATGGAAATAGTTTTACAATCTGTCTACTCTTACCCTCACCTTTATATTTTGCCATTATATTTGGTCATTTGCACCCCAATATTATCATACTTCTACTTACTCTTTAGTAAAAGGCTAGACTCACTGCTAATAACTGTGGTTGATGACAGCAAGGGCATGCGGTCGTAAAACCCCTTTGCCAAACAATAAACCATGCCTGAAGGTGCATCAGGCAACCGACCCCTTAATGTAGGGATAATAGCGGGGAAGAAGAAAAAGAAAGAATATTATCATACTTCCACCGGTTAAGACATAGCTCTCTGTGCCTAATACCGGTTCATCGTTATGTACGCCCTGGACCCCAATAAACCATGGTCTAAGACCAAGTAGTAATAATCGCAGCCGTGTGGTGAGTACACCAGGGCAATTCCAACGCTCTTCTAATGGCCCGGATGTTTGATAGATAGCCTCGTTTTAAGTTTTCGTATAAAGGTCAGTAAAATGTTAAACTTCACACCTATATTAACTCGGACCTGATGGAAACCAAGTGCGTGACAGTCCTTGGAAGATGATGAAAATCGGAGAAAACGGAAGTAGGAAGGGAATTCCAAAGCTTCAGCTTAGGCCGGGTTAGAGAGCCAGTCGTCCTGTTGAAGAAACGGCTAAAAGCAGAGACAGGGAGGACTGGCAAAAGAAATAAATAAAAAAAATCGCTGTTGGGAGCATACATTAACCAATCCTCTTGATTGCAACTTGTAATCGGGGAACGAGATAAACGCTCCAAAGAAAAATAATATTGCTGCGATCTCCGAGGAGATGCGTCCTAACCCGTTCATCCGTTCCCGAGTTTTAATTAACATACATATATGTATATGTGATTTTTTCGAAGCCTTGAACTTTATAAAAAGAGAGAAAAAAAGGGTAATCGCTTAAAAGAGAAAAAAAGGGTAATCGCATAAAAGAGAGAAAAAAAGGGTAATCGCATTACTGAAGTTCAGAAGCTCAGGCGATGAATAATTGAATGAGGAATCGGCCAGCATCAAAAGGGCAGGCGGCTGCAACAGAAAGGATCTAATGCAAGTGTTATTGAATTTCGAAGGTCGTTCGTTCAACATCTATAGGACTTTGATGTTCGGAGCCGCATTCTTTTCATCAGCAGCACTAACACGTTCCCCTTCTACTCCTGTTACACGCAGTGACTGCGTGGTGCCTCCTCCCATTGGAATCATACCCCTTCCACTGGAAGCATGGCGGTCCCCCTCCCCCTCCCTAACTCACTGTTCGCCTTTGAAAGTCGTTCGAGGATCGTCGAGAGAGGATGTCCGGCCCCTGGAAGTAACAGTGCAATCTATAGTAAGGCTGCGCAGTTCCGATTTGGCTGAACTCGTGTGCAAAAGTCTCTCTAGCACTGAGGAATAGCTCTGAAATTCTTTAAAAAAAAATAACGGCAAATAAATAGAGAAATAGAGACCAATGCGATGTAACCAAAATAAACGGAGGGTGTTCCTAGACGACTGAGACCTTTTGTGCGACTCTGGACATTGCGTCAAAAACTTGATTGTCTAGGATGCTAATTGAAGGCTTCTGACGCAGCGTTCAAGCAAAAATTGACCAACGTGCCAGTACGGCGTCAAAAAAGTTGGCTGGAAGTCCACCCTTCGCCTCCGATGTAGCAATAGGCCTTGATAATTCGACGTAGAATAGCTGTTCAATTAAGTCCATGACTCCATGCCAGCTGGATCTCTTTATAGTTCTCCGTAATTGTAATGACAACCCTCCTACGATACCATAAAACCAACGTTTACCTGCAATTCTCATAATAATATTGCTAATGAAAATAATATGTCATCGAGGATTCTATAAAACCTGAAGTTAGTAACAATAATGGCTTTTCTTATAGTATAAAGCCCGTGTTTGCCTGTAATTTTCACAAGTGCCAAGGACTTTATAGCGTCACTGTCAGCACGACAAATTTATTTCACAATACCTCAGGTTTTTAATCCCCCCTGGTTTATTATTTTTTGCTTGTTGGGCACAATTCTCATTTAGATTCACAGGGTGTTAGGTATAGGCCAAACTATGGCCGCGTACGATAGCAGCTTAATTTCATGATTCATCTTTTGTTGTGGATTCATTAACCCTATAGGAAGGTCGTGGGTTCCAAGCGGACTGCGTCACTTCACTTCTTTTACTGAAAGAGTTCTTCTGAGCTCGGCTGCATTCGAATGAGCTTGGATAATTATAGACGCATATTTCCTTATTTCAAACAACTTTTCTGAGACAAGTTCAGTAGCCCTCTAATGGAAAGAATCTCAATCGGGCTCACGTCCCTCCAATGAAGAAAAGAATCGAGAAGAGGAGATCAATATAACAAAAGACTAATAATGAAACCATTTTTAGATAGAATCATGCATTTTTCATCACTTTATCCGTGACGTCACTCTCTCCCGCAGTTCCTGCCAAGGGATTTGAGGGAAATACCAGAAGTGGACTGAACCGCGATCACAAAGGATCTGAGGTGGCGATCTCACGGTCACAAATTCCCGAGATGTACACTAGTATTGCACCAGCCCGGGTTTTTCTTTATTTGTCATGCCCCTAGGATTGGGGTGGAAAACATAATGATAATATTTTCTATGGTTAGTCTGAAATATGGCGTCCCGCTTTTTTCAGGGAAGGTTCCGGCACTCGGTTACGGTCACAGAAACGAAAGTTCCACAAATATTCAAGAAAATTGCTTTAGTTTAAACTAAAGCGAGTTGACTGATATGAATTACATAATAATACAAATAACAATGGATGAGCACATAGTACGATGATTTTTGAAAAACAAATAAAGGGTTTGGCTTTGGATCACGGAAGAGTTAATTGAATGCTGAGACGGATCCTGATTCAGATAATGAGTTAAGTTTTTGTTTGTTTGCTTTTCTCTCTCTCTCTCTCTCTCTCTCTCTCTCTCTCTCTCTCTCCGTTGACAGTATTATGCGCGCTGTGGTTTCCAGTTCTTTCTCTGTTTGTCTTTGCCAAAGGTCTAGAATGATTAAGGAGACTGGGTTATTGTATCCGTCAATTTTCCCATGTGTCCCGACTCCCGAGTTTCCTGAGGAGTCTTTTTCAAAGTAACGTACGAGAAAAATCATCGTAGGTGAAGTTGTAGGCAGACAACGGTAAAGGGCAGAGCAGAGGCAAACAGGCACAATGGTACTGGAAACATAAAACCGACCTAGTCACTGTATCTGAGCTCTGATCGGCGTAACGGAGCGATAGAATATAAGCAAGGTCAGCGACAGGAAAATTCGTTGTTTGGTTCTTATGAATCCATACCCGACCAAAAGTCTTTCATTTTTTAAAAATTTATTTTTACTTTAAGTTGATTAAAAGTGTAAATTCGTTAGAACAAGTGAAATCTTGTCATTCAATGCTCACGTTAAACAAGCTACTGTAAAACTTCGTTTTGTAAAAGCCAAGTCATGGAACGGCTGTAACTATGAGGTGACCACGGTCATGCTGGCTGTAAAGCGTAAGAATAAATGAAAGGTTTCAAATGTCACCTTAGCTAAATATGGGCAAAGTTACTAGGTATTGATATCACATGAATTGGTCTCATTTTGACGCACAGTTGCATGATGCTGCCTCGCCCATATCGCAAGAAGCGTTACAGGTGTAATTGCATCCGACTGTATACGACAAGCGATTTCCCTCTTCACTTGTGGGTCAGTTCCGCGTTGTGACAGATTTTCTACCAAAAAGAAATGTGTGTCATGACTGTTATTCTAAATGACAACTACATCATTTTCCATTTCACAGCCTGAAATGAATAAGGCCATTCATTCAACGCGTACTCGATAATCCATTTTTTTCCCAAGACCTTTGGCTGATAACCTTAAGAGGCGTCTGGACTGAAAACATTACATTTTGAGATACAATGACGAGGCCATTTTCTCTCGATACAATAGAAACAAAACCAATTATCATTGCGCACGGAGTACGTTACAGTTATTTCTTTTACCATCTGAGCCATGATCAGCTGGAAGAGGCCGGGGTTGACGTATGGCCATTATTAGAATGGAAGAAATTCACCTGAGAAGAAGACAAAGACGACACCCACTTGGATTCGGCAAGGCGATGTTTTCACGGTGGTAACAGATAAGAATAGTATATCCATTTTAGAAATATCTCGTCCATGTAAAGACTTATGAATAATTAGCCTTCTCCTGTTTGAATTACTGTCAGTCAGTCATGCAGTCATTAACCCAGAAAATACTTGAGAACTGCTTCCATTTTACACAGTTCTATTTCTTTCGACTTCGATGATGATCTGTGCATCCGAGATCACACAGTGATGAAATGATTTCGAAAGAAGAAAAATACTTTTCTGTTTCCTTAGAGCAAAGAAAAATACTAACCTTTACAATGACAATACTCATATACCGACCCACAGTGTTTTTGTCGTCTTAATATTTATGTTCAGCGCGAATTCCTACAGTAGTCTTTAACACATACGTGCGACAGCCGATAAAGTCATCATTATGAGCTTACCTGTTCCTAATTGTGCTCCAGTTCTACCTAAAAGCACGCTCCTGAACCCCAACTGCCTTCCTTTACCTACGTCCTACTATTTGGTTCCACATTAGTATTTCTACCTTTAACTTTTTTATGAAAGGGTTTTCTGAATTTCCCCAAAATACACAATCAAAATTGACTGCAATCACGGAAGGAAATAATATGATCTTTGAAACTAAACAACAAAGATCCTATAAGGATCATAATCGGCAAGTTCAGGTTCCAATCGATAACAGGAAAGACCGATCAGATGAAATTTATGCTTCTGTGCTCTAGTTACAGAGACATATTTACAGGTGAACTCTACAGAGTTCTCCGTGATGAACACTGGAACACTACCCTGTGAAGAATTTTTGTCCAAATGTGCATATAACTGGAAGAACATCAAACTCAAATGTAATAATAATAGTAATAAGATCCCTGAAAAGGAACCAGGAAAAACTAGATACCGAAGTAGCTCCAGGCCTCATGCAGAAGAGTGTGCTACTGAAAACAGGGCACATAGTGAGAAAAGGAGGCAGGATGCAACCCGGAACCCCAGACTATAAAAAACTACCCAGTCGAATTGGATGACTGTGATAGACCTCGTAATAATAATAATAATAATAATAATAATAATAATAATAATAATAATAATAATAATAATAGTAATAATAATAACTCTAAATCATTCACAGAGTCGATTACATAAAGTGTCTTGATATCTCCTGAAAGTTTGAACCGAGAGCGGCCTGCATCAGTTATTTTTAGTACCCGGATATCCCATAGTGATAAGTGGAAGGCTAAAGACCTGTATACGTATATAGCGAGCATGGGCATACATAGGTGATGGTTCAAATAGATACTGATTGAACATTCATTGCACTTGCTACTTGATGTGGGTCATTGAAAATTCCTTTTGTTATTTATTCAGGTGGTGGAGAATTGCTCCTTTGCATGTTTACTCGCAAACGCGCACGAACATGCACATATACATACACACACATTTATATATATATATATATATATATATATATATATATATATATATATACATATATATATATAATATATATATATATATATGTGTATATATATATGTGTGTGTGTGTATGTATGTATATATATATATATATATATATATATATATATATATATATATATATATATATATATATGTATATAGAAGACTTGTAGGAGGAAGTACATCTCAGCTGGTCCTTAAAATATTTATTACAACGTTTCAAAACACAAAGGTTTCATTTTCAAGCTGTAAAGACATAAAACAATAAAATTAATATTAAAAGCGCTAAATTATAAATAAAAGACATAATACATTATAAAAGACAAGATAAAAAAAAAATAAAAACTAGTTAGCAGAACCAACCATCAAGAGAGAAAGGGAGGACAGAAGTCAGAAGGAACAAACCAGAAATGACCGGCAACAGCTCACGTTAGGTAAAGAGTTGTCGAGAAAGACTGCGTGTTCAATTGAGGAACAAGCTGTTTAATAAACAAGGATTCCAGAATTGTCAGTAGTTTGCCATTCGGTGCCCGTCCCAATATTTCAAAATCTTTGTATTGTATATTCAGCTTGCATTTATTAGCGTGTTGTCTGATATTAGAAAATTCTGGATTAGCAAGTTTGTTACCAGTTCTATAGCTAACGCCATTATGGCAATCAATTCTGACCCTCAGTAACCTCTGTGTGGATCCCACGTAGGTCCCCAGATTACATCTAGGGCAATTAAACTTGTATACAACACATGAGGTCATCAAAGGGTCAAGTTTATCCTTGAATTTAAACAAACTACCTAAACTGAGTGGGTTTGTTGGGATGATATTAAATCTAATAGCTGGTATATAATCAAATATGAGTTTTCTTAGTGCATCGTAGAAATTTTTGTCATGGATTAAAGGTACATTTGCATAAAATGGAAGCTTAGGCACAGTAGGTAAGGAGACTTTTGGGATAAAAACGTTATTAAGAAGTTTACGAACATACCCGTGAAAAAGTGTAGTGGGAAAATAATTGTTGGTAAAATATTGACGTAAAAAGTTGATTTCTTCGTTAAAAAATTCCCAACTAGATGTCAATGAGAAGGTTTCTTCTTCTTCCTCTTTGACTGTGGATTTCCGTCTCCCGAGTTTGAAAAAAATGGAAAAACAAAATAACAATGAAAAAGTTATAGGAGGCCAATAGAGTGCTTGTAGTACTAGCACTGATTAGATAAGATTTTAGAGATTATTTGCGTGAGAATTGTGTATAATCGCAACTCCTCTACAAATTATGTTTACTTGGCAAGGACTGTTTATCATTTGATAACAAATATTAAAAGCAGACACAGTTTTTGATAGCAATTGCTCTAAAGAAAGGGAGTCGAGTTTCTCCCAAGTTGCCTTTTAATCAATCTTCTAGGTTTTGACGAGTGTAAAACAACATTCTTTCTTAATTCAATTACTGATTTATTGTTTCTCTTTGTTTCCTCGCTTATTATATGCAGACGTTTTATTCTGTGGAAGTTTGGTTGGTCAGTTAGATGCCTGTTGGGCTTATTTTCTGGGAATTTTTGTTTATTTTGACTAAAAATGATAAAAAAAGAGAGTAAGTTTTCAGCAGTTGCATCCGTGAATTAAATACATTTCTCCTGAGCTGCTTTGTGAAGAAGTGCCAACCTCGCCACGAGTAGAGAAACCTACAGACAGACAGGCGCAAATCCTTTTAGACTTATATGGAAATCTAAGTCACACCGACACAAGCACACACACGCGTGCGCAATATTACTTAGGCAGAAATCTCCTACTTGGCAACAGCAAGCCAGTAAATGAGAATTATTACTGAAATTGATCAATTTTCGAATGGAATGAGTCTGAATGACCAGTGATTTTTTAAAAGATGTGTCCACGGACACAACGCCACATTCGAACCAGAAAACACGATAAGAAAACAGCAAATATACATAGAAATAAACAAAAATGAATTAGCAAACAGACGATTACAAAGATTCATGAGCATTATTAGAAGGCACTGGCGTATGGCGCTTGAGCAACGGGTTATAAGCCCTGCCTTTCGATCGAAACAGGAACTCAGAGGGAGGAAAGAAATGCTTGCATGTTCAATACACACACACACACACACACACACACACACACACACAACACACACACATATATATATATATATATATATCTATATATATATATATATATATATATATATATATATGTGTGTGTGTGTGTGTGTGTGTGTGTGTGTACTCACACGAAGGGTAATACGGTTTTATTACCTTGGCATCATCACATCTTGTCAAAACACCCAGATAACAGTTGCAGTTATCTAATCATTAATTTCAGAATGAAATATAAGGACTTAGACGTGAGCTTATTGGACCTTTAGATAAGACTATTAATGGCTTAGCTTTGCCAACACTATTTTTCAATGAAAGGTCAGGAGTCGACGGGAGAGCCGTTTCTCAGGCAAACACACGTCTTGAATGTTAGCGTTATCAATTTAAATTCTTGGTAACTGATTGAAAGTCATGCCTGACGAGTACTGATACATATTTTGTTCACGCAGGGAAACGGCATACACTAATTTATCGATGTAGCGCAGCATGGACGACGAATGATCACTGCTATGTATTCTCGTAAATGCGAGAGCCTCCTTCATTTCTTGTTTTAAGGAACTGAATTTACTCTGGAGACCTCTGCGATTCCCGGCCGATAACGATGATTCAGCATCATCAGCAAAACATTCTTGAATTTTTCCTGCGATGTCTTTCGTTCGAGTTGACCTCATCTTGTTCAACATCACTGAAAGAATTCGGGTCTCATCGTGATAAGTTAAAGACGTTGCGCGTTGGAACTTCATTAATTTTGGCCATGACTTTCCATCTCCGTTCTGTTCATTCTGCGCTTGAAATTTCGCATGTGGTCTGAATAGTGGAAATCAATTTAGACAAGACCGTCAGATCTATTGGGGAGATATACTAACATAACAGCCAACCCTGTTTGCTGACAAACGTTGTTGTCACTGTGCAGCAAACTGGGCACTATTTGAAACAATCCCCCGTAGTAGGGGGGAGTGCCGTCAGTGCGCCTTATGCGGTGCACTGTAGGCATTACTCTTTGCAACGTGCCTTCGGCCTTTACCTGCAACCCCTTTCGTCCCTTTTACTGTACCTCCTTTCACATTCTCTTTCTTCCATCTTACTTTCCACCCTCTCCTAACAATTGAATAATAGTGCAACTGCGAGATTTTCTTCCTATTACACCTGTCAAACATTTGACTGCCAATTTCCGTTTTAGCACCGAATGACCTCGTAGGACCCAGTGCTTGGCCTTTGGCCTAAATTCTATATTCAACAAAAATTTTATTTGGAATAATCAGTCACGTCAGCACTAGAACTCGAGAAGTGAAACAGTGTCTATAAGCGACTGGCATCGGGTTTGTCCTGCCGGGATGAGCGCGCGCTCCAGTCCGCTTGGGTATTGCCCATACACGTAGATGACTTGCTCTACGCATATTTTGAGAGGGCAGAGTTCATATGCAGTGGCCGTATTCCTTTCAGTCCTGTAGTGTCCTGATATAGTCAGTGTTTTCAAATCATGGCACCAAGTAAAAGGAAGATAAGGGCAATAATAATAATAGCACTCCTGCAAGACGAATATGAGCATGAAATATGCAAGAAAAAATAACAAAGAAAGCTACAGTAATGAGGAAGTTTATACCTCCTGAGGAAGAGTTAATTGCAACATTAAGGCTCCCAGCAACGTTTCTTGGTCTTCTGTAAAGAGCAATAAATCAAAATACCATAACTTGGGCACACATAGTACATTAGGTCAAACTGCAGATTAGTACCGCGGGGGACAAAACTGCAGATTAGTACCGCGGGGGACAAAACTGCAGACTACTACCGCGGCGGGCAAAACTGCAGACTACTACCGCGGGAGCAAAATTACAGATTACTACCGTGGTTGACAAAACTGCAACGACTTCCGCGGGGGCAAAACTGCAGACTTCTACCGCGGGAAGGCAAAACTGCAGACTACTGAAAGGTAAGCAATAAAATACGTGTCAAAATGGGTGGGTCAACCCAGTCGTCCTGCTAGTCCATCCCCACACGCACCACAGACTGTCGGGGGACAATGCCAGTCTTGGCTGGACTGATCTGTCCGGTTGAACACGTTGACAAGATGAGAGGACTGGCTAGTCTCGCCGGGATGTGTCATTTTTACCTCCCCACACACGATAAAGATTTGCCGGTTCATGTCAATCTCGGTAAAAGCAGCGAAGTCAGTCCTTTACGTGTATGGCATGCTTAACTGAAATGATCGTTGCAGAATGATCCCAGCTGCTGACGTTTTCATTGCTTAAATACTACCGATGAGTTATTACGTGAATATGTTTACTTTTACGTCGTCAGTAACGTTATTTGCTCCTTCCTTCATGTGAGTCATTATCTCATCAACTATCAATCTATGAAATGTAATGTCATCTACTCTGGTAACTCTTAGAGCGTTTGATAAAGGCCCTGAGGCCCAAAATAGCCACAGAAACATTCCATCGACTAAGTCTTCATCCTTCTTACTTTTTATACTGAAGGACAATGGAAATTTTTCTGTCACGGCTTTAGCGCATGTCAAGGAATTTGGCTTTAGCGCATGTCAAGGAATTTGGTTCATTATTTCATTTACATTATCCATGTTTCTTAGTAAATTCCCACTCACTCACTCACTCTGGTGGCTCTCGGGCCTCTTGGTGGCCCATGGCCGCTTGCACCAGACCTCTCCAGGTTCTCCTGTTGAGTACTGCATCTCTCCAGGTATTCTCAGGCTGCTCAGTTCCCAGTTCTCTTAGATCTCTGAACACATTATCCTTCCATCTCATCCTCGGTCTCCCCACCTGTCTTTCCTTGTCTGCTGATCCTTCTAATAAATCCAGCCCAGGACCCACCTTGATCCAGTCATGAAAATGTTGTTTTTGGATTGAGTGGTGTTGGTAGTCAGTAGCCTTTTTAGTCTTTTGTTCATTTGTTGAGTAGGTAGCTTGTAAGACCTACAGCAAGAGTTAGTCCCTCGCTGGTTGGAGAATGATCAGTCTCATAGCTTCAGCGCCACATCGTCCCATTTCGTTTCCCATTTAGAAGCAAAAGACGCGAGAAATAATGGGGCATTTCCCCATCTGATTTGAAAGGCAGTTGGCCCCTCACTCGGTTAACGTTGTAATTCCTCTACTCAGACATTGCTGGTGTTTCTCCACTTCTTCGAACAATATGGGTCTAATTTTCAGAAATGGATGAATTTATTCAAATAGGCCGTAAATACAGGGCAGCCACTGTCTAGAGCAGCCATCTTCTGGTCTTTCCACAGCCGGTACCCCTCTCATACCTCTAACTGATCGTGGTTAGGCCTCCCCCAACCTCTCCCACACTTGTTTCTCCAACAGATGAATTGCGTTGCTGCCAACCGAGATGCGGAGGTGTCCAGTATCGGGTAATTCTGCTGAGAAAAAAAAAAATTCATTCATCGGCAGCAAAATTTTCCAAAAACCACCATAGTCAGACTAAGGATTTCTCTATATATCCGTAAATTAGAATGTTTTCAGTGATGATGGTGAACCGATTGAATCTAGTGAAAATCTATATAATTGTAAACCATAGCTAGCTACTAGGGAATCCATCCAAAGTATTTTGTTTGTTATAGATTTTTGGTCACCAACAGACACTCACCAAGGTGAGAGCAGTCTTCCAAGGTCATGACCGAGCCATGAGATTGTTCAGCTTCGACCTTCATAGCAGTTTGACTGCCTCGCCCCCTCACAAATTATGAAATTAAATTCAGTTATTTTCAGATGATCTTACTCCGTATCTTTGCGTCCATCCTCACCATTTAAGGGTCTTACTACAAGATTGTAAATTTACATTTGAATTGCAGTAAGTAAACAACAGAATTTTCAGTCTGAAAGAAGGATGCTAGTGTTCAGGCTCCTTCCTGTCTTAAGTCGTGATTAACAGTATCGTAAGCACACATGCGTATATATATATATATATATATATATATATTATATATATATATATATATATACATATATATATACATAAACACACACACACACACACACACACACACACATATATATATATATATATATATATATATATATATATATACTGTTGATGGTCGAAAGCTTTAATCCTGTACAAGAAATATATATTTTAAACTACAGAAAGATTTTACTTCATTGTGGATTGTATCCCCATTTACTTAGAGGTACGACATAGTATCTGGCTTCTGTATATATATAATATATATATATATATATATATATATATATATATATATATATATATATATATACAGGATTAATAGAGAACACCTAAATTTACAGCCTTTTCTGGTTAGAAGGGGTAACGCCACACAGAGAGAGACAGACAGACAGAAAGAGAAGGCGGAAAATCACCCAAGTACTTTCTTCAATCAGGTGTGGGCGGCATCTCATAGACGTGGAGAAAGGGGCGGCGACTCCTCCCTCCGCGTGATGAGTGATGACCGAGCACGCCTCTTCAAATCCGAAAGGTCACAGGTCTTCGGGATCAGGGAAGTTAACACTTTCGATCAATAGCTTTGCTCTGCTGCCACGATAAATATATCTGATCACTCTTTTTTAGAGCTGATAGAAATCCAGTTTTTTGTTCTGCGTGGATGGTTTTTGTTATACAGGATTTCGCTCTCGTTAGCCTGCGCTTTGTCCATCTTCATTGTCTGTGTTCGATATTCTTTTTCGAGTCCCGTCAGGTTGATTTATTCGGTAATAATGGATTCTCGAGGGTTATAGATTTTGTACATTTCATATATATATATATATATATTATATCTATATATATAGATATATATAATATTATAAAGTCAGTCTGCTGGTAAAGGACAGTGTGTCGAAAGGCCTAGCAACCAATCTGTTGTTTCACTTTTCTTTCGTTGCATTTGTCTTTATTTTATAGACTCATCACCTTACATATCTTCGTGAATCTTTTACAGACACACACTCACACGCACACACATATATATGGAAAGAATGAACACAAAGAATTTATCTTACGTAGTACTACATGTAATTCCGTCACTGCTACGCACAAACAACATGTGCGCACATACACACTTGTGTATTGCTAACTACCGCACTTGTACTGAAAGATACCATTTTACAATAATTCTCCGATGGGCTCGTTCTTTCATCCGTTCGTTTTAGATGAAGCATACCTGTGCTGTGACACGGGTTCTTGCTCTTGGGTAGCCCCAGTACCGATACGTGTTGCTTCAGTACTTTTCCTGTTCGTTCTACATTGACGTCGCTAATGTAGAACGGGAATTTAAAGATGCCCGGATAACATTCACATAGAATTCATGAACAAGTTCAAGGTTATAAGCCACCCCAAACACCTGCTGAGGACAGAGGACTTGATCGTAACAGGTGTTCAGTTGTGAACGTCTCTGTTGGCAATAGGCAAATGCACTTGGCGATAACACTCAGCCTTTTCTTGAGAAACCTGTTCAACTGTGGAATCCATCTTATGTCCTGGAAACACACACACACACACACACACACACACACACACACACACATATATATATATATATATATATATATATATATATATATATATATGTATATATATATATATAATATATATATATATATATATATATATTATATATATATATATATAGTATATATATATATATATATATATATATTCTTTATTCCAGCTCACGGCCATATACATAGAATATACAAAACAGAGGCATTACGAGAGAGGCACAAGATACACGAGATTAAAAAAAAATAATGATAAAAATGATAATTAATAATTGGCAATATCCGCACAGTTGCTGAAGTTGTAGTATAAAACGGTAATTATATTAATGGCAGTGAAAATAATAGTAAAAAATATTAAAAATTGTAACAATCAAAAACAGATTGCATGCAATTATATATATATATATATATATATATATATATATTATATATATATATATTATATATATATATCTGTTGTATGCAAAGGATACGAATTAAAAAGATAACGACTTTTGTTCCCACTACTTGAAGGGAGCGTGAATGCGTTCGTCGGCCGCCCTCTACTCTCTCGGGGAGTCAGGAGGCGAAAGAGAGCAGATGACGTCACCCGCCTGCCTCTCTCTACCTCATTGGACAACTTTTCCACTCTGACGTCATGAGTAGTCCCATAGATGCAACCTGCTCAATACACTTCAATAGATTTTAGCGTATTTCTTTTATATTAAG
>NC_061089.1:30265070-30287570 GCF_015104395.2 Macrobrachium nipponense
ATGCCTTGGCGAATGCGAATGCAGATACTTTGTAAATCTAAATTATTGAGATATATTTAATTAAAGACGATTTTCATCCAAATTATTCAAAATTATGTCACCAGATAATATTTGATGTACTATCTGAAAGTGGAAACATAAGTGATGTTATGTGTGTGTGTATACTTTCATATCAACATAGAAACAATAACAGCGATACATTAAGGGTAACAAAATTTAAAGCCATCCTTCGCATTAGGAGAAGAGAGAGAGAGAGGAGAGAGAGAGAGAGGGGAGAGGGCGGGGGGTGAGGGGACTAAGGACTGGTGCTTCTAAAATTAAGAGGAAAAGATGGGCAACTTAACTTCCTGTTCTCATGATTCTGTCTATCAATCTAAATATATTTCTGTCCGTTGAGAGAAAGAGAAAATTCATAAGAATTGATGTGTTATGTTTTAACGGCACAATACATGATGAGAGAGTCTACTGGCATTAGTATTATGTTTATTAAAATAGGGATTCTCACGTAGTAATTGAAAAAATGGCATTCTTCACAAACAAACAATTTCAACGGCTTAAAAAAAAAAAAAAAAAAAAAAAAAAAAAAAAAAAAAAAAACAGGAATACGAAATACCCGTACCGCCTAGTTTGAGGAAGAGTACTGGAAGCACGCCCATCGCCACATCATCAGGAAAAGGCGGCGTCGATATATATGGAAAGTTTTCCTGAATTCGCTTCAGTTATACCGGTGGTACAGGATTCCGCTGGCTGTCTTTCGTGACGATGGTGTCTCTGTCTTTTTATAGAAGCACCAGTGTAACAAGAACAAGTTTTCTGACAAAGTGACGTGGGTTTGGAAGAGTGATTGTAATTGAGATATCTTATTCGCAATCAGTGCACGTTTTACTCTTGTACATACATATATTATATATTATATAATACTATGGCAAATATCTAAAGTCATTTATTTCACATTTGATCCTCCAGGGGCTTGTAATAATCACAGAGAAATACATTTGATCCCAGGGGCTAGTACTAAACACAGGGAATACATTTGACCCCACAAGGGCTAATACTAAACACAATTCATTTGACTCCCCAGGGGCTAGCACTAAACACAGGAAAATACATTTGACCCCGGGGGGCCAGTACTAAACACATGGAAATACGTTTGACCTCCCCAGGGGCTAGTACTAAACACAGGGAGGTACATTGGCCCCCCTGGGGCTAACACTAATCACAATACATTTGACCCCCCCAAGGGCTAGTACTAAACATGACAAAACAGTGTAGATGAATCACATTTTCGACTAGCCCTTGGGAATCACTTATTTACTGTAATATATGATATATTATATATATATAATATAATATATATATATATATATATTATATATATATAGATAATTATATATTATAATTACCGTAAATAGTGATTTCCCAAGGGCTAGTCGAATATAATAATCATATATATATATATATATATCTATATATTTACAGTAAATAAGTGATTCCCAAGGGCTAGCGAATATATATATATATATATATATATATAGTATATATATACAGTATATATTATATAGTATTATAAAAATTGTATGTATGTATGTATGTATACAGAGAGAAAGAGAGAGAGCTAATTTGTTTACCTTGACAAGAATGAAATGTTATCATTGTAGCAGTGATCAGTAATGCAATCCTAATGTATTTTATAGTGAAATGAAATGTGCATAAGGTAACGATTTTCCAGTGGTCAGTCCGGAGATACAATAGATAATTTCTATATTATCAACATGTCATTACTTCGCTGTGTACAGTATCATTTTATGCAACATATTGTGTATGTATGCATTCTATTCATTTTTCTCTTCCTTTGCAGGTATGAGTAGTGATAGTGGTATAATTTATAACTTGTGTTTAACAAAGTGGACTTGAGATGCAGATGACTTTTTGTTATTGTTTTATCAAATGTTCGTCAACTTCGGCTAGAGCTTTATTTACTGTTGCATTCGCAGTAAGATTCTATGGACAGCAGTAATCTGAACATCTGTAACTGAATTTGATTATTAGAGTCAAAAGAAATGGATTCATTTTAGCAAACGTTTATAGAATTTCAAGCTTAAGCGGACGTAAATATTTAAGTTCAATTTGATATGAATAACAAAGAAATCTTAAGATGATATCCCGCGTTAAATGGTCAGTATTTGTTTTGGCTGTTTTTTCTATATTTTGTGTCTTGCACTCTTATAATGACTTAATCCAAACGGCAGTTAGGACTCGCGGTTCAGGAAAAAGAGCCGGTTCTCCTTTCACAGTGACTGGAAGCCCCTCTCTCGATTCCCCATTAGTGATAGTAGTCTGCGATCCATCCGAGAATGACACGTACACATTCGAACAACATCAATCTCCTAAGGGTAACTCCACAAATCCATCAAAATTATTTGGTGGGCCAGTATACGAAAACGAGGAAACTCTCGCAGAACTTCGGAAATCCTGGACCAGACAGTCTCAGCAGACGCTCGCCATGATCAAAACCTTGCTGTACTTTAGCAAATCTCCCAAGTGGCGGATTATTGTCATTTCAGATAGCAAAAGAACGTTTCAGAAGATAGCTGACCTTACAGTTGCGTTTCCAGATATTGAGCGGCGAAGACTGATATTAGAACATAAGTATTTGTGGTTCCCTCCAGAGTATCCAGAACTTAGAAACCACTGGAGGCCATGTGCCTGGGCAAAACAATTTTTGGCAGAAACGCTCCCAGAGGAAGATGCAGTAATATACGTAGACAGTGACCTGCTATTTTTGGGCCCAGGTGAAGAGCTTTGGTGGCTTTTAAAATCGATGGGACCCAAACAACTGATCGCTTTGGCTCCAGAACCTTACTACAAAGTGGACACGAAAGCCTTTCACTACGCAGGTCGGGTAGGACTCAATACAGGCGTTATGGCGATCAATCTAACCCGGGCTAGGCAGCTTCCTGGAGGTGGCATAGGCAGTGCCATTTTGACCGAGGGACCCATAGACCCCGAACCTCGGCACGATCAAGATGCGCTTAACCATTTCTTAAAGGATAAGCCACATCTCCTGATGGAGGTGACCTCGAGGTGGAACTTTTTACCCTCCTCTTGTATGAAGACGGCGCCGCCTTGCCCCGATTGTTACTCGGCTGGGATTATTGTGCTTCATGGAGCAGACATGAGCTTCTACAGACCGGTCGATATAAAGTTCAGTGTAAGCATTAGCATAAAGTACTTGTTCAATTCTCTCTCTCTACGATAATGCGCAACTGCTTTTCTAATGTTGGATTGAGTATACATGCTGTAAAAGATCATCCATCAAATTCCTTCAGTCTGTCCTATATCCTCTAGTTCTCTCTTTTTATGCATCCTGACTTAGCATTGGAACTTGTATCTCGATTTAATCAGATTTTCATCCAGAGGTGTGATTTAAATGTCAATGGGTAAAAACAAGACCTGAAAGCCCACGAAAGGAATGACTTGTCATTATTACTACTCCATGTATTAGGAAGACCAGAAAATCACAATCCAAAATCTCTTCTGGGTAATAAGTAGCAATTTACTTCAAGGAAACGAAAGCTATAATTTATTTTCTCCTTTTTCTCAACTAGCTAATAAGCTACCCCTTTAGTCATTCCGTTACTCATTGTTACAGCCATCACATGCTCTTCCAGTTACTCTCACAATTACATGATGATCTGACCAACATCTTCCTCATTATTTTCACTTTCCCAAGTACTCTTATGAATATTTATCTATGGAGCCAAGTTTTTCCAACAATAAGGGGAGTTGCCAAATATATTCTCAATAGACCTTCTTCATTGTCTGTAATCTTCCTGTAAATCTTAGCCATCCAACACAACACTTTCTCATTGTCCAAAACCAGACTCTCCCAAAAACTCGGTTGCACTCTCATTCTCTTCCGTTCTTTTGGCGCATATTTCCTGCCACACGCAATCCTACTCACACAAACCACGAATTTGACATATTATGGCATGCTTTTTCAACCCCCCTTATAATCTTTCTGACACTCAATGCCTTACCCTTCTTCATCTGTGTTACGCTCAGCCACCTTAGACAAAATAGCTCATTGTCCTTTGCCATCCTGTGTTTTCTGCGCTTTCATGTATTCTCTTCTTTTCCAAATCATTCCTACCATCAAGACCCTAAAACTTGATATTGAATCTTCCTGATTTCTTGCAACAATAGCACAAGGGAAGTAGTTGCAACCGTAAGTCCCCGACCAATTGGCGATTTTTACACAAGGCAGAGTGGAGCTCATTCTCTTATCTTTATTTCCTGTCATTACTCAGGAATGGATAATTATGGTCATCATCTGCCTCTTGACGAGAGCTTTGTCAGCCGTTTGGAGCACTCCTCCCAATGGGGTTCCCGATCCGTCATAATTTGCCCCTCTGCTCTGAATCACAAACCATGGCCCGTCTCAAGGCACCAGCATATACACTCACATATATGTATACGTGTATTATATATATTCATATATGTATATATATTATATATAGACATATATGTGTGTATGTACGTATATATATATATATATATATATATATATATATATATATATATATATATATATATTGGGGGTTTAGCGTGTGTGCGTCTGTGACTGTGTGTGTGTGTGTGCGTCTGTGTATGTGCATACGTGCATCACAATTAGGTGCCATTGGAATTTCCTCCATAGAACATTGGATATCTCATAATCATCCTAGACCTTAAGATTAAGATTCTTAGACTATGAGCGGGTCTCCATCATTTCTGTTCTTAAGAAAAAGCCGTCATGTGCATGACTTGTACAGGAACTCAACGATAATAACCACTCTATTGTTCTCTGGATTACCACAGCTCTTTTTCATTAGCTTAACTTAACAGAAAAAACATTTATCTATTCACACATTTTTTATGGATGAGTCAGTTTCTCTATACAGATGTACATTGATCAAATCTATAGAGTTCTACAGTTAAAATAAATTTAGACATTTTTTCGTCATTAAGTCTACTTTTTACGCCGTTTTTTTCCCTCTACTACTTTCCGACCATACGCTCAGCGTATAATTTAACGTGCATTTAAAATTTTCGCTGATAGTGAATTGGGAATTGTTAAAAAACGAAGAGTCTGTTCTAAGAGATTAGGTCTGCCAGAGTTGTGACCGTTTGATTTCCTCTCTTGCAGTTGATGTACGCCACTCTCTTCGGTGCAGCCGTGGACGCCAACCCCCACTTACTTTACGCGATGGTCTCTGCTCAGCTGGCCATCGCGGACACCACCAATCTGCCTTACCCTTGCAGCAACTACACTGACCTCAACGAAGCTCTGACTCTCAGACTGGCAGAGGAGGCTGCTGAATCTCTTCGCAGGAAGACAGCTAATAAAATAACTTAGACGTACTTTTAGTTTAGGCCACTTTTAAAGTACCATGTTCAGATTAGAGGTTGAATAGTAAATCTTGAAATTACCTGTTTTATTATCCCTGTCGAGTATTCTCTAAACGTCCGCCTGAACGCTTCACGGATCCACCTGCGATATGAGAACACTAAGGAAAGGTCCGATTTGCGATCAGAGAAATGTTTTGAGATAATCAACAGCTAAGATTTTGGGGTATTAAGGACTAAAGACGTCTACTTTCAGCTTATCATAAAGAACTTACGTCTTCATCTCCAATGGCGATTGTGATACAACATTCTCGGACACTGGTTAAAGACGGTAAAACAGTCAATTTAGTGTTTGGAGACGCACGAAAGAGCTTTATGTTGAAAGACTGAACCAAGGAACACCATGACACAGCACACTGTGTCACGCAGGTTGTGAAATATTATTTGTGTTTATTTATCTGCTCTTATTTGAATAAATGTTCAGAATTCCTTCTTAATTCACTGATCATGATTGCATATGCCTGAAGAGATCGCAAATATTGATTACGTGCCTTCCGAATCTAATGTCTTTTAACAATATCAAACAACATAGTCACCATTCTCCCCAGTGTTAGTATAGAGTTATAGGCACCCTTCAGTCATTGCTGGAAAATTTATGCATGATGCTCTTCATTATTTTTGCTGTACTAACTCCTGTGACCAACATCATTATTATTATTATTGTCATGACACACTGTTTACACCATATTATGCTTTGACTTTCCCCCAATATTTCTGTTCTGTTCATAGTTGATATGTTTTGTCATATGTATTAGATAATAACTGGAATGCTTATATGAAGTATCACTAGTAACCCGTACGGGGACAAACTATATGTACGTATACTACATACCTAGTACTCGGTACCATCTTCCCCTTACGTGTGATGATTGCTTGTCGGGAGTTTTCACGTATTTGTGACAATTATTGAGGTTTTTGCGGATTTAGTGCGTTACTGCCATGGTGATATGTACTGTAACACAGAAAGGGACAATGTTTAACTTGAAAAGGTGAGCTCAGTGTATACAAAACGAAGGAATGGGCCTTCAATGTGGAAGTTTTCATGTACAAGATGATCGGGTGCAGAAGTGGTGCCTTCATTTTACGATCCGCCACACCAAGTGTGAAAAAAAATCCACACTGTTTAGGGATTTATTGAGGTAAAAAAAAAAAAAAAAAAAAAAAAAAAATTTTTTTTTTGCATCATGTGGTTCACTGACCTAAATTCTCGGTCATTTGTATATTTATATATATGTTCATGTCATGGCGACTGAATAAAGAACCATCAAAGAATGGTTGTTTACGCGCCAATTTATGAAACACTGGAAGTCGATCGAGCGACGGCTTCACTTACAGAAAATGCAGATGACAGCAGTGACAGCTTTAGGTTTCCGTCTAGTTAAGGTAATTTAAATCTGTTTAGAAGTGTTTTAATAAATGTAAAAAGTTATTGTGACTGTTTTGTTAGTTAAAGAAGTAATTTTCAAAGTGATATTGTACTTGCATTTAATGTTTAGGTCTATATAATTATAGTCTCATTATCAGTTAATGCTGCAGCATGTCAAGACGCCTATGTAATGATAAACATTTATGTTTTCCGGATAACAATGTTTACGGTAAATGATCTTTACACATTAAAGAAAAGCGTATAGTTATATATATGTGTTATAATTTACAGATAGTTGAATAAATATAAGATTTAGGGGAGCTGCGTTTAAGTCAGTGGTGTCTGGATATGTGGCACCACTGTAAGTACAGCTTTTACTTTCCCTAAAGATCCCAAAATGTGTAGGAAGTGGGTGAACAATAGTACATCTGCAGAAGTGACCATATAAACACTAAAAACGCAAGTGTGTTCGGTTCATTTTCAGCAAAGCGATTATGTAAGAAACCTCAGGCACGAATCGCTTAACGAATGCCCTGCAAATCCAAGAAAATTGAAGGATGAGGCCATATCGAACCAAGGTTTACCTCAGCATGACAGTGTGCAACAGTTGATTCAGGTATTTAATATCTTGACTCTAGTTTGATTTTGTCTACCAGTTACATTTGAAATATGGGATAAATATATTAACTTTCGGCTTATAAGAATAACTGTTTCTACTAAAATGCATAAAAATATCTTCCGTTTGATTCCTAATGCGAGTAAATCATATTTGATTGGTTAGGAGTGAAAAAAATGAAATAGGCCTAGATCTAAGTATAACTGCAGAGGGGATATACGTACTAAAAGTCAAAACGACCGTGAAAGAAAGAGAGACGAACATTTTATTGAAATTGTCTTCGCGCGCATAAAATGGCCTATATTTGTCGGGCAAAGGAAAGGAGAGAGAGAGAGAGAGAGGCTTGAAAGGAGAGCGTTTTGCATAAGTGAATGAACCTTAGGTTTATAAGGATAATTCTAGCAGTTCAAGAGCATATACAGTATGTAATATCTTCCATTCCATTCCCAATGCAAATAAATCATGTTAAGATTAACAAAATTGGAATTAGACATAGACCTATGTTTCTTAAGAGTTACTGCAAAGAGAAAATTTTTTTGCTAGTCAACAAGAAAGCGCGAGAGGGCTAACTTTTATTAGAATGTTTTCCAGAATACGGTTTATTAGCGTGCGCGCGCAAGCACAATATATATATATATATATATATATATATATATATATATATATATATATATATATATATATATATATATATATATATATATATATATATATATATATATATATATATATATATATATGTGTGTGTGTGTGTGAAGAAAAAAGGCCCATAAAACACTATTTGAACGTTGCAACGTTCAAATATTGCTTTATGGGCCTTTTATCTTCATATACTGCTGTTTTACAGTAAAAAAAACATTCATTATATACATATATATATATATATATATATATATATATATATATATATGTATATATATATATATTTATATATATATATATACATTAATAATTATTACAGTATATACTATTTTGTTGTACCGTGTTTATATATATATATATATATATATATATATATATATACTCACCTGTACACGCCTGAATTTTTAATATTCACAGACATATTAAAAAAATATCAACTATTATCGAATTCACTGTAACAAAGGAATGACTTACACCGAAGGGAAATTATAACTATTAAAATTTCAGGTGAGTACTGTACAAGTGACGTCTATAGATAGATAAATAGATAGATAGATAGTTTTAACATACACACACACACACACACACACACATATATATATATATATATATATATATATATATATATATATATACTGAAATATTTACCGTTACTATTTCTAATGAGTGTGAATGTTATCATCATCAGTATAATCTCAAAGAGAATGAAGAAGGCAAAACGAAAGCAAGGACTGATGTAACAAAGCACTTCAAAATTAATTCTACTCACGGCACCATTATCGACCCGAATTGTATTCACTTGTAATATCCCCCATAAAGCCCTTAGGAGAGCTCATTTATAATGTTGGCCCTTCTACGCAGGCGCATTAATCGTTGGGATAAACTAAAGCAGGAGTGGTAACGAACTATACCTCGATCGCAGAATTAAGTAGGTTTAACAAAAGAGCCACTACAAGTGAGTTATTGTTCGCGAGTAAGGTCACGTCTTAGAATCTAATTTTGTCAAAATGGTCGATATTAACTCTATATATTCCACATTCTCTAGGCTAAAAATCTACTTACAGCATCTCTCAGAGTTTTTAAGTCAAAAGTGATTTAGTTTCGACGTTATTCGGTAGGCGCAGCCACCGAAAATTTCGTTCAGATTTCTTAAAGGCACCGAGCTGAGTAACTTGTCCTCCACATTTTAACGTCAATTCACCGATAGCTCGTGACCATATCAAGTCAAGAAGCCTAATTTTGTGACTAGCACGAGTTAACTACCTCTTTAACCCTAGTTTGGTTAACTCGTACAGCGGAATCTGACACTGCCACTGATATTGCCATGTCAGGATACTTATTACAAAGCAGGTGGAGTTGACTCTTGCCAGTTGAAACGATCACTTGATCAGAACATAAATCTACCACTTTCTTTGGCAGAAAACCCTGTGAATACTACTTCCACACCATTTCTCTTTATAGCTGTCAGAGATATCACTTTTGCGAAGGAGTAGGATCTCTTAAAATATATGAACTAAATTTAATTAATCCACCACTTTTAATGTGATTACTACACAAAGCATAAAAACCCACTGTAGTATATTTATGAATACGCAAATACGTGGAAAACATTAAACAAAAATTATGAATCTCGATACGATCTGATCTTACGGGCATTTGAAGATGACGCCTATTTCATTTTTCCTCGTAGTACTTTGTGAGTTCAAGCATTTGTAAGTATTAGTAATTAGAACTTCTACAATTAAAGATGAAGAGACCAACGGATCAGTGACGAATGATTTCTAGTAAAATAGTGAGTATTTACTTGCGTAAGTACCACTGCGAATTTTCTATCCATACCCATATTCATTGATACACAGAATTGAACACCAATTAATTCTGAGAGTTGTAGGCGTGACATCGTCACTAGTGTCGGCGACTTGACGTTGAAATATTATGGAGGACGAGATACTCAGCTATACGAGCCTGTAGGAAATCTGCAGCGAAATCTCAGCTCAAGACAGTCATGCAGCAAGCGCACCCACCAAATAACGCCGAAACTGAACCGCGTTCAGCTCAAACTCTGCGAGCTGTTGTTATGCAGATTCCAAAAAAATAACGAACTGGATATTGGTACGGCAGCCGTATCCCAGATTGCGGTAGATATTGGTACGGCTGTGAATTGCGCATGCGCGAAGCCGCGAACCCTTGTTTACCGCCTCAGGCGCATATCAGTGAGAACAAGAAAATGACGACCTAGCAAACTGAACCGTGTAATAATACATCAGTTTTCGCTGAAAAACAGATGTTTTCAGGTTTCAACGAGCTGAATAAAGTAATAGACGTCTACGAAGAGTCAAACTTCCAGAAATTGTATATCCGTAGGTCACGAACGATCGAATTGGCCCTGAAAAGAGCTCCGAAGTCTTCTTTGAATCTCCTCTTGGGAGCTCTTTTCAGGGCCGATTCGATCGTTTGTGACCTACGGATATACAATTTCTGGAAGTTTGACTCTACGTTGACGTCTATTGCTTTTTTTCAGCTCGTTGAAACCTGAAAACATTGTTTCTCGGCGAAAACTGATGTATTACACGGTTCAGAGAGAATTCAAAGAAGATATGAAGTACACAGATACATTAGTTTAGTTTTATTTTTCATGTATATAGTAAAAATCTAAGTATATTTAAGTATTATTGTGATTCTTTATATTTTCATTTACTGTCAAAATGTTTTGGTGCTTTGGTGATGACAGTATAGTGCTTCACTTTGACATTTTGAATTGAACATGTTCAGCGAAACAATTCAGTTCGACTATTATTACTACTGTCGCTGATCTTCTAAAGCCGTACCCATAGCTCTTAGCAACAGTGTACGGCAACTGCTGCACGATTAGCAAACTGCCGTACCTACAGCAAGTCAGTAGCGCAATACGGCACCACTGACAGAATCTGACGTACCCCTACTACACTATGTTATTTGTACGGCAGGAAGTCTGAAACTGACGCATGCGCAATTCACTGCCGTACCAATATCTATCGTAATCAGAGATACGGCTGCCGTACCAATATCCTGTGCCTTTTAATAAAGCCAGCGAATGTGGAATCTGTCCAGTTGATGGAGGCAATTTTGACAAAATAAAATTCAGAGACGTGATTTTTCTCCAGAGCAGTAATTCAAATTCAGTTGCTCTCACTTCTGTTAATATCTAAGTTTTGTAAATAGACCTTTGACAATAATCCCGTTACAGATGTGAATTGCACTTAATGTATTTTCTGTTTTATTGTACATATTTATTTCTATAATTACACACGCACACAAACGCCCGTATCTATGCATGGTATGGACTCTTGCTCGTAAAGCAGTACTTATATGTTCAACGGTCACGTAAGAACAATATGCACTTATCATAAAAGCAAGAACAAGTAAGGATAGAGGAATAAGGTGGTATATTATATATATATATATATATATATATATATATATATATGTATATAACTATTCTTCTATCCTTCCTTGTTCTTGCCTTTTTTTATAAGTAAAATAATATATTGTTCTTTGATCACTGTTGAATATTAAGGACTGCCCTCCGAGCAAGACCTCATACCATCACTTGGCTGACTTAATTTAAAACAACATAGTTGAAGAAACAGGAATTATTATTCCTTTTAAATTCAGTAATGCCATGTTGATAGAGATAACGGTGGGGAAGAAGAAGAATACCATGTTGATACACCCAAGCCTTGTCATCGGTGGTTGAAATTTATCGGGAAAATAGGACTCTCACTCTTAGCTGATTAATAAGATTCTGAGCCACAAATTTGGTTTCATCCCTGTTTTTCCAATGACTATTATTCTTAAGGAGTAAGATTCTAGAGGAAAGAAAAATTACCAAGAACTGCATAGCATTATTTCATGAATCTTAAGCTATAAGACAGCGCCCGTTCCCTGAGGGGATCCTAGACCAATGCTTTTCAAGATTCTGGGATCAGTATCTTAATGAATGGATGCGATACCTTGCGAAGTAATCGCGTCACAGTTAGAGAAGCCTCTGACTGCAGTGTGTTGCCGGGATTTATGTAGCGTCATCCTAGTGACAAATGACAATCGTTGATCTAAGACACTAATTAGCTTACAGAAGTATTTCTACAAAATGCAGTGTTTACAGTCAGGAAAACAAAGAAACACTGTAAGTAAATATAATCACTGCCAAATATATACGAGAGTAATTCTGGGTGCTCTGTTAAACACCTCTTCTTAAACAGGGCTCCTCTGATAAACCGAGAGAGCTGCTCTGTTCTAAGGTACTATTTAACATTATTATCTAGGGAGTTTACTATTCCTCATGTTGCACACTTGCAAGAATCACTGACCAGCTCATTGCGTTTGGAATATCTCGGGTGACATTCTCTAAAAGAAAAAATTCTCTTGCCTTTGACTCATTCTTAGTGAGTTCTCTTACTTGACTACAGAATTCTAATGACGTCTTGTAATCAGCTTTAATGGGTTTCTAAATGTAATCTAAATTTCTAATTCAATCAAATGACAGTGGTAACGACATAAGCCGAGAAAGAATATTATCTGTGTTCGTTTTGTCTATTGTCATGCAGTGAAGGCGCTTACATAGCATATGAACCAGAAAGAAAAATTGACCACCATTCCTTCTTGGACTTGCGAAAAAAGCGCTCATCCGTGTGAACTAAGACAACGGGAACACAAACATCCAACAGTACATGGGAGAATTGATTGCCTCGTGGCTGACAGGAGCCCTCCGGATCACATGCCCTCGTTACCTATGCCCTCAGTCGTTACGTAACCTTAGTTTGCTTGTTTGCAATGACATACATTTTTTCAAGTTTCCAAGATATTAGTCATAATATTGTTTGTTTTGTGCTAATGAAACTGACGATTACAAGAACAAACAGGCAATATGTGCCTCGAAGTATTCTCTCATTTTTACAGTCAGGCACACTGTGTACGTGGAGTTCTTCCTATGACTCACATTTGTCTAGTCTCCAAGATCTATCCCGCCAATTTACAAAATTCCAATCCCCCTTTTTTTTTCATTGTTTTCCTCCGGGTTGGGCCAAATACTCGTAACCACAAACTTGTTCCTCCATTCGAGCCTTGCATTCAAGAAAAAAAGAAAAGAAAAAAGAAAGACGGGAAATGTAGCCGGGTTTCAAAGTGAAATGGAATTTCCGATACTGGAATATTAAGTCGTCACTTCTCGCCCTTGAGAAACACCGCGTAACGAGCTTTAGTTGTTGTTAATATCCACATGACATTTTATAAGGATCTGTTCGTCTTTTTTGTGAGCGGCTGCAATTCTGTTTCAGACTCATGTGCTTACAATGGCGATTACTTTTTAAAAATACTAATATTTAAACAAATAATTTTATCTTTTTTTTATTCTAAAGTTATACAGACTTTTACCACAGGATATTTGAAAAGAATTATTATACATTTTATGAGGTCAAATGACCTCTTAATGGAAGTTAGTCCCTAATCTTCATAATGAAGGACACTAGGACTACTGAAAACCATTAAGTCAATCATCAACCACATGATTTTATGTTCCAGAGAAACTTTGAATTCTAAATTAATTTCCTCCTGTAGGAAGATAAAAAAAATAAGCCCAAACACGGTTTGTAAACCACTAAATGGCAAGAAACCCCATGGTCACATTACAAATCACACACACACACACACATGATTTTTGAGATATCAAGTCTTGAATGTTGTCCAGTAAACGACATAAAGATAAGACACCTGGTGAATTGGTGTGGGACCTGAGAGAATGAGAATGGAGAGAGCAAGGCTGAAATATTATTATAAACCACACAACATCTCTAGTTGAAAAAGAAAAATGCTTCAAGCCCAACGACCTTAATATGGAAAGCAGTTTAGCACCAAGAAGGGAGCTGAGCAATAAAGAATTAACCATGAGACAAAAATAACAAAGAAAATGAATTGCATATTTAGTAAGACTTGGCGGACGGTACAGCTTCGGATGATCAGAATTATGAAATATTTTATACAACATATGCAATGAGCCTATCGAATTTTAAAGGATATTTATCGCTAAGTCGCTTAAATCTTTTCAGGCTCTTGCAAATCAAACGTTCTCATTAGCCTTTCTGTAGGATGCACGATAATACTGTACACAAGAAACTAGGAAAAAATTACAAAATTTCCTTAATTTCCTCACCCCGCCCCCAACCAAATAAATTGAGACTGTTCCACTCAGTTAAAAGTGTTTTCAAATATTCAAGCATAAACGGCAAAATTCATCATCAACAAATCACGAAAAAAGATCATCTAATCAAAATCACCAAATTACGAAAACAGCCAATTTCACAATTAAATCATTGTACCGAAATAACCGCCCAAGACTATGCCAACCCCTTAATATTTAAATCATAAGGGGGTCCAATGACTATTCCATATCGCGAAGCCACACGCTTGATAAGGACCAGCAAAAATCTAGAGACAGCAGCCAGCATCCAGAAGATCTCCTGTCTCAAAATCGTGAGTAGCTGCTCAAATAATTCTTCGGTTACTGATTTCTGTTGTGATACCAGTTTGAGTAGCCATAATACTGACTCCTAGGACCAAAACTTGGTCTCCCTGCCTGTGTAGGGACGCACTCTGCAGCAGTAGAGTTTTCCACTGGTTCATTTGACCAAAACAGCGTTAGAAAATGGCCTTACTACGATCACCTGAAGAACTATCTGACTATTTAAAAGGAACTGGGAATAGTAGCTAAATTCTAACCTCCTTACTCTCCAAGAATCTGGTAGACTATTTGTAGTTTCAAGCAACTCAATTAAATTTTTCACTAAATACAAAATTTTTTCAACAATTTAAGATACGAGTTACCGTCTTGAGAACCTATCACGGGAACAATATTTGAAACACGGATGAAACAAAACACTGTTAATGAAAAGATCTGTGTGGAAGAGCCAGTGTCCAATAATTGCTCATAATCACACTTTCAGATTTTTTTAGATAACAACTTCACCCACATAATTTGCACTTTGCAGCAATTTTAGCTAAATCTCATTCAAAAGAATGACCAACCACAGGTCTATGCTCAGGATATGGGTTCAATACAAAAAGAGTAGAATCAGCCGTATAAGTGATAAGCTTATTTTCAAGGACAAACAATTTTTCTCCATGTGCAAAAAACCATTCTTGTTAACTTACAAAAATAACAATATCTCATTATCCGCAATAAATGGTGTATTATTAGTTAATACGAACCATTTTACGGTTCATTCATGCCCCTTTTAATTATTCCACAACCTTGAACCTACATTTAATGCGCTTTGTGTGACGTCTCTCATTGCTCTTGATATATTTTCAATGAAAATATATCAAGTCGCAAAGACGTAATGCAACCTCGACTCGACCCACTTTTGCATTATGCAATTCATTGTCAAGTTTGTAATATTAAACGCTCGCTGCTTCGTTGTCCCGTTTGTAATATTGCTTTTTGTTTGTTTGTATAGTGTTTTTACGTTGCATGGAACCAGTGGTTATTCAGCACCGGGACCAATGGCTTTACGTGACTTCCGAACCACGTCGTGAATGAACTTCTATCACCAGAAATGCAAATCTCTTACCCCTCAGTGGAATGCCCGAGAATCGAACTTGCGGACACCAAGGTGGCAGGCCAAGACCACCGATCACGCCACTGAGGCTCTATGTTTGTAATATTAAACGCACGCTGCTTCGCTTCCATCATAGACAAATCCCTCTCAGCAATTTATTCTCTTTACTTCATATCGACAGCACTTTTCACACGAACTTTCT
Source organism: Macrobrachium nipponense (assembly GCF_015104395.2). Classification (NCBI taxonomy): domain Eukaryota; kingdom Metazoa; phylum Arthropoda; class Malacostraca; order Decapoda; family Palaemonidae; genus Macrobrachium; species Macrobrachium nipponense. The sequence goes on from NC_061089.1 coordinate 30,280,937, forward strand.
ATGAGTTCTATCTGAAACTTTTCCTGCGTCCTTATTTGCAACTTACAATTTTTTTTCCTTTCCTTTAAGGCCTATAGTATAACTGTTCCTTAACTAATTTAGTCCATACACTGTCTTTCATATCGAAACCAACACTGCTCTTCCTGAATTAATCAGCATTCTATCATCGGTCTTACTTTTTCGTTCAATTGTTCATGCTCCTTCCATGAGTATTCGTTGTGTCGTTATAACAACCAGTTTACTCTGTCACCTTTAACCGTACGGGAAAGAACAATTATTTCTTATGCACACATGCCTCATCCATATATATATATATATATATATATATATATTATATATATATATATATATATATGTGTGTGTGTGTGTATAGCTATATATATATATATATATATATATATATATATATATATATATATATATATATAGATACACACACACACACACACATATATATATATATATATATATATATATATATATATATATATATATATATTCATTCCTTTTTTAACATAAAGCCGTAAACCATAGCTGAAGATGCTCCTGACGGCAGGTAAATTAATATTCCAACTAAAATTACAGTGTCACGGACGAGTTTCTTGCACACTAAACTTCCAAGACATTAGCTACCTGATACACCAATACAAAAGGTTTATCACCTGTAGGCTACGCCGAATGCACTTATCTCTGTCGCTTTCTGAATACCAAAGTCCCTCTACGCTGCTTAAAACCATTTATCCACCTCATAAGAAGTTACCTTTCTCCTAAAATGACTGAATTATTTGCTCTTTTCACAAAGCCATCACCTTCCATTCCTCTCACGTGATGAGCCATCCCACTCTGATCCATCCTTTCATTCAAGCTTTTCGCCACATTTCTCATCATTTCAGATCTACGTATGCCACGTATACTACATAATAAATTAAATTCCCAGCTTCACCTTTTCCCCCCATCTTCCTTCATCTTGTCCACTTTACTCCCATTAAAAAAAAGATCTGCCTTAACTATCCCGTCATACATTCATACCATGGCTACCATAGACTCTGCCTCTTCAGTCGTTCTGCCATCATCCTAATATCAACCTCACGTACGTAGAGAACATCACCACGGCACCATCGTTACAGTACCAAAAACTTCAACACCACCATTACAGTTCCACCACTACACTACCACCATTACAGTAAAAAAAATGCGGCCAAATTATCAAATGATAAATAAGCCCTAGGAAATATCCATATATACAGTATATATAAATAAAGGTATAAGCCCCGAAGGAAAGATAAACAACAGAGTTTCTGCAAGATCTTTCGACTCAACGTCCTTTACTCAGCAGACAAACTGATTGACTGATTGATTTATTAGTTCTTACTGGCGTTGCGATGACGCAGACAAACTGACTTATATATATACACACATATATATATATATATATATATATATATATATATATATATATATATATATATATATATATCTATCTATCTATTTATATATATATATCGAGATACAAATGTCCTTTAATATCTAATCCGCTCTACCTCGGAATTAATATATTTTTTCATATATGTTTAACCGAAGGGGAATTTTTTTAGGCGATAATAGAATTGCCGGCCGACGGGCAGGAACCATCGACATCTTCAGTTCCAGGACTGGCAGTGAAGCCTTAGCCCACCCCGCCACCGCAAGAGGATATAAGTTTATGCAGCCTCCCACCTCAAATACCTGTCGCACTCAGGTATTTGTAGTTTTGGAGACTGCATCAAACCCCTCGTTCACGGTAGCTTGTAGTGCTTTTGCCCCCACGTAGCCATTATATAAGTCATATCACATTACCGTGATTCATATACATATATCGAGCTACAAATGTCCTTTAATATCTAATTCGCTCTACCTCGGAATTAATATATTTTTTCATATATGTTTAACCGAAGGGGAATTTTATTAGGCGATAATAGAATTGCCGGCTGACGGGCACAAACCATCAAAATCTTTAATTCCAGGACTGGCAGTGAAGCCATAGCCCACCCCGCCACCACAAGAGGATATAAGTTTATGCAGCCTCCCACCTCAAATACCTGTCGCACTCAGGTATTTGTAGTTTTGGAGACTGCATCAAACCCCCTCGTTCTTGGCAGTGTTGTAGTGCTTTTCCCCGCACGTAGCCATTCTATTATCACCTAAAAAAATGTCCCTTCGGTTAAACATATATGAAAAAATATATTAATTCCGAGGTAGAGCGAATTAGATATTAAAGGACATTTGTAGCTCGATATGTGTATATGAATCACGGTAATGTGATATGACTTATATAATGGCTTCGTGGGGGCAAAAGCACTACAACGCTGCTGAGAACGAGGGGTTTGATGTAGTCTCCAAAACTACAAATACCTGAGTGCGACAGGTATTTGAGGTGGGAGGCTGCATAAACTTATATCCTCTTGTGGTGGTGGGGTGGGCTATGGCTTCACTGCCAGTCCTGGAATTGAAGATGTCGATGGTTCGTACACGTCGGCCGGCAATTCTATTATCGCCTAATAAAATTCCCCTTCGGTTAAACATATGAAAAAATATATTAATTCCGAGGTAAAGTGAATTAGATATTAAAGGACATTTGTGGCTCGATATATGTATATGAATTACGGTAATGTGATATGACTTATATAATGGCTACGTGTGGGTAAAAGCACTATAATGCTACCAAGAACGAGGGGTTTGATGCAGTCTCCAAAACTACAAATACCTGAGTGCGACAGGTATTTGAAGTGGGAGGCGGCATAAATTTATATCCTCTTGCAGTGGCGGGGTGGGCTATGGCTTCATTGCCAGTCCTGGAATTGAAGATGTCGATGGTTCGTGCCCGTCGGCCGGCAATTCTATTATTGCCTAAAAAAATTCCCCTTCGGTTAAACATATATGAAAAAATATATTAATTCCGAGGTAGAGCGAATTAGTTATTAAAGGACATTTGTAGCTCGATATATGTATATGAATCACGGTAATGTGATATGACTTATATAATGGCTACGTGCGGGCAACAGCACTACAACGCTACCGAGAACGAGGGGTTTGATGCAGTCTCCAAAACTACAAATACCTGAGTGCGACAGGTATTTGAGGCGGGAGGCTGCATAAACTTATATCCTCTTGTGGTGGCGGGGTGGGCTAAGGCTTCACTGCCAGTCCTGGAATTGAAGATGTCGATGGTTCGTGCCCGTCGGCCGGCAATTCTATTATCGCCTAAAGAAATTCTCCTTCGGTTAAACATATATGAAAAAATATATTAATTCCGAGGTAGAGCAAATTACATATCAAAGGACATTTGTAGCTCGATAAATGTATATGAATCACGGCAATGTGACATGACTTATATAATGGCTACATGCGGGCAAAAAGCACTACAACGCTACCGAGGATTTGGTGGTTTGATGCAGTCTCCAAAACTACAAATACCTGAGTACGACAGGTATTTGTGGCGGGAGGCTGCATAAACTTATATCCTCTTGCGGTGGCGGGGTGGGCTATGGCTTCACTGCCAGTTCTGGAATTGAAGATGTCAATGGTTTGTGCCCGTCGGCCGGCAATTCTATTATCGCCTAAAAAAATTCCCCTTCGGTTAAACATATGTGAAAAAATATATTAATTCCGAGGTAGAGCGAATTAGATATTAAAGGACATTTGTATCTCGATATATGTATATGAATCACAGTAATGTGATATGACTTATATATGTATATATATATATATATATATAATATATATATATATATATATATATATATATATATATATATGTGTGTGTGTGTGTGTGTGTGTGTGTGTGTATATATATATATATATATATATATATATATATATATATATATATATATATATATATATATATATATATATATATATATACATATATATATGTGTATATATATATATATATATATATATATATATATATATATATATACATATATATCTACAGATGTGTAACTACGGAATGTTTTTCAGAAGTCAGAAATACAATACTAATTTTGTAGTTGGGTTTTTACTCAAGGTATGTAGAATAAGGGATATACCTTGTTTTTACTGAGGTCGTTTTTCTAACACCACGATGTCGGCCCTCCCGTAACTTGAGATTCTTGACTAGTGGCCCTTCATTTGAAAAGGTTGCACACCCCTGATCTAGCGTGTCGCAACACAGTAGGTATCATTCAAATAAGAGAGGGAAAATGTCGGGACAGTTTCGATTGCAAGACTCCCGAAAGAGGTCTACCTTTCGAAAGCCTTCCAATCTAAACCGTTCCGAGATTTTCCCGCCCTCTTTTGGTTGGTTCTTACGTGCAATAGGTAGATAATATTCAGGCCCGTACCGAGGGGGGAAGGGTCGAAAGAACACCCCTCCCCCAATTTCTGGAAGTCAATATTTCTGTGACCACCTACCCTTTTCATTAAACTGTAGTTACAAAGTAATAAATGATTATTGTTTTTTGTTTGTTAAGTCAAAGTATATAACACAACAATAAATAAAATAATATGCATGTTAATGTTAACATAATAAATTAATCAATCAATTAAACTGAAAGAATATTCTTGAATTTCAGTGCAAACTTTCAACATTATAAGTTAAATTCTTATAGCCAAAGTCAGTACTTTGAATAACATCTAATCGAGTGGAAGGGCATCAACCGCATACTCAATTTTTCTTCTTAATATAACTAAAATAACATTTTCAAGTATATGTGCAATGACATTTATAGAAGAAAGGGTCCAGTTTTGGGAAAAACGACCCTCCCTCATAAAAAACTTTAGGTACGGGCCTGATATTATAGTTATCCACTCTGGATACCAATGAGTGATGCGTACCGAAATAAGTATATGAAAGTACTACTTGGATTCTATATAGGCATTTTACGCAATTCAAGGGATTGATGAAAGTACTCTGAAGTTTTCTAGTCGGGTAGAATGCTGTGATCAGCAGAGGGTAGTAACGAGCTCTCAGAGTGAGCACTTGCCGAAATTCAAGTTCTGTTTCATTTCTGAAGTCTCGGGAATATGCTAGTCAGAAGGAAAATAGGTAATTGTTCGGTGCATAGGCAACGGGGTAGTGGTCTTCCTTCCAATGTTACAGCTGTATGTGAATAGTAAATAATGAGACAAATTTCTTTATTATAGTTTCCAATCTTTAAGACTTTCATTGCCAAACGACGGTTGTCAATCACACAGAACCATGGGTCAGCTGAAAGAAATGCGATAATACGTGTACATTGAGTTCGTTGTGGCGAATGAAGACAAAAGTTGAAGATTCTCACCTTGCGGGGGTTCACCTATTCCATTAAATTGCAGGTGACGTCAAAGAATGGGAACCCCCGCTGACGCCTGCTAGTCGGTGACTTGGACAGTCGCTCAGCGGCTCGGCAGTCGGCGCACTGCACATGCTCAGTAACCTCTCAGCTGTGGAAAGTGGAGTGTGTGCGTGTTGTGTGAAGTGTCTTGCCGGCCTGTTTTACGCTCGCTGTTGTTAGACCCAGGTTAGAGACCATCGCCTCCTGCTGTTTAACCAAAGAACGTTTATGCACCGTCTGTGGGTTGTTGCTAAAGTCAGCCCACTCTTATAAGGTAATACTAAGAGTCTTGTCCCAACACTTACCTGGAGTTTCATACAGTTTGTAGGACAACTTCTCACTTTGGGAAACGACTGGTGTGTGAGGGTAGCCTAAGGTTGATGACTTCCTATCGGGTACGATTTTTTTTTTCCTCTGGTTAGGGAAACAATAGGGGATTGGAGTTATGGTGTATTTGAAAAGTATGTTGTTATCAAGGGAATTTGGTAGCGTTTCCAATCATGTTTATTTAAAATATCTTCATGAACCATCGGATACACATGGTAAAAATTTTGGAATTTACCCTTGAAAAGAACATACATATTACATGCATTTATATATACATATATGTATACAATATATGTATGTGTGTACGAAGAATATCCTTGACAGTATATTATCCATTTAAATATGGATCATCAATAGGAACTTGCTTAAGTAACGTCAGAAGGTCGTTATAATCAATCATATGATTCGGATGAGTATGGCGATTATTCTTGATCCGAGTTTAAAGATGAATTGCTAGTTTTGGTTGTTAGATTTCGCGGGACTTCTTCCAAATTAATTGAAACGGCTTTTCGCGTTCTACATTCCCACTTTGACAGAAGGTAGAACGTGCACGTTACAGAATGTTTTTGTATTCTGACCTTGATGGCGAATATTGGGACAGAACACGAGGGAGGAACGTTTTGGACTTTTGGTTAGAGTAGGAATTGTATCGCAGTGGTACAAGGAAATCTACCTTAATTATTTTCGTATATAGAGGCAAAAGGAAATGTCACTTAATTATTATAGTAATATAAGTAATATATTGCAGACTACAAACAGAGGTTGAAAAGAGTTTCGAGAATCGTTACTCAATGAGTCTCAACGGCAGTGTGACTCACAAGGATATATTTTACGAAAGACTGAAATTATGCAAAATAATAATTGAAAGCACAGTACAATTAATATGACAGTTATCTCATGGAATCCTTTGGAAAATAATTTTGTTCACTGTGAACAACAGTAGGCTACAGCTTATATGCTGGCAATATTCT
>NC_061089.1:30292570-30327570 GCF_015104395.2 Macrobrachium nipponense
TAAATGGAACAGTCACCACAGTAATATCTGGGGGGCAGCACCACAGTAATGTCTGAATAAAATGGAGTTACCACAGTAATACCTGGATAAAAGGGACAGTCAGCACAGTTATACTTGGATAAAGTGGACAGTCAGCTCAGTAATTCCTGGCTAAAATAGACAGTCAGCACAGTTGTACCTGGATAAATGGGACATCTACCATAGTAATACTTGGATGAAATGGACGGTCAGCACAGTTATACCAGGATAAAAGGGTCGGATAGAACGGCAATGCCTGGATAAATGGGACAGTCACCACATTAATACCTGGGGGACAGTCACCACAGTAATGTCTCTATAAAATGGACATTCACCACAGTAATACCTGGATAAAAGTAGCACTTGAGTAAAAAAGACTGTCAGCGCTGTAATACCTGGATGAATGGGACAGTCACCACGAGAATCGGCGCCAACGAGGCTGCCGAGGAAACTTTTCCCAGTTTCACAGGAAAGGAACTGGTTATGGGCAGTGGGACATGATGACATACATAATGGATGTTGACGCCCTGCAAAACGAGTAGCACGCTCGTATTTGAACACAGCAACCATTAAAGACGAAATGGAAATGTCTCCGTGGGATAGTCTGTGGAAGATGACTAAACAGCATACAAGGGTCGCATCAAGTAGGAAACTATGTACCAAAATGACTATATTATTCTTATTTAGGTACAGAAAACCTTGACGGTTACCTTGTACGGAGTCATAGAAAAGGGGCGAGTGTCAGATTATTTTTAGGAAAGGAATGACACAATGTGAAGATAATTATACCGATGACAGAAGCTGTCACTTCTTCGACAAGAGACACAGTAGGTGGAAGTGGAACAGCTTGGATAATTTAGCCCACGGCTTTTTCTTCTACCGGGCGCCTTTTTCTTCTCTCTTGGGGATGTGAGGACCTCCCTCGCCCCGGAAACTGACTTCATTCAATTCAAGCTCGTTTATTTTTCACATTTATCTATTTTATATTTTCATCTACTCGTGGAAGCTCGCAAGTTATTTGTCTCGTTGCCTTTGAAATAAACGTGTAGATTTCCATAACAATAATAATAATAGAAACTTCTACGGAATAGAGAGAAGAGCCTTTTCAGGGATTGCACGGCAACTCTGATTTCCAAGTTTCAAGCAGATATTCTTTCAGAATATCTGCATGACACAAGTGATCAGAGATTGCTCATTTAGCCTTTAGAAATTTGTTCACTGTGTTCGGAAACTTGCATTCTTTGTTTCCAGGGAAATGTACGTTCGATTTAATGTTCCGTTTTTATTCAGGGTTTAAGCTCTGTCCACTGTTTCCTTTCTTCCTCCTGTTTGACACTATATTATTTTGTTTCATGGGATTCAGAGATGGCACCACGTGAAGTTAAAAATAATTTGCTACAGAGAGAGAGAAAGAGAAAGAGAGAGAGAGAGAGACGTTTGAAGCTATGTAAATATCTTGTATGCGTTTTCTGCGGCTTGTTTTATTTCCTTTGATCTTTTGGAGAGAGAGAGAGAGAGAGAAATGACACTGCTGCTCTTTTCCTTATTTATTTTTATACCCATGAACGATGTTCAACCAAAATTATATTAATCAGTGTTGTTCGTTTGTGTGTTTGTATACGAGATCTCTCAAAATGTTGTTGGTTTGAATGAAATTTTGTGCTCAGCGGATGTGGACCACGGAAGTCTTTGAACGAGATCCGGATGCGGTTCAGGGTTACCTTCCGTTGTTACCGGCGGAGGTACTATGTGCTCCGCTCTTGCTTATTATATTCATTATACGATAGAATCTATGGACTCATTGTTCACACACACAGACGTGTGTATGAATGAAGTATCAATGATCTTCAAAAGGAAGTGAAGACATTAGAGCGATTTTGTCAGTCGAGCGTGCAGGACTTTTTTTTTTCCAGGTCTGCTTATTTGTTTGTTTCAATAGTTTTAGCTTCATTTTCTTATTGTATATTGCCTGGATTGAAGGATCACAAATGCGCGTCACTGATCTCTTCTGTTATGCTGTGCTCAATAGGGATGATAATGAAAAAGACTTCTGTTCTTAATATTAGAGTCCCACCGTAATGCGTAATGTATGTTTAGGCTTTTCATACGAATACACTGAATTTATTTCATGGAATATCTTCGGCTCTTTGACAGGACTGGAAGAAACCAGTTTGTTTCTGTGTGTGTGAGAGAGAGAAAGAGAGAGCGAGCTCACCTTCCCATTGGCTTCCGTATCTTGTCCCTGTTGTGGCATTCTTTTGTATCTTCAGCGATCATGTTGCCATTATCTTAAGGCTGCTCGCGATTACTTTGCCCTTTTTATTTTTTTTGCATAACTTGAGCCAAATATTGTGTTACAGATTTTTTTTTATTGTGGCATAGCTTTTCTCCCTTCCATTCTCCTCCTCTCGCTCAGTGAAATCAGGAATGCTGCTTATACACTGGAGCTTCCATCCCCAAACACCGAGCCTGTGCCTCCAACCCAGTGCGTCTGAAGTGATTGACTTTCTGCTCAGTAAACTTCCCTTAAGAATATTGGACACATGCCAGATCTCTTTCAGCTGTAATGACTATGCCATGATGGGTTTAAATACTGATGTTAGGACAGTTATTTTTTATGTGAAATATTTAATTATAAAGACCATATTGTTTGCGTGAGAGATGGAGGCTTTTATTGAAAATTTAACGCTCCTGATGATGCTTGTGGACTTGAAATCTTCGTCTGAATATTTGAAAATTAATGATTATGTTTTGAAAAATAACTGCATCGGATATTTAACTTTATTTTTTATTTATTTACTTATTTATTTATTTTTTAGAATTCTTGATTTCAGGCCCTAAATATTTGGACGAGGAATGTGAACACTACACGGGGTAGCTTATACTGTAACAAGTTGGAAAATAGAATAACTATTGATTACATCATGCTATTACTTTTTGTAATTTGACAGTTTTACGCTTTGTAACGTAGGGTGGCAATGTAGATTCATTCCATAGGAAGGTAGTGCCGCTAAGGCAACTCGTGGTGCACTGTAGACTTGGCTGTTTGTAATGTGCCTTCGGCCCTTAGCTACACCTACTATTTAGCTTTTTACTTTACATCAGTTTCCTCTTCCCACCTCTCTGACTATTACGTCTTAGTCCATCTGTGGGGTTTTCTCCCAGTTCCGCCCTTAGATCGCTGCGCTTCGTCTCCTTCATTTTCTGGATCTCTTGATCTTGCTGTCCAACAACTGCAACTCTTGTTACTGTCCTGAGCTCTAAATAGTCGAAAGTTCCCAGGCGGTTTTCTTGACAGCCGGAGTGTCAAAAAAAAAAAATAATAAATAAAAAAAATAAAAAATTAAAAAAAAAAAAAAAAAAAAAAAAAAAAAAAAAAAAAAAAAAAAAAAAAAATAAAAATAAGAGCAGATGTTTCGCCAAGGGATATTTGTCTTACTTGGTCCTATGGTACGTATTTTACTGGATTGATGGTGAAGGTTGCGCCCGAGTGAACAGAACCACTTTTTTTGTGATTGTGTGTGCGCGTGGAGATTTGTGCTAATTTATTAGTCAGTATTCGTCTAATGAGTGATTACTTTTTAGGAATCCTTCCAAGCACATACATAAATGTGCTTCCTATAATCATGAATATTATTCAAGAACATACAAAAACACACCCACGGCCGTATGAGTACACCGCACACAAACACACACGCAATATTATATATATATATATATATATATATATATATATATATATATATATATATGTTTAGCAAAGGCCATAGGAAAAATAAAAGGAGTTCCGCGCGCTTTCGTGTTATTTCAACACATTTTCAAAAATGTGTTGAACAAACACGAAACGCTCGATACTCCTTTTATTTTTCCTGTGGCCTTTGCTAAATATATTGTCACGCACTATTTAATGACATAAGCATATATATATATATATATATATATATATATATATATATAATATATATATATATATATATATATATATATTATATTTGAACACTTTTATTTTGTTATGTACAGGTGCTAACCTTCAAAATGCTTAGATCATGAGTAATTTGAAGAGGCCATATAACCACGTTATTATGGTTTAGTTTTATTTTACGGTAATTTATCAGTCACTGGAAAATTTGTCATATTCCTACCCTCATAACCAAAAAGAAACTCAAGATCAGTCGTTATATTTTTTTAAGTATTCTCATTGATTTACCATGATAATAAAAAGTATTACAAATATCTTATATTGTTAATGTAAGGTATATCGAATGAGTATCCCGGAGGGGTGTAGGCAAAGTGGTTGTTAGTGACATTCGGACTGTGGCGGCGAGTGTTGCTGGCCGTGCGAGGCCCTTGAGGACTGAAGGTTAGCCCCAGATCTAGCGGGTAGGTCTTGGGTTAGCCTACTCAGCAGCGCGGGAGATTCCGACATTCACCTCTGGAACTGTCTCCACTTGACCCTCTTCGGCGTAAGGTCGGTTGCGCAAGCAAAACAGAAAGGTTCGTAGCACTGGATTTTATTGTAGCGATGTACTCGTGCAGAAGTAGCCAATTGCACAGCTACTAGAGGTTGACCTTTATTTACATTTAGAAAGTTACTATGCTACTGTTAATGCTTTCAGTACACGTGTGTGTGTGGGCTTGCCGCTCGCAGTCGCAAAAACATGCATAAATCTCTCAGTGGCATACTAAGACAATAACCACTATACTAGCAACCAATATGAAAATCGGAATAAAAAATTAGACTAAAAACAAGTAACAAACATCAGGCGTTGGGTGTGAGCAGTAATATACCCGGGGAGCTCTACACTCTAAGGCTGAGTGAGAATAATTCTGAGGTGTGGCGTTTATTTTAATTTACGTAATGGTACATAGATGGACTCTCATACCCTATTAATATTATGTTTTGCATGTGTTTATAATTCATGTATAGTAAACCGGGCCCCCCCCCCTTTTTTTTTGACGTAGAAAACGTTGTCAAGTTCAAGTAGTATAGACAAAGATTGTATTATTGAATTGCCATAATGAGAGAGAGAGAGAGAGAAATAGGAAAGATTAGGTCTTGTGCAATAATCATTTCTGGAAAACCACATGACTGAGTGCTCTGACGTAAAGGAAAGGGTTTTTTTTGTCACTACAGCCATCTCGGGGACACCTAACTTAGTAAATAAGGAAATAAAAAACTTATGGTCAGCTGGAGAAAATAAATCACCAAAAAAAAATTCGTTTTACGAAATCTATTTCTTCATTTCCTGGAAGACGGAGTGAGATTATATCAGTATGCGGAAAAACACCTCGTACGCTAAAAACAAGTTCTTGTCTCATTTGGGATGAAGCAAAACAGGTGATGGAAGAAGAGAAGAATAAAAGGAAGGAGGGTGTAAAAGAATAGAAGAAAGTAAGAAGAGAAGATAATGGTCAGAAAGACGAACCTGGGAGGTAAAATAGAGCCAGAATCTGTTGTGTAACATCATCCCAACTGCAACAAAAACAGTAAACAAAAAGCAGAGGGAGCCACGACGCTCTTGTTTCAGTGACTAACTCACTGTTACTTAACACAAAAAAAGTTACTTATATCTTTGTTGTCATGGGTAATTTATGATGCAAGTAACACGGAAATAGTATTACTTAAACTAGAATTACATTAGACTCGCACACACATACATTGTATGTATATTCATATATATATGAAGTAGACGGAACAGTGTTCATGTACGAAGCACTAAAAGTATTAAATAAAGGAAATTTGTGCAGACAGTGTTCGTGTGTGTGTAAGAGGAAGAAGAATTAACAAGCAACTGGCGAACCCTCCGTAATAGTAAATGATGGAATTGTTGTTGTAAAGATATTATATGTGATGAAGCCTTATTCCGTTCAACATTAGGAATAAGAAATATGTTTTGTCTTCCTATTTCCGAATCCACCGTCTAATATATATATATATATATATATATATATATATATATATATATCTTCTTTTTCTCCACCGTTATTCCTACATTAAGGGGTCGGTTGCCTGATGCGCCTTCTCCACTGTCATCTGTTAAAGCCATCATCATGCATGGTTTGGCAAAGGGGTTTTACTCCTGCATGCCCTTGCTGTCATCAACCACATGTTATTGTAGTGGGCCTAGCCTTTTACTAGACAGTAAAACTGCAAGGCAGCTGTTTCCACAGTTATTGACGTTGGGCGTAGCCTTTTACTAAAAAGTAAAACTGCAAGGAAGCAGCTGTCATATATATATATATATATATATATATATATATATAATTATATATATATATATATATTAATTATTAATTAGAGAGTGGATTTGGAAATAGGAAGACAAAACTATATCTTTTTATTTCTAAAGTTAAACTGAATATGGCTTCATCGCATATAATATCTTGACTACAACTATATCTATATATATCTAAATATATATATATATAATATATATATATATATATATTTATATATATATAATATATAAAGATATAAGCCACGAGTGAAAAATGAACAACGAAGTTTCCGCAAGATCTTTCAACGTTCAACGTCCTTTACTTATCTAAGTAAAGGACGTTGAACGTCGAAAGGTCTTGCGGAAACTCCGTGGCTTATACCTTTATTTATGGATTTATCACTTTCCAAACTTTCGTGAGTCAGTTATACATACATGCATACATACATACATACAATATATATATATATATATATATATATGTATATATATATATATATATATATATATACTAGCAAACTTACCCATCAACGATGGGTGATAAAAACAGGTGCAGAAGTGAAAAATTTATATGTACTATTTGTTCAGCAACATTAAAGGGCGATTACACGAATAGTCTCTCTCTCTCTCTCTCTCGTAATATAATTCAAGGGACGATCACTAAACGCAGAGAAATTCTTATTCATTGTTATTTCCCCTCTTTTTATGATATTCTCTCTCTCTCTCTCTCTCTCTCTCTCTCTCTCTCTCTCTCTTAAAGTAAGTGAAGGGACGATCAATGAACGCAAAGAAGTTCGTATTCATTATTGTTTACCCTCTTTTAATGATTCTCTCTCTCTCTCTCTCTCTCAATGTAAGTCAAGTAACGAAGACGGTGATGGGATTATCGGATTACTTAGCTCTCAAATCACAAATTATCTCCTCTCTCTTTCTCTCTCTCATTTTTCGATAGCAAGATAAAATTATTTAAATAAAAATTGTAGTGCATTAATGTCGTTAAATGGCTCTCTCTCTCTCTCTCTCTCTTCTCTCTGCTCTCGTCTCTCTCTCTCTCTCTTTGTCGGTGACTTTCATTTAACGGAACAGGGATCTTGATTGGTTCGTTCTTTGTCCAACTTACTTTTTGCACGTTGATACAAATAATAAAGTATCTTTGTTTTCATTATGTTACTGCAAAGACGCAACTTGTATGTCAGTGCGTTATGGCTACTGATAAATGCTCTTATGATCCTGTGTCTTCCAAAAAAGAGTAGAAAGTAGGAACTTGTCAGTTTCCTTTTTATTATGTCCATTGGCAGGATCGAAATTCCGAAGCAACATTCCCGGGCAGTACTACTTCAACGTTATTTTGTGCACTGGCAGTCCCGATGGATTTAAGTTATTCAAAAAATCTTGCGGATATTGATGATAATTTTCATCTTCTATTGTGTCTGAGCTGAAATATTCGCGACTTTCTCCGGGAAGTTGTACAGAAATTATTTATGAAAAATCATAAAGTAACTTCTACGGGAATAACCAGCCTCGTTTCACGGCCAGAAACAGCTCCGTTTCAGGGAATCCCTTCTCACCCACACGTCCTACAAGGAGGGGGGTAGGTTGGATGAAACCCCATTACAAACCATCTTAGGGGTCCCCACCATAACCCTACCAAGTTTCATGCCCATCTGACCAGCCGTTTGGCCGTGGTTGAATGACAGACAGACGTAATATTACGCCCATTATAATATGATATGCATATAATATAGATGAAATATATTATATATATATATATATATATATATATATATATATATATATATTTATATGTGTGTGTGTACAGTGTATAAATATGTATACAAAAGGTAAAACTGAAGGAATAAATTTGTGAATAAATAAAACGCCGATATCGATTACGACACAGGACGGTGGAGCAGTATCACATAAATTATTTATGTTAAGGATGTAGTCCTCTACAGGAATGCTGCTGTACATAATACAGAACTTGGCGCCTCTGTCGAAATATTTTGCGAGATGTCACTACCGTTGCTTTTACTGAAATTTGTAAATTGTGGTTTAGAGATCCCTCTAGACATCTATTGTATTGACTGATAAATTTATCATATTATACGTGGTTATTGTTTAAAGATGAATTTTTAAATCAGAAGCTAGTCTTAGCTTTTTTTCAAAAGACCACCAGCGAGAATCCAGAGTAATAAGCACGACGAAAATACTTCCTTATTATAGTCACCATCCCACAACATATTCCATACCATACTATTAATTTCGTTTACTCGTTCACCCAAATACGCATATTCTTATACAACATTTATTAAAATTATCATTCAGTAGTTCTAATTCTATTCATGTGGAACAAGCCCACAGGCTTCCAAAGATGGTGTTCATTAGGGAAGAGTAAGAGGAGTTAAAGGGAAGGAGAAAGAAGAGATCTCACTTACTAAAAAGGAACAAATAAATGATTAAATACCTAAAAGTGTATTAAAAGGCAAGGAGAACAGTATTAGAGTAGTAACTTAGAGTAGTAATGCATTGCATCTTCGCTTGAATTTTTGAAGTTCCAATTTCACGACGTCCTCAGGGAAACTGTTCCACAGCCCAATGGTGTGAGGAACAAAGGACCTCTGGAATTGAGTTTTACAGCGAGGCATATTTACTGCATATTGGTTCTGATGTTCGGCTAATCTGGTTGCTCTCGGCAGCGGAAGACGACCAGAAAATTGTGAATACGAAAGATCCCTGTTAAAATACAACTTATGAAACATCGACAAACAAGAGAACATCAGTCGATGTTCTAAGTCTTAACTGCTAATATTAGTGAAGAGAAACCTACCACCATGAACTACTCTATTTAAAAGAGCAGAGGTAGACATCCATACCGAAGAACATTATTCTAGTAATGGAGGGACAAATGACCTTAAGCAAGTCGCACTGATTTTATTACTGTTAAATGAATATGAGGCCTTTCGTACGATAACTAACTTTCGTGCGGCGTCTGCTGAAACTTTCATTAGATGTTTCTCAAAAGTAAGATGCGAGTCAAAAGGTACACCAAGAGCAGTTAAAGCTTCAAACTCATTCAGCAGTCCCATCTACTTGAAGGGGAGGATGAGGTGGAAAATCTGTACGAGATCTGCTGATCAACAGTGTCTTCGTTTTACTGGAGTTCTGTCTCATACCCCACCGGTATTCTTTAGACCTTCTACTGCACTATTCACTAATCCGCTCCATGTTCCGACGTAGGCGATCGTGAGGGAGCAAGGCTCCTTATTACTGGTCCCAAATAGCGGAATTTTTTAAAAGGGTAGTCCTTAGAACATTCATTGGCTGTGGAATCTGACGCCGTGTCATTCGAACTCAGTGCAATTTCACCTAAAGTTATATACAGTAATAAAGCTCCCATGACATAAGGAACACGCCTGAGGAGGATACTAAATAAAAAATTAAAAAGTCATCCTCTTTTTAAAAATACGAGTTTACTTAATCACTGAGTATGACTTGCACCATATAGTACAAAGAATGCTCCTTTTATAGGGTCTTGGTCCACTGTCAGTACATCATTCTACTCCTCCTTCGACTAGTACATCATTTCAAACTGCGTCACTTCTCCGAGAGGAAAAAAACGATGTGACAGAGACGGCTTTCATAGGTGCAAGAGATGTGTGTAAGCTTTACAAAAGACCCTTTCAAAAAGGTCAGTAAGGCAAGTCCGGTATTTCATTTCCTTGGGAAGATTCTTGAACGTTCAAAATAATTTTAACATTTCAGTCATTCAAGTTCTCAATTATTTATTTTGTTTTGCTAAGTTTGTGTGTGTGTGTGTGTTTATTTATTTTTTTTGCTAAGTTTGTGTGTGTATAGGCCACGATATTAACTGTCTTCCTTTTTTGTGTACAGGAATATTACGGATCTCTTAATAATCAAGAGGTTGCGTTTGTGAAGGGCCATGAAGCTTCTCGCTACTTTTTCTGACATGTCTCATTTCCTGTTTGTATGCTCGGTTTTATTATGCTTCTTTGTTTGTTTTGCCTTCATTTATTTAGCTTCAGCTATATTGTACTCTTTTCTCGGCTCTGTTTTACTCTGTCTCGTAATGAATTATATTTATTGGGTGTTTGAGTGGTGGCCAAGAGTGCTCATACGTACGCACACATACACACAGTTATATTTCTTTATGTATATATACGTGAGGGGGTGCGCATAATAGAATATATAACATAAAACGGTAAAGTCTTTGTCTTTGGTTCAGAAAATAACTCTTAAATAAAACGAACTACCTTTTTTTTTTATCAATGTTACTTCTGTTCAGTTCTCGTAAGTCGAGTTTTGCTCTTCTACTTTAAGATTCTTATTTTGTTGTCGTACACCTGTTTGTATTAAT
The DNA here is from genome assembly GCF_015104395.2 of Macrobrachium nipponense. Taxonomy (NCBI): domain Eukaryota; kingdom Metazoa; phylum Arthropoda; class Malacostraca; order Decapoda; family Palaemonidae; genus Macrobrachium; species Macrobrachium nipponense. Next base: position 30,303,182 of record NC_061089.1, read on the forward strand.
ACAGACAGTCAGCATTTCATAGGACTTTTTACCTTAATTTAGGAATTCAGTTTATTTGTCAATTTAATTTTTTTTTTTTCACGGATTGATACGAAAGTTTTATATTTTTCGTTTACATTCCTATTAAACTTTTAGGATTATTATCAGTTTATTACATAAATATTTAGTTGTTTTTTATGTTTTTATTATAGGTTTTTAACATTGTGCACTTTATTACTTTACCTTTATAAACTTTCACATAAGGTATAGGCTTTTAAAATGAGGAGATAGTTATCAATTGTAGTTTTAGGAGACGTGTTTATGTTCATTTCCGGATAGCCGAATTTCTGGATATTGATTTTTAACATTGAAAATTTTCCGATGTTTTGACATCTGTATTTCGCGGCCCCAGACTCTTGACAACCTTTGAACTTAACTGTTCCTCTGTGTGCATCTGTGCCTGTCTGAATTCGGATAATTTGCCCGTTTTATATTAAGACTATCTGTCATCACGTATTATTTAAAAATGTGGCTACATTTTTATTTGGCGCAAGTGTTTTAAGGTTATTTATATTCTTTAAATAATTAGTAAGCAGTTAATTATGTATGTCATTGTTTTCACGAATAACGCGCAGGTGTCCAGGGCTGTTTGCATTATTAAAGTTGAATTTATATTCTTTTTGTAGTTAGATAATGCGCAGATATTTATGGCTTCCTGTTTTATTTAATTAGGTTTCTGGATAATGATCGTGTGTTTTAAGGTAAATTTTATCATTAACCTGTCGATGTGATGTACAGCAATGCTTTCTTAACACTGCTAAACAACACACCCAGTATTGCCGAAATTCTGCATCAGTTGGGGTTGTTTATTATGAAAGTTCTGATCGGGAGAATAACCTGACATCTATCGTTGTTGTGCAAAGCCAGCGCCTCAGATGTCGCCGAGTACGATCAAGCGGTATCCTTTAACTTTATCAAAATTAATCGGCAACGCTGAAATAAGATTTAAAGTTTAGGAGTTGTGATATTATCAAGATGATGAAAAATATTTTCCTTTTTCTTTCGTGTTTTGTTCTTTTACTTTACCTTATTGAATTACTCTCAATATGGACCTTCTTTGATCTATTTCATAATTATTACGAGTGAATTTTTTTTTTTTCCAGTTTTGCCATTTCATTATTCTAATGGTGACGCAGCGTTATTGAAGTAGCTCACAAATGAAGGTAGAGATATTTTCATTTAACGTTGAACGCCAAATAACGTTGCTTTGCTTTTTCTGTTAACTCTTGTCATATGTATTATTATGCTAGTGTTTGTCCCTGACGAGCATGTTAATGTATCGATTTTGTTTGTTATTTTCATCCATTAGGTACTCTGTTTCTTTTTCTTCGTTTTGTTTGCGTTTCTTTCACATACTTGCATTTTTGTCAGGTTTATTACGATGGTTTTCTGATTTTCCTTGGCTTTCTTAGGCTTCAGGAAAAATCACTTATTTTTGTAAGTTTGTAACTAGTGTTTCCGTTGCTTCGCTGCGCTATTTATCTTCCATATCGTATTTTAAAGTTACCCCTACTTGTACGATGTTTTTTTAAGCTTACAATATTCTGTACGTGATTATAACGCAAATCCTGTGATTTTGCAGCTAATCAAGCAAATACACCGAACTTAATATCGTGATGATCTGCCTTTCGGATGAATCTTCGAGAGGTCAATGAACTCTGCAGGCGATCGGAGAGAATGTTATCCAAAGATTTAATTCCTCAACACACTTGCTTCTCCATAAATGGGTAATGGCATCGGGAATGCAATTATTCTCGAGGGATGGCTGTTTACCAGTATTCAGTCTTATAATGGAAATTAGCGTCGTTCTTAGCACCATATTCTGTACCCACCAACTTGTTTTTGTGTTCCTTCTCGATTGTTAGTAAGGTCTTTAGTCAGGTGCTTATCTTTCTATGATTGACAGCCTCCTAGTACTTCTTTGCGGAATAATAATAGGGCCTCTTCACCACCCTTTGTACTTACTACGTCACGGTGTTTTTAGGTTGAAATATATAGGCATTCAGTTCAAGAGGTCTCCGTGGCTGTGCTGTCTGCACAGGTTCTGCTCACGTTTGCTAGCGCCTGCCTACTGACCACCAGTCCACTCAACTACAGATCAGTACTATATATAGCATCTGCTGGGGTCAAGAATACAACTTTCTATAAATACATAGATTGATAGATAGATATGAGAATTTGTGTAATATGCATGCGTGAGTTTTTTTTTATAGTCTCAAATATTAAGCCACAAATACCGTTTAATATCTGATTTACTTTACCTTAGGAATAACTTACACCCGAGGGAATTATAATTGCTAAGTGCTTATCTCTGCGCGGGTGGTCTAAGTCACTGTCTATCATTATCGCTAAAAACCAGGCAACGGTTCAAATCCTGCTAAGGACGAAGCACTTAAGAATTATAATTCCTTGGGTGTAGTTTTTACAAAGGTATGGTGTACTGGATATCAAACGGTATTTGTGGCTTCTTTATATATATATATATATATATATATATATATATATATATATATATATATATATATATATATATATATATATATGTGTGTGTGTGTGTGTGTGTGTATATATATATATATATATATATATGTGTGTGTTATATATATAATATATATAATATATATATATATATATATATATATATATATATATATATATATATATAGTATATGTGTGTGTGTGTAGCGCACGGTTGCCATAAGCATGAATTTGCCTCCCTCCAGTAGTCCTTTTTTTTTATGTGACGTGTCCTGAAGCGTACGAAATTCCACCGTTGTGGCTGCTCACATCTCTATTTCACGACGTACACACTAAAGGTATCGATCTCCTCCATGAAAGGCTGCATTCAGTTCTTGGATCCATTCACATGACGAATAGAGAGAGAGAGAGAGAGAGAGAGCGAAAGTGAACGGTCACACTCGAACTTACACATATTTCATTTTAATGTATAATCAATATGACGGCACGTTTACTTGTATACAATCAATATGGCGGCAGTTTGCTTTATCTAGTGCAAAGCCACCAAATTCATGACGTCGCTGAAATACTTAAAAAAACATCGCGTCTCTGAAGTCTGAGCTTCATTAAGGCTAAGATATTATCACGTAAATTAATCTCTTTCGTGTCTCAAATATATTATCCTCTTTCATCACATTTTTATTGAGCCTTTTTTTATGATTTTCTTTTTAATTAATCCGGTAGAAAAATGATGTACCTAATTATATACCTAACTTGAAGATCCTCCTCAAGGAGATAGTAATTACCGCTTGATAATCAAGATCCCTGCGAAGGAATCTGCAGACAGAGACAGTCGCTATTTCTAAGTCTAACCTTAGTTGCTCTCTCTCTCTCTCTCTCTCTCTCTCTCTCTCTCTCTCTCACATACACACACACACACATTATGAGCTCTCGTGGGTCTAAATATACAAATTATAGCGATTGTTGAAGCCAAGTCTCGTGACAGTGATGAGGTGCCATTTTGTAGTCTGCGGCTGCAGTACAGCAGATGTAGAGGCAGCCCCCTTCTACAGTAGTACTCGGGGCACCTGGGACTCAGTGCCTCCAAGGAACGGAGCCGCCGTCAGCTGAGGTGCGGTGGTGGTGGTGGGTGTGCAGTTGAGTGAACCAGATGACACCGTTGCTCTCTGACTCGGACGGGGTCTGACTGCGAGAGCACAAAACGGATGTTTGAGGACTTTTTATGAAGTGACGGTCATGTTTTGCAAGTAACTGGGACGAAAAATTGTGATGGTGACCTGTGTATATGAATTAATTTAGGATTGGTGTGGTGGGTGGCATTTGCAGCACGATCGTTGGAATTTTTTTTTTCTGTTTGGATTATATATAAGATCTTGTTTAAGGTACCATAACGGTCCCTTCATGCCCCAACGACAGTATTGGACAAAACGAAAATATCAATGATAATCGTCATCATGATCGCAAGAGTGATTGACCCAATTTGGGTAATTTTATTGCTGTCTGTATTTAGAAATGTACGTCATGTGGCAACTTGAGATCTAGAAACTTATTTAAGCAGCGCTTTTTGTAGTGAGTAATGCACGTGAGAACAGGGATACGAAAAGAGTAATAGAGTTTGAAATGGAACTTCTGAATGAGGAGAACGACAGGTTGTGCAACTTGGAAAGATGAAAATGTTAAACTCCAGCGCCTGGATACCAGAGTGTGCACCGCAGTGACAACGCGGCTTTTCCGACAGTGAGTCATTTCGCGTCATTTGTTCTGTACTACTGTTACTCGTTCATTTCTTTATATTGTCCCCAATAAGCATTTCGTTGTTCGTTGTTTAGTCTACTGTTTCTGTTACTTCACCCACGGGCCTTTGTGCTTTGTGGAAGTTATCTCAGCTAGTTAATGGTATCCTAGGACCGTTCCGTATGATTGTATGCATTTGGAATAATATAATGGCAAGCAGGTATAGGCTGCACTTGGATAGTTAAAAAAAAAACTGCATTGCCTAGGCCTTGTTTTCATAGAACCTGACATTCATTTCCTACATGTTGTGCAAGTGTTAAAGTGAATGTGATCCAGAGGCCTTCAACCGCCCATGTCGTAAATGTTAGAAAGCAACTCCTTTGCTTTTAATTGATTATAATAATGATAATAATAAGTTTCACGGCTGATACACATGCACCTCCGCTATCTATATGTGGATATATGGGTATTCATGAATACGTGTATATATGTCTAAATGCACATTGCAGTTGTGTGAGTCTGATGTATCAGAAATCATTTACTTGTAAAGCCTGCCATTACTGTTATTTTTACGTTCCCTCTTTTTCGTAGAACATGAATAACTTTTATGAAAATATTTATAATAAAAGACTTAAATATTACAAGAAATTCAACGGCGTGTTGCAAACATTCTTTTTCGAAAGGCTTATTTTGCCAATTATTGCCCTGCATGGTGCTAGATACGAAAACGGCTCAATGATAATGGTGATTTAACAGTAGGTATTAAGTTTGGTGTCATGATCCTGTGATATATTAAAAGGAAATCCCACAGTTCCCTGAGATGGAAGTCCCCCGTTCACTTATATTTGCACTGAGCAGCTGTGTCGGAGTCAGCGCCAAATGAGGTCTATTGTTGGGACTTTTTTTTAATATTATTATTCTTGGAGTTTGTTTTCGTATTTATATTTCTAACTTATTTCTAGGCTGCTGGTATTTGAGGGGTGACTGTGACGAGGAGTCACGATGGGTGAGATCGTGGGTGGAAGTCGAATGTTTTGGGTACATGTGACACACTGGGTGAGAAGCGCTGACGATGAATTTCCACAATATTTGCCCTCAGTCAGCTGCATTTCAGAGGTGATCGTGAACGAAAAGTCATGACGGACGTGATCAGGCCGCGAGAGGGCGGGAAGACAACAGGTTTTTAATGTAACGTGAACATGGTGTATGTGACAGATTGGCCCAAAGACGGAGAAGGTTAGTGTCAGGTCGCTTTTAGAAATGGTTCCGTGCGAAGACGTTTGTACAGCCAGGAAAACTTCTCTTTTGTGTGACGTCGTGCAGGAATGTCTCACGTGTTTTCCTCCTTTGCATTTGTTTATACTTAGCTGCCTCTCTCTCTCTCTTCATCTCGTTCTCGTCTCCATCATTTCTAGCTCTCTCTCTCTCTCTCTTCTTGTGAGAAGCATTCATTTTATTTTGTAGAGAGTGAGTTAACAGCTTCGACCTTTCGGTGTCATTTTACCTCGATGCTTTTATCAGATAATCGTTATATCTCACATTCTTTCAGCTGATTATCTTGTACATTTCAAGTGGGCCCGATGATATCGGCGCATCTAATGAGTTACAATGTTTGACCTCAGTAGCTTTGCCTAATGGACGAAGCTTTACAGCAAATTCTAATGATAGGAGGTCGTCTTCAAACCGGGATACCAATATTCTCTCATGGGACAATGCTCTCTCTCTCTCTCTCTCTCTCTCTCTCTCTCTCTCTCTCTCTCTCTCTCTCTCTCTCTCTCTCTCTCTCAGAATATCGTTTAAAAGCGAGAAATATATCAACTCCTCAAGAAGGAGGAGGTGATTTCCGAAGAGTTGTGTGACAGGCAGAGATCCCGGAATTTCAGTACTTATAATCATCTCGCTCTAGTACAAGGGTGAAGGAATGAGAGAATTCATGAGTGATTCGTTATCTGGTCTAGTTTTACTAGAGCTATCAGTCAGTGTCATAGTGACACCTGCGTCCTCAAATATATTATAGCGCTTTTTTATTCGTTTAAAGTGTTTTCATAGTGGATATAACTTGGTGGTGAAGGCTTGCAGCGTTTATCGTGGGACCATTATTTTTTCACTCAACTGAAAAAGGTATGCTTTGCTTACATAGGTTTTGCATACTCACACGTACACACACTACATACTTACATGCTCACACACACACACACACACTTACATTTCTCACACACACACCACACACACAACCACACACACAACACACACACAACACACACATATATATATATATATATATATATATATATATATATATATATATTGTGTGTGTGTGTGTGTGTGTGTGTGTGTGTGTGTGTGTGCTTGCGTGTTAGTAGACTAGGTAATTTGAATAAATATCTTCATACTTTTTAATTTGCAGTGTGTAATAAAACCGTTATTTCATAGTTGGAGGGTAACTTGTATAATTTGTTCTCACGTTGATAGTAATTTCATTCTAGTGCTAAACTAGGGAAATAAATAAGGTAGTTATTTATTAATTTATTTTAAGGCTCCCTGTCCTCCCATAGATCTTCATTATATGGCTTGCATAATTGTTATGGTCTAACACTTATATCACTTCTGGTTTCTCAAGTTGCTAAAACACATATTGACCAGAGTTCCGTTTATAAATTAAACTTGTGATTTTGTACTGTTGTCTTTCATAATATTGTTTGCTTCTTGTTTTTCAATTCAGGACGTTATTTTTTTTTTAATTGCTGCTATTTTCTTTTTGTGTGATCAGTTAACAGCTTCCTCTTCCCTCCCTTTATTCGTGTTCAGTTTGTGTTGTGTTCTGATTAGATTGTCGTTTAGATATTTCATGTGGCACAACACCGTATTTTACTCATAATTTTACGGATCATCCTAAGTTTCAGTATTTATGAAGCGTTTATTGTCTGTGAGATTATATAGTCGATGATGTGCTTAGAGTGTAATCAATGCTTCATTTTCTGTGAGCTTGTATAACCGATGATGTGCTCAGAGTATATTTCTGGGTTTTTGCGAATATCTTAGTTTCCACCGACCTGTGTATGAGAGGCCCTCTCATGTGCCTTATGACTAGGTGAATATGTAACAGCATCAGCATGTCCCCCCGTGTTCATGCATCCCTTTTCTTAACCAGAAAACTAATATCTCAACCGAAGCTGTCATAAGCAAAAGATTAATGTTTTACGTAACGAAAGATTTGTTCGGGTCATTAGAAACCCCTTTGTGGTTATCAATGTTATTATCTCCTCTTAATCTTGTACTACAGATTGATAAACTTTTTTTTTTTTTGTGATGATATAGATTTGCTCTGTGTTTGTCTTTCAATATTGTCCAAATTTCTGAAACATGACGATATAGCCCCTCATAAAATCGTATTGTCTTGAACATTTGCGTGTATATTATAAGAAGTTAATATTTTTTTTCCTTAATATACAAGACGACATGTTTAAAATAAATACGGAGACGTCTAAACAGGTATTTTGAGAATCCATTGAAAGCTTATGAATGAAAGAGAGACAAAGCAGGCCGTTGTACGGATAACCAGACCGAGGTATATAGAATAACTAACTCATTTTATATACCTTGGCCCAGACTACGACTAGAAATGACTGGTATGAAGTCTTCGAGGGGAAAGAACCAGGATTATTGTAGAAGAAGTGAATGGGATTCTAATACCATGTCTGCGGCGGAGTCTCAATTTTTCATTACAAATTACTCGTGCCGTAATTTTCATTCCTTTATTTTTATTCATTTGTTTATTTTTTATTATTTTGGATCACTCCCTTTTTCTAAAAGGATTTATTTAACCCGAATTCTTGAGCCAATAGCTGTAAACGTCCTCTGAGAGGTCCAATAAAATCTGTTTCGTTTCTTGCCGTAACCAGAGCCGTTACAAAGGTTGAGCGATACTATTTCATCTGCCGGGCTGACTTTGGGAGGTCTCTCCTGTCGGCCCTCCCCGATCAGCCGACACGGACCCCACACTCCTCATTTTTCATTGTGACAGTTACAGCTCAAGTTTTCCCCTAATTATCTGCAGTTGTGAATGGGTTCTAATATTATATATATTTATATATATATATATATATATATATATATATATATATATATATATGAAAAAATTTATAAATACATATTTACGTGATTCCTTGCGCTTTAGTGTGTATATAATATATATATATATATATATATATAATACATATATATATATATATATATATATATATGTATATATATATATATATATGTCGGTGCGTGTGTGTATCTGAGTCAAGATTATAGTGTATAAAAAACTTGTGAATATTTATATGCATCACACGTTTTCATATTTAAAAGCCAAGCACATGTTTATCCAGTCTTAATGGAAATGAGAGTCAGTGCGAAGTCATCAACCAATATTCATTGGGGAGATTTCAGCTGCGGACATTAATTTAATTGCCGTGCCATTGGCATCAGCTTTAAGGAGGTCATTCATTACCGATATGGACATCTCGAGTTATTTTAGTATTTTCAGAGTGATTCGGGGGGTGGTCTTCCATGAGCCTCACCCACTATAAACACGTTTTCGTTATATACGTTCCGTCTGGCCCCGCGTTCTGTCATCAGTTTCATTACGAATGGCTTATTTATTACTAATTGTTTTTCTTTTCACTCATAACTTGAGTATTATTATTTTTTGCATTTTATAATTATAGCTTTTCGTATTTTTCCATTTTATTGTTCTGTCTATCGATTTATCTATCTTTTTATCTATATATCTATACATGCATATATATATATATATATATATATATATATATATATATATATGTATGTATATGTGTGTGTGTATTCAACATTTTGCCCTTTCTCCTAACAGGTGTGCCTCAAGAGAAAAAAAACATCTTGGATCGATAATAATATAAATATAATAATGTAATGATAATAATAATAATGTGGCCCTGGACGTATTTCTGTTACATCACATTATCATGTCCTAAGACATGGATATCAAACACAAATTCCTTCAAGTCACCACTCCGAAGACAAGATGTTTCCAAACCTGTTTGCAGGATTTCTAAGAAAATAGGTTAATGATATTTGCTGGGCTGAGTACATAGTAACTGCAGAGAGAGAGAGAGAGAGAGAGAGAGAGAGAGAGAGAGAGAGAGAGAGAGAGAGAGAGATTTGCCTGATTTGCCTACTCAGAATGTATACAGAGTTACAAGTGAAGGCGGGCTGAAGATGTTCTTTGTTGACTTTTCTCAGGTATAACTGCGAACCAGTTTCTCACCCAGTTTCCGACCACGCAATATTTATGCAGAGGTTTTTAGTATGAAGTTGCCAGTCCTGTGACGTATAATAGTGGTCATCTATCCAAGTAGTGACCCGTATAAAATAGCTTCATTCTTAACCATTAGGTAGACTGCGTGGCGAAAATAAATTATTATTATTTTTATGTATGCGTTACGGTTAACCTTGGTGTTTTCTTATTAAAATAATTATTTTTCGTAGTTTCATCCTGAGAATATTGTATTTTTCTTAAAATAAAGACCTTACACAATACAAGACAAATATATTAGTCCACATGGCCATATAAAATCTTTTCTATTAAATTTTGTCTATTGCGCAGAAGTTCAGACATCGGTACTTCCCGAAAGTAGAAGTATATAACTCCAAAGGTGTCCTTAGCGTCCTCCAACAGTTCGCTATGCTAAAAAGTCGTTATGTTCTTCGATAAGCCCCGTAGGGAGCTAATGCCGTCAGTGCACCTCACGGAGTGCACTGTATGCATTACTAAAGGTTCTTTGCAGCGTTTCTTCGGCAACTAGCTGCAACGCCTTTCATTCCTTTTACTCTACCTCCATTCATATTATCTTCCATCATGCTCTCCACCTTCTCTTAACAATTATTTCATAGTGCAACTGCGAGGTATCCCTCCTGTTACACCTTTCATACCACCTACTGTCAGTTTCCTTTCCAGCGCTGGATGACCTCATAGATCCAATGCTTGGCCTTTGGCCTAAACTATATTCCATTCCATTCCATTCGATGGGGTAATTTTTCAGGAACAGCTGATCTTCTGAGTGCAAAGGCATCGCTCATTTTCAGTCTCTTATGCTGGAGGAAGTATGATCTCGCTTTTTTCCCCCTCTCTCTTTCTCTCAAACAAACGCGTCCCTTATTGTAAAACTAAGTGTTTAAGATTCCTTGAATGTAACCTTTATCTATGCCGTTGAATGCAAATGTTTTGTTATAACTTTTGATTGTTCTTTAGGTTTGAATGTTACTTGGCGGTCACCGAGAAGTACGTCTCATAGTTAAGGACTTTTGGAGATACCAGTTTTGTGGTCTGTGTGTGCGCGTTGCGTGTGTGTGTGTGTGAGAGAGAGAGAGAGAGAGAGCTCTTTCAGATAATTTTTTTAACCGTCGGTGAATGCGAGAGACACTTCTTTAGTAGTCTTTGAGAGAGAGAGAGATAGAGAGAGAGTACTACAAGTTTGAAAATCGACGCCTTTTATAAGAGAGAGCGACAATGGGACAAGCAGCATAGTGCCCTTTTCTAGCACAGGCCAGAAGAAAGCAAGAAAAGGGGAAGAGAAGAATGGACCGTGGAGCGCCATCACGGAGGAAACGAAAGGAAGACCTCTCGTAGGAAATTCTGAGAATCAGGAGCAGGACGAAAATTCCAAAGCCTGGCAGTAGAGAGAAAGGTACTGAGCCGCGTCATACCAGGACGACTGATCATCACAGACACAGACTAAACGTAAAAAGAACTCATCAGAACAGTGAGACCCAAATCTTACCTGTGGAAAGAGAGAGAGAGAGAGAGAGAGTCTTGTAGCGAGGAGGGAGAAGTTCGAGAGATGTGGTGAGAGAGAGAGAGCGGTCATTCATCAGAGGGATTCCTTGAGAATTGATCCAGTCGTGGAAAGGCCAAAAAAAAAAAAAAAAAAAAAACGATCCTACCAGATCGAGAGCAATGCCGGATCGAGTAAGTCCAGCTTAAAGCTTTATTAGCCTAATCGAAATGAAGAAAAGCTTTAATGGTATCTAAAATATACAATTTTTTAAAGGAGATTTATGAACTATTAGATTTGGCACCAAAAATTCTGATAAAGAGTAATATTATTATTATTTTTTTTTAATATACTGAAATTCGCTGTAATTTGGAAGCAAAAAAAAAATGAAACTATGTGAAGATAGTGTAAGAATTGGAGTGTGACTCCATGAGCGTTGATTACGCAACAAACCTCATCAAGGACTTTGCGGTGCAGGAGTGAATGTTGCGGTAAGCTTGATAATTGAAGCCGGTAAAACGACCAGCGTAATGGTGACAGTAAACTACTACAGTTCGAAACTTACTAGCAACTCTTCCTTCATATCCCGAATTCCCCCATACCCTTCACTTTTTATAGGATCTCTTAATTGGCTTGTTTATTTTCGCGAGAAAAGGTAGGTGTCCTTATCGCAGTACTTCTAACGCCTCCGAGTTCGTGCTGTTCCCATCGTAGTCTGGTGCCTTTCTCGACTTTATATACCTCCAAGAGAGTTGGAAGAATGTTGTGTGTTCTCACCCGAGTTTGCCTGCCTCTGACTGTGAGCAAGATATCCCAAGAACAAAGTGAATATACAGATTTTGATGCATCTACGCAGGGTAAAAATTCATTCAGAGCCTCCATCAGAAATTCAGTGCTGGTAGGGATCGCTATAGATTTTTCTGTCGATTGTTGTCATTTCGCAAAAAAAAAAAAAAAAAAAAAAAAAAAAAAAAAAAAAAAGTTTTCTCCTCACTTATATTATTTCTGTAATTAGAAATTTCATTTTCTGATATAATGAAGGTTCGGATTCATTTTTAATTGATATTCAATGTGCGTTTTCAGATCCCACAATAAGCTGTAGGTCCCGTTGCTTCATAACCAATTGGTTCCTAGCCACGTAAATAAAAATCTAATCCTTCGGGCCAGCTCTAGGAAAGCTGTTAATCAGCTCAGTGGTCTGGTTAAACTAAGATACAATATTCATACTTTGGTTGCTCACTGGAACGAGAAAAGAAATATCTATGGGATCAACAAAACTGCGAGGCTTACAGTTTCGTATTTCATTCTTGCGTTTCCATGGCTTGTTCTGGGTAATCTGTTTGAACTCGGATTTACTTTTTTTCGTTCATTTCATCTCGGCATAATTTTCATTGATACTTAATTCCTTCCTAATATTAATTCTCAGTATCATTCTTTTTTTAATGAAATTTATGTATTATTGTGATTCTGAGCAAAGTTACATTCCTGGAAAAACAGTTTTCTTGGTGTTAACTTTTTTTTTTTTTTTTTTTTTTTTAACTCAACTGCACAAGTTACTGGTCATTTCTTTAGACAGATAGACAGCCTGGAATTCCGGTGTAAGTTTTAACTCTGAGCAGATTGAGCGACTGAAAGCGTGCCAAGACTGCATCTCAAATTTTAATGCACAGCCGGTGACTGAAAGAGCCTTAATCACTCAGGACAAACCAGGATCAACTTTACGTCGAGGGTGAAGATGCAAATCAAATATGACTACGAATGATGACCTTGAAGTCTAGAAAGTGCAAGCTAGGAAGCCCTTTATTCTCCTGTTTTTCCTGAATCGTCTCTTCTTTTGTACCACACTTGATTGGAACAGCCATGTCATTCTCGATAGTCTCGCCGTAAGAAAGAAAAGACATCCGCCATTTGGGTCTCAACCGCCTTAGTCTGGATGTATCATAATGGGAGGATTGAGACATCTAATCTGGATGAGGCTGGTAAAAGGACGTCGAGAGGAGGAATGCGATTTCCTTGATCTGTTTGTATTAATAAAACATATCGTGGTGATGTGTTGTGCCCTGCCTGCACAAGGAAGGGACATATGACTTGTAAAAGACAAGTGATTTGCCTCCGCGCAACGGTCCGTCAACACCTGCTTTGAACTCGTTAGAAGCGACCCCGAAATGGATGTGTGGCTACGAGCAATATTGCAGGTAAGCAACGGACGTGAAACCACCGTGATTCCTTCGCAATGACCGATTGTGGTCAATTCTTTTCTTGACGCTTAGCTCCCCTGGTGGTCCCACCCCTTTCAAGCACGCAGCAAGAGATAGAGAAAGACAGAGAGCCATTAGCGACAGTTTTTCATTGCAGGTTTGCTATTGTGTTGCAACACAATTTTACCTTTCATATTTCCAGTTCAGAAGTAAAATTATGCTTATTTTTACGTTACCAAAAGCAGATTATGCTTTCTCTTTACCTCAGATACAGTTAGGTTGAATAACTTCAGAGCAAAGGAAATATTCTTAAACTCATATTTTATATATATATATATATATCTATATATATATTATATATATATATATTATATTATAAATATGTATACATATATCACTCGCCCTTTCTCTTATATATATATATAATATATTATATTATATATATATATAATATATATATATATATATATTAGAGAAAAGGCGAGTGTGTGCAGGCTAGAGATGAGCAGTGTAGAATGCGTAGAGGAAGGGGTAGACGAGCTGCTGATGGCAGTTGATGGTATGGAAATTTTTCCCACATGTCACTATATAGTATATATATATATATATATATATATATATATATATATATATCTATATATATATATATATGGGAACAAGGTGACTATAGATGTTACCAAGACGTTCAACCTGTATCTGCAAAGTTGGGGAAGAACCTTCGCTTTTGACACACTTCATCCCTATACCGTCCTACGTTATCTCTATGAAACAAAATCCAGTGCTAGATCATGATCCTTTTCATTTAAGATAACTTTTATATATCTTGGTCCTTGTATTAACTTATTTCTCTCGTTTTGGAACTCAATATTTCTCAGTGTTCTTTTCAACGCCATCTGTGTTTTTCTCCGTTCTACTCTTCCATATGAGAGTTGGCCCAACTTCAACTTCATGTATCCTAACGTGTATGTGTGTGTGCGTGTGTGTGTGTTGCCTGTATCACCCCCAACGTCTGCTAGAAATGTTTGGTATATATTCCTACTCTATTCTTGGAGGCACGCCTTTAGGAAGGTCACAATTGCTTTTGATGAAAGTGAGGAGTTGCACAATGACTGGATGTTTAAGATATAATGGAGAGAATTAACTCTGCTATTTGAACTTTAATGATCGTAAGAATAATAGATTTTTTCGTGTAATGTAAGAAACACAGGCAAAAGGCTTCCGAACTTTCCAACTGTAGCTTTGTTATAAGTTTACGATGGAAAGCAGATATAATGAGTCCGAGTTCTAACTCGATCAAGCAGCCTTTATTGTTCTATTCCGGAAAACCAGAAGTAATTTCAGTACACTTTTATTTGAAGATTTGTGTGTTATTCAGGTAATTTTGTTAACCCTTTTCTTCGGATTTTATAAGAGAACGACGACATTTCAAAGCTTTAATGGCGTTAAATCTTCAATGATATGAAGCAATCTTTTGTCCCGCGTTTGTTTCTGATTAAATTTGCAAATAATCTTTTTTTATATATATATAAACATACCACGATGACCCTTCGCTGAGTGACCCAGACTCTCCTCTCTTCCATTATCTCAGTTGGGTCGGTGTGGGTTAAAGCACTCGCGACCTCGACATAAAAAGATTGTCACAAAGATTTGTTTATCGCTGCTATAAATGACAGATAATCTCGTATGAACCAGCGTACATGGGAGAAATCTCTTTGCCATCAAACTTGTTCGCTGAAGATTCAGAAAGAAAATTTTGGTTTTGAATCAATTAAGACCTAATTGAATTTATATTAGCAAGAAATATGAGAGAGAGAGAGAGAGAGAGAGAGAGAGAGACAGCGGTGCAAGCTTAGTGATGAAAATGCATACCTTTCCGTTAATAAGGTGTGCATTGTCAGTTTTGATGACCGTTTTTCCTTTGACTAAGAAGAAACCGGTTTTTAAAAGGTCGTTCGTTGGCCTGCAAAGCCCACATGGTAGAAGAAACTGTTCACGCAACTTGATCTCCGCCCTTGAAGGATTCACTTCCCCCGCCCCCCTCCACCCTACTCTGTGTACACGCGCGTATGCGCACCTTGGTTTACCTGTGAGATGAGAGAGTTGGCAGGGCGGTTTGAGTCGGTAGATACTGGTAATACCTGGACTACCCAATATGCCATCAGGTTAAAACAATTATGCCGAGTCATGGCTGCGCCCGCGGACATATTTCCTTGCGGATAAGAATGTTCTCGCGAGACAGTCCCCCGCAAACTCATTAGTGGGTGATTTATGACTTATGTTTATTTTCGTTTTTAAGCTCAGTTCCTTTATTCCCCATGAAACGTGATTTACCTACGGCGTAAGTAAAAGGGGAAATGAAGCCCTCTTGGGAAAAATGAGGTGCGACGGTCAGGTTTGCAAAGCGTGTGGAACATTTGGTCTTTGCTTGGGAGTATTTCGTTTTTATATTCAGCGATTATTGCCGTTTCTGTTTGATGGAAAAGTCAGCAAAACCATTCTTGTCATGTTTGCGGAAAGCATTTGAGATTTGCGGTCCTTCCTTGCATATACTATATAGTTAAGAATGCTGAATTTCGGCTCAGTTATATGGTGGTACTATACTAGATGGCATCTGTGGAATACTCTAGGGAACCGAACCGAAATATGATATTTTTGTTCAATCATGATAAAACAGTCTATTGATACTATAAACAAATTAGCGTATTGATCTAAAGCATATATTACACAACTTATTGGCCTAGGCTTTTAAATTTTTCTTCTCAGAGCACTGCACTTACAGTTACCCATACACACGCGCACACACAAACACACACACACACACACACACACACACACACACACACATATATATATATATATATATATATATATATATATATATATATATATATATATTACATATATATATATACTATATATACTATATATATATATATATTACATATATAAGATATATGTGACTTCAAAATATAAGCGAATACTACAGGAAAATGACAGACTGAAGTTCAGTGCCAAACTGAACATCTGGCTGTCATTTTCCTGTGGTAATCGCTTATATATATCTGTGTGTGGTTGTGTGTGAAATATTCCCCTTCAAAATAAAGTATTCGTGGTATATAGCAAGTTCGATATCAAACGATATTTGTGGCTTAATACTTGTTAATATAAAAAGTCTTGTATGTATAAGAGACAAAAAATTCAGTAAAGGGTCCGAACAGGACCGAAAGTACTTGGCTATCTCGCTTTTTCATTTTTTCCTTCGTGGTGAAAAACCTTTATTTGTATATACGTATATATATATATATATATATATATATATATATATTGTGTGTGTGTATTACTAATATATTTAGTCTCACAACTTATCAGTAAACGGCGAGATGGCAGTGCTATTAGACACATTCATGTCGGTGAACGTGACGGTATAGTTGGTATTAATTGCATTTTGTAGAGTTCCTAATACCGACCCAGGGACATTCAACGCAATTCTGATGTTTCCATTGTTTTAGTCTTTTATCAAATGTCGAACTTCCACAAGATATTCTTGGAAAACGGAAGCAAATTTTATTTCGACTGGTGAAGTCATTTGGACGCGCCGTCTCCGTTGATCCCAAGATGGTTAGATAGAGCCTTGGTTGATTCCCTCCCGCTGTGTTTACTTACGCTTCATATCCGCCACAGGAAATGACGTTATCATAATGATCGATGCACTGGGTCTTTTTTCCACTTTTATACCCCAGTGTGATGATGGGGTGGAGAAGTCTGTTTCTTCACCAGCTCGCTCTCTCTCTCTCTCTCTCTCTCTCTCTCGTATTATGTCTACATCCTTAATTTTTATATATATCAGACATAATTTTTTTGTCGCTTTTCATGAGAGGGATTGCGTCATCAGTTCGAAAATTAACTACTGATCTACAGTAAAATAGAATCGCATTAGTCATATCATTCTAGAATTACACTGAATAATAACAGGCACAATATATATATATATATATATATATATATATATATATTATATATATATATATATATATATATATATATATATATATAGACGTTTTAATGATGGCTGGTTCACAGATTTCCCTGAATAATGAATGAATTTCGGTGGTATTGTTCTAACCATTAGTGCTGATAAGTCATTGTGTCCTCTCAGATTATTTTGTTTTGTATAATTCATTGACTCTGTAGGCGTTAATTAGCTTCAGCTGAGTAAGTGTTTCCCAGAGTCAATGTCCTGTTCGTGAGGGTTTTTCAAGTCACGATTTTATACTGTTGCTTTCCATCCAGTAATCAGTTTTGAATTCAGAACCCCTTTGACGTAGGTTGTCTTTGCACTTTGCTCCTTGTCGCTGTTGTACATATAACTTTTTGTTTTAGTAATCATTTATTTTTGTAAGTTTGTTGTCATCTAAATATCCATAGAGTAGGTTAACGATTGTTCAAAGAAGAAAGAGGGAATTGTTCGAGCAAATCCTTATGTACAGATTCGGAAATAATACACTCTTGCGTTCAAAGGTAAAAATTAAATGATCTTAAGATTCTCCAAGTAAGAATTCTGGCTCTGCTGATAATGTGCAGACTTTGTAAAGAGATGGCTCCAGTAGTTGGGCCACCTTGCTTCTTTTGTCACTCTTCATTCTTGTGGGTTATGGTGGGCGGTGGACCATGGACAAGTATCCTGTATGAAAAGTGGGTAACGAACAGAAAAAGTTTGGGAACCACTGATCTAGACCTTTAGTATGGTTTTATAACTTCATGACTAAGTTTGGTCGCCTGAATCTGAAGTCACAGTCCAGAGGGTATCGGTTTCTTATGCCTGGAGGATTTGAAACAAAGCTGACCAGAACACCTCGCAAAAGGTCTATTCCCCCAAAAAAGTTGCATTCTCATATCTCCCAAAACTAATCACTTGCTGCCAGTTAGGAGGCCCACCTTATAGTGTAATGTTTTTGTAAAAATTTGCCAAGAACTTTTTTGCGTCATCCTACAGACAAGCAGCTCAGCAAACCGCACCAAAAAGAAAGCCTTGTGGGAGGTAATAACTCCTCACTGGTTGTGAAATAACGAATAAACTCAAAGGTGAGTTTTTATTATCTCCGGTTTTACTCGTGAAGTGAAAAAATGGTGTTTTGTTTCGCTTACATAAACATACTTAATATAATTGCACTTTCATATTTAAGTTGTAAACTAGCCTGCCTTATTTTACTGTATGTGCTGATATTCGTCTTGTTTTTGTTCACTTTTTTTAAAGATTTGCGAGCAGATGTTTTGCTAAAGTTGGTTGAATTCCGCTGAAATAGCAATGAAGTTTACGCTTCGTCTTGATGTTTCGGGATTATGTATTGTTCTGTTTTGACTGAGGTCGTGCTTTCTTTGCTAAAGTCACACGTTAGGGTTACGAATCTTTCTCTCTCTCTCTCTCTCTCTCTCTCTCTCTCTCTCTCTCTCTCTCTCTCTCTCTCTCTCTCAATACATTAGTGGTTACCAATAGCTCTCGTAATCTTTCCGTCACTTTAAGCATCACAAAGTGACGGAAAGATTGCGAGAGCTATTGGTAACTACTAATGTATTCAGAGAGCGAGAGAGAGATTCGTAGCACTAACGTGTGAATTTAGCAAAGAGAGCACGACCTCAGTCAAAACAGAGAAATATATAATCTAGCAGAACGTTCGCCAACAGAAACAGCCATTGCAAATCTTCCACTCTACGTCTCTCCGTCTCTCCTGTCTCTTTATTTGTTTCCTTTCCTTGAACAACTTAGTAGTTACCGCCAAATAGTACTCGGCAGCTCTCTCTCTCTCTCTCTCTCTCTCTCTCTCTCTCTCTTCCAGAAGAAATCGGGTGTGCTTATTAGCGCATTCAAGAAACCGTAACGAAATTCCGCGCTCGGTGCACTGTTTATCACTTCGTATCCTAAGCTTGGCAGGTTTTCTATGAACCTATTCTAAACACCCGGTGGATATTTGGTAAGTCATGTCGATGCGCTGGTTCATAGACGTCTGTTTTCTTCACATCCAAACAAGAACTGTAAAGAACTTGGATCTGGGGGAGTCCTAGGGTTTTGCCAGATAATGTGAGTTTTTGACTAGCTGTAGATACTTTCTTATTTTTGTTAAAAGATGTTGGCGAAGACATGAACTAAAAATAAAAGAAAAAAAATCAGGAGGCAAAATCCCCGTGTTTGCCTTCCGGAGAATCAAAACCTTAAAATGTCCCGTTAAGAAACTTTTAATCATTATTAACAATAGCAACTTTAGATTTGAGAGAGAGAGAGAGAGAGAGAATTTGTGGCAGAATAAGTTGGACAATAAATGCTCTTAATGGTAAACATTTCCAAGTGGAACCAATATAGACTGCGAAGGTATTTAGGCTGCATCGAAAAACTCAAACAAAAAAAGGAATTTTTTATTTTTTCTGTTTTATTTCATATTCAATCGTTGGCCCGGCTAAGAGGACAAAATAACCTTTCTGACATGAAGGTGACCTTTGATTAGGTCTCTTTAGACCAATTTTTATCCCTAGGCGGATAGTGTTTTCAGTGCACCTCATGCGGTGCGCTGTAGGCATTAGTGAAGGTTCTTTACAGCGTACCTTCGGCACCTAGCTACAACCCCTTTCGTTCCCTTTACTACACCTCCTTTCATATTATCAATCTTCCATCTTAATTTCCACCTTCTCCTAACAACAATTGATTCGTAGTGCAACTGCGAGGTTTTCTTCCTGTTCAAATCTTTTGCTGTCAATTTCCGTTTCAGCGCTGGATGACCTCGTATCTCCCAGTGCTTGGCCTTTGGCCTAAATTCTATATTCAATTCAATTTAAACCAATTTCAGATCGACAGACGATCTGTCAAAAAAAAAAAAAAAAAAAAAAAAACAAAAAAAAAAAAAAAAAAAAAAAAAAAATCTGCTCTTTCACTTCTCAGTCGCTTTACCATGCTGCTGACGCATGAAGCAGTTTTCAGTTAAGTCCCAATGGTCTATGCGATGGTGGGTAGGGCATTTATTTATTTATAAAATAATCGCCATCCAAGTACTGACCAGACCCAATGCTGCTTAGCTTCATTACACGAGTAGTCAGTGGTGTAGTGAACGTATTACTCCCTGGCACTCACCCAGTAAAAAAAAAAATGAAAAATAATAAAAGAAATCTTGGGAGGGGATTTTATCGCAAGCCCAAAACTATTTAGTCATTAGCAGTAGTTAGATAGTTGCAGGAGTAGGTAAATCTTAGACATGTCATTTCAGAGAATTTTTTTTTTAATCTTTTATTACAAAAATACAATTATATTCCAATAATTTATATTATTTGGATAATTCTGTTAATACAAAAATATAAATATAAACTTAAATAACAAACTTAAATAACATTTTGTTTCAAAATCAATATAAATCAAAATCAGAACGTATAGTTTAAAAAATCTTTGGTTACATACTTGTAAATATTGATTGTACATCTATATTTAATATACATCCTTTGTGCTTCTAATTTATTTTTTAAAAGAACAGTTACCTTTTGGCAGCTATTGTTGTGTTTATAACACATCCACAATCAATACAAATAGCCGGTGATCAACAAACTGGCAGTGTTTTTATCAACAATTGATTTTGCTTCTATATCATAGAATAATAGTTTCAAGAAACTATAATCATTTAGTTTACGCATTTCCTAAGAACAGAATTAAACCATTTCACTATATTTTTCTTTTCTCTACAGAAGTAAAAAATATGCATTTGATACTCGTTTTCACCACATTGGTCACATTTTGAGTCTTCTTTTAATTTCAACATATGGAGCCTTTGTTTTGTTGCTAGTGACTCATGAATATACCTAAACACAAATTCCCTTTCCTCCACTTTAATGAATGTGCTATTAACATTTCCCCAAATATTTTTAAGAAAATCAAGCATATTAATTGCGCGGTTTGTAGTATTCCTGATTCATTTCCTTGACGCGCATACAACGTCTACGTAGTAAAGTGTGGCTTGGTTATGCTCTTTTCTTTTCCGTTGTTAATATAAAAAACAAAAAGATGGCTGCTTCACTCCGTAGAGGGTTAGTGGCGTCAGTGCACTGTAGACATTACTTAAGGTGTTTAGCAGCGTGCCTTCGGCCCCTAGCTGCAACCCAAATTCGTTCTTTTTACTGTAAATCCTTTCATATTCTCTTTCTTCCATCTTATTTTCCACCGTCTCCTAACAATTGGTTCATAGTGCAACTGCCGGGTTTTCCACCTGTTACACTTTTCAAACCTTTGACTGTCAATTTTCCTTCAACGCTGAATGACCTCATAGGTCCCAGTGCTTGACCTTTGCCCTAGATTCTATATTAAATTCAATTCAATTCTAGCGCATGCGTTAATGTAGTTAAAGGCAATCGGTGGGAGCGATTCTTTTCTTCCAAACTGGCCTAACCAATGGACCTGGGATTCAGGGAGAGAGAGCGCGAAGTGCGACCAAGACTATTGGGAGCTTCCAGCCATGTATAGATAACCTCAATTCGGCGCGGTTGCGGTTGTCACCTGAGGTCATATAGTAGAGCTTTTCTCCAGCTCCCTTCCACTGTCTTACCTGATGCCACAATAGGAGGGTCTCCAAGCCATCCATATATTTTGTGTTCCTCATTTGGGTGGGTCCCTTGATTCACCTTTGAATTCGTCTTCATAACACGAGCATTTTTTTTTGATTGGATAACACATTAATCCCACTCCTTTCATATTAGGTGTAATGCACCTTCATGGACTTCTTCACATGTGGTATTATTATTATTATTATTATTATTATTATTATTATTATTATTATTATGATTGCTGTCGTTGTTATAGAATAAACCAAAGCCTTGATTTACATGCACAACGAGCTTTCGGAAAATATGAATCAACGGACGTACCACGTCGAAAACAGACCCGTGAGAGAGTTCCTCAGTTCTCTTGAGAAAATCTGAAGCCTGGACGATGGCAAGAAGTAGGAAAATGCCATTTGTCTTAGAAATGAATTGTATGATTATGAACACTAATGGAGACAAACTATGTGCGGGATATGGTCAGTTTTCTTATATATACATATACACACACACACACACACACCACACACACACATATATATATATATCTATATATATATATATATATATATATATATATATATGTAGTATATATATATATATATCATAGTAGATATATATATATATATATATATATATATCTTATATATATATATAATATATATATATATATATATATATATATATATATATCTATATATATATATTTAGGTTGACCTTGTTTGTTCTCTGTTGAAATTCCAGCAATAAGAAAACTTTAAAGAGATATTTTTCTTATTGAAGACTGGAAATTGAGGGACTGCTTCTAATGAGAATAATTTCTGCCTTAGTCATAAGAACCATTGGCCAGTAATAGAAACTTCAACAAAGTTATAAAAAAAACAGTGAAATGGGAATGACTGAATATCATGCAGAAATATTGTGTCGGAATGACATAAAATTAAAGCGCAGAAATATGATAATTTAACAAGAAATAATAAAGAAGGAGACCCTTGCTAAAACAAAAATAAGAAAGTACTTGGTTGGTAGTATTTTTATAAAATATATTTCTGTCCATTGAATCTTGAATTCACTAGTTTTGGGATAGACACATTATAAGCTCAAATGGTTTTGTGTGCATTAGGTAAAGAAAGGATAGCCTGAATATGGAATTGATAATCTATCAAAATCGACCTAAAATGCAACTGCAATTGCCACAATAAATGCAAAATAGAAGCAGCAAGATTAACAAAGGATGTTGCGCCCAGGGATGTAATACGAATTGCACTGGTTGAATATCAGAGTGAAAATACAATGTGTAATGACTCATCACACTATCAAGACGGATGTCCAAAGTGTTTAAGAGATTTGCTGTTCATACGATAGCCAACGAACGCAGCCAACATAAGACTAGCTGCAGAAGTTTTGGAACCTTGCAATATTCAGCTTCAATATTATGCAGTAAGCTCCTACTTAATAGGCGGACTGAAAATCTCAAGTCATCCAAGGTGAATGGAAGACTTTCTTTTTTCATGAGTGCTATGATGGTGTACATTTGACAATTAATATGCAGTGCACCGAATGGTTCTGCGTAACTCTCTTCATACGCGTATCTCCGGGGGATGAGTAAGTGATCCTTTTAAATATAATGACATTGAAGCGACATGAATTTGTTTGTCATGTCAGCATTATCGTTACACCCAGTGATAGGTACCAAGCCCCAGCAAGTCTCTCTGCCTTCACAGAATTCTTGAACCAAAATACACCAGAATTTGGGATCAATCTGTCTACGACTCCGTTGAGAGAGAGAGAGAGAGAGTGGCGTGGTTGGTTTGGTCTTTGCTTCAGAGTTCGATTCTCGGGCATTCCATTGAGGCGGGTCAGAGATGTGTATTCTGGTGGTAGAAGTTCACTCTCAACAAGGTTCGGAAGTCACGTCAAGCCGTTGCTCCCGTTGCTGAGTAACCACCGGTTCCATGCAACGTAAAAACACCATACAAACAAACAAAACATAGAAATTACGAATGATATAAATAATAAAGGGAGTTTTCAACACTATAAAGAGTAACATATCGACGTCGCTTTTAGAGAGAGAGAGAGAGAGAGAGAACTACTTCGTAATTAACATAGAGATTACGAATGACATAATTAATAAGGGAAGTTTTGAACACTAGAAAGAGTGTATAACATATCGACGTCGCTTCTTAGGAGAAAGGAATATCAGTTAACTTGCTTTTATAAGCAAACAGAATTTTATTTTCCTGTTCTGTCTCTTAATTCTTCTTACTATTGTCAAGCTAATACCATTCCTACTGAAGTTCCGTTTCATGTTTCTTTGCTCAGCAACCCTTTCCAGAACTTCGGAAGTATTGTGAATCCTCATACATCTATATATTATATATATATATATATATATATATATATATATATATATATATATATATATATATAATAATATGAATAATCAGCACACAGTTACGTGTGGAACAGAAATAAATTTCTGATTCACATCAGGATCGAACCCAGGTCTTTCAATTGAAAGACGAGACCGCTGCCAACCAGGCCACACAAGTCCTAACAGAAGCTGGAATCTAAGCAC
>NC_061089.1:30330070-30395070 GCF_015104395.2 Macrobrachium nipponense
ACGCCTACCCACAGGCGGTAGCGGAAGGAGAACTGACACGAAAATTGTTATGGAAGGGAGTGTAAACAAAACAACAGGTAATTAGGCAATAAAACAGTTGGGTGAAGACGATTGGTGGTTAAGAGAAGGTTACAGTTAGCTTGATTATTATTGATTCAAGGGTGGTTAGTTCGTCTATATGTCGGGTTCTTCCTACAATATTAAAATGACTGGCATCTATGTGTGTTTTTTGCAACTTTTACTGTGATTTCTTATGTTAGATTGTTCTGGATTTGATAGTCGACAACCCGTTCTATGGCTAATTCCTTGATGAGAGGAAATCGGACTTTTTAGCAGCCTCCTGGTGCAAACGATGTAAGTGCCGAGATCACATCTGGGACAATTATACTTATAAACGACCGGAGGCAAACAGGGGGCTGATCTTATCCTTGACTTGGATCACCCTATTCAATGAGCAATTGCCTGCCCTTAATTTGAAACTAATTCCCATAAACCCCCGAACTATCGGCTCACTCTTCCAAGTCAAGGATAAGATCAGCCCCCTGTTTGCCTCCGGTGTCGTTTATAAGTATAATTGTCCCAGATGTGATCTCGGCACTTACATCGGTTGCACCAGGAGGCTGCTAAAAGTCCGAATTTCCTCTCGTCAAGGAATTAGCCATAGAACGGGTTGTCGACTATCAAATCCAGAACAATCTAACATAAGAAATCACAGTAAAAGTTGCAAAACACACATAGATGCCAGTCATTTTAATATTGTAGGAAGAACCCGACATATAGACGAACTAACCACCCTTGAATCAATAATAATCAAGCTAACTGTACCTTCTCTTAACCACCAATCGTCTTCCACCCAACTGTTTATTGCCTAATTACCTGTTGTTTTGTTTACACTCCCTTCCATAACAATTTTTCGTGTCAGTTTTCTCTTCCGCTACCGCTGTGGGTAGGCGTCTTGTTCGTTCTATTATATTATTATTATTTATTATCTATATATATTTTTTTTTTTTGGGGGGGAACTAATTTGTTTCTCTGTATTCGCTCCTAGCCCTTCACTGTTATTCTGTGTTTCTGTTTTTACTCTGTTTTTATTCTTAATTTATTAAAAGGTTTTTAATTTTGGTGTTGGTAAACATTGTGTGTATCTTTTTACTTATACGCAATTGATGTGTAATCGTTTCAGCCTGGAAAAATGTATCAAGCTGATACGAAACGTCGGCGCAAATAAATGGATGAAAGACAGAACGCGTCTCCCTACTCCAATATGTATATAAAATATATATACTATAGATATGATATATATATATATATATATAAATATATATATATATATATGGGTGTGTGTGTGTGTGTGTGTGGAAGGCGAAACTTGGGGCAAATTAAGAATTCTATTTCCTCTTTTTTTTCTCTTTGGCTTCTTCATTTTCATTGTGGAATACATCTATATATAAATATATACTATATGTGTGTATAAAATTATATGTATATGTATATGTAGATATATACAGACCTACACACATACTTTCTAATCTGTCATGTTATAGCTTTCAGTAGTAGTTATTTTTCTTTCTTAAGTATTTTTTTTCCTAAAAGCCTTTCCTTAGACTGAAACTCCCTCCAGGATGTGCAACTTGTAATTAGTTTAACCTTCAGCCATTCACTTCTGTGTTAAGAAATCCATCAACGGTTCAGACATTTCAAACTAATTAAGAGCGTCATTTGTAAGTTCGTCTTTGTTCAACGTCACGTAGCATTTTAGTGGTATGTAAGTACTGTTATTGTTTAGTGTTTAGTTAAAAGTATTTAAATTTAAAACTTTCCCCAGTTTTCGATAGTTGATTCGTAGGGATTTGTCGGTTTTTTTTTTTACAGCAATCCAAGGAGCTCGACTGCGCTCTCTCGTACTGTGTAGTTCTGCCAAACCTTGAGTCTTTGTAGCCGAAGGCTTCAACTATTTGATTAAATATAAAGCTATTCGATTATTTGCATTTGTTGTTTGTGGATTAGTCTGCCTTATTTTTATGTTCTTTCTGTTCATACTGGTCCTGTTTCGTCATTTCCACATGTGAACGTTATTTTTTGTAAAACATTAAATGTAAGGAAATTCTGCTTTAATATTTATTCATATATGTGAATTACGAAAACAACATGAAAAATAGCAACAAGAACAGCTGCAGCCAATATTGATTATGGTAATTCAAGGAATGTTGATTTCTTCTGTATGTCTGAGAAACATTTTAATGTCACTGAACTTGTGCCCACCATCCTTTAGAAGGTAATGGAGCAGCCCGTCTTGACAACGTTTCCAGATACCGAGAACTTGCTGTGATTTTATATTTCGGGTTCTTTAATCAAATTTACTTCATAGCTCCCGATTTGAGTTTTTTTCTTTTTTTCCGGAGAACACTATTGTGCCTGCTTTGTCTGTCCGTCCGTCGGCACTTTATTCTGCCCGCCCTCAGATCTGAAAATAACCTACCGAGGCTAGAGGGCTGCAAATTTGTAATTTGATCATCCACCTTCTAATCATCAAACATACCAAATTGCAACCCTCTAACCTTATTTTATCTAGGGTTAAAGTTACCCATTGATCGCGTATCTGGCAACACTTTCCGGCGCATTTTTCACTTGTTTATTGTAGTATTTGCTTTGACAAAATATTACATTTCCAGTGCTCTTAAGATACCAAATTCAGGTTCATCTTTTACTGGCTTTTGGTCTTAACCATTGATTCAGAGAGAGAGAGAGAGAGAGAGAGAGAGAGAGAGAGAGAGAGAGAGAGAGGATTAGTATATGAAGTCTAAGTCGTATTTTTAGTAACATTTAAAGCTCGTGCAGGCCTTTCGGGTGAAAGAAAAAGTATAGTCCTTTGTGCAACTGTGATTGATAATCCTTAAGTATTATGCCTTTGCATCTACTTTTGCAACATTTCTGCCTTTTAGATTTTAAATTCTTAGATGTAAATATTCATTTTCTATATGCTGACTTGCAAATGTTAGACATATATATAAGTATTGCGTACACACACGTGATGTTCCCGAATCAGAGCGAATTGGATTTTAAATTTGCAGCTTAATGTTTGTGAATATAAATATATGCAGTATATATATAATATATAGGTATAGATAAAAATAACTACATATAGATAGCTGAGTATAATATATAGATATATATATATGCATGGATATATAGTAGTATGTGTGTGTACATAATTTTAATAGAGAGGAGTTTGTGTATGTGCATGACCATGCACATGACCAGAGACACGCGCAATTGACATACTTTCTTTATATTGATAAATCTGGGACTCTGCTGAGGCGTTACAAGGGCAAAGACACAACAAAATAATTTTTTTACGTCCTTATATTGCGCCAACAAGTGTTTGATCTCCCCAGACGTGACATGAGCGACTGACTTTCTGTGTTTTATTAGACCTCGTCAGGAAAGAATGCTGCCACATCTGTGCCGTGCTCACAAAACGCTTTTTGTTTCTCTATCTGGTAGGGATCCCTAACATATTCTCTCTCTCTCTCTCTCTCTCTCTCTCTCTCTCTCTCTCTCTCTCTCTCTCTCTCTATTGTTAGTTCTCCTATTTTGCAAATTGTATGAAATCTTTTTATTGTGGTTGTATATGAAATGAATACCCGAATGTTTTAGTTATGCTTTCATGCTGTGATCAAGCAGGGATTCTTAGCCAGCAGCAAAATTCCTGCATCGTGTCGACTTCTTCTAGTAATGGACCTATACTTCATTTGATATATGAGATCTGTGTTGAAATGCCAAGTGTGTGAAGACATGGAGGTTGTATGGAATCTCACAGAGTTGAGCAATATGCATGCAGTTTCTGGAGCAAAATCACGAAAGCCTATCGTTCGAAGGTAGCCGGCCCTAAACCCTCTCAAATCAGCAGGTTGCACCGTCATCTTCAGTCGTACGCCGATAACCACTGATCATTACTTTCATAGCGGAAAGATAGTTCGGTTTACTTCTGAATTTGACAGCGCTATATGCCTGTTTCCCCTCTCGAGGAGATGGCTCCGTAATGATAGAACTTTCCGGTATTTCAGGAGGTCGATAAGGGCGAGGTTTGAAGCCCCTCGCCATTTTTTCTTCGTCCCAACTGACTCGTTATCATTTATATTTGGGGAAGCGGGCAATAGGACAGAAGCGGTACTCAATACCCGGGTGGCAAGCGCTGCACCACTCAGACGTGCCGACCAACGGCTGATTGCTCCTTATTCAAGGCAGCCAGTGAGGTCATCTCTCCCTTATGTAAATATATATAATATATATATATATATATATATATATATATATATATATATATATATGTATGTGGTATATATATTTATATATATATATATATATATATATATATATATATATATATAGACATATATATGTATATTATTACACGTACAGACAGACAGACATACTGACAAGACAAGTGGTTATAAGTGGGTCATGTGCGTAAACAAGACACCCGTGCCCTTGCTAATGCTAGCCGTCTCCGGAGAAACAAGTACCTAACGGTCTAAGTCTGGAGTCTGGACTGCAGAGGAAGGAAGACCTTCCGAACCTCGACTTCACTCTCTGATTCCGAGGCTGTTTGTTGACAGTCTCGTCTCTTCTAGTTTGGCCTCAAGGACACTCATTTGTTCAGGGTTGTTTACCTTTGTTACTTTTCATGACTGCTAGAGACGTGACTTCCTCCAGGCGCATGCGCAGAGGAGTTGAGTACCGTAAGCAAGGTCATTTCTCCAACGCAGCTTGGGCTGTTTATAATAATAATAATAAAATAATAATAATAATAATAATAATAATAATAATAATAATAATAATAACAAAACAATACTCGTAGTAGCAGGAGTCTTACAATGGAGAGACAATTCCACAGTGAGGCATATATACATTTAAAGATAAATCTGTTCGATTCCCCTTTTCGAACAGATTCCCGAAAGCTCTCTGTTCAGATTTTGAATATATGTACATATATATAACTGGATTTGTTTCTCCTATAATAATAATAATAATAATAATAATCATAAGGATTTGTTTCTCCGATAATATAATAATAATTAATAATAATAAAATAATAATAATAATAATAATAATAATAATAATAATAAAATCGAATTAGGTGTCAATATTAGTTTTTGTTAATGTTGCTACTGGACAAAATCAAACATTATACGGATTCTATAGTAACTAAAATCTATCGAAAAAATGGTGTATTTGGATCGATAATACATAACTGAACCTCCGTTCTGATAATTGGAGGAAATGGGGCTATGAATCTAAAAGGAAAGAGGATTTCCCGTGAACAAGACTTACAAGGCATCTCTGGGTATAAGAGAGGGAGAATAAATCTATAGTGTACACTTAATGTGATTCGTTTGTGTGGGCGTTTAAGTGAGAGAGAGAGAGAAAAAGAGAGAGAGAGAGAGAAGAAAGAGAGAGAGAGCTCAAAACAGAATATCATGAGAGAGTGCAAGGGTAAATTTCATAATGTACCTTAGCCATGCGCGCGCGGGTGAGTAAATGTGTGTGTGTATACTTGTTGAGAGAGAAAGAATATTTCGTGAGAGAAAGTTCAAAGAAGTATATTGTGAGAGATTGCAAGTCGAGGGTATTTTCATAATGTACGTATTTATGCGTCCGTGTATGTGTGTTTCTGTGTACTACTTGTTGAGAGAGACTGAGAGAGAGCGAAAAAATATTTCCATGCAATAATTGGTAAGGAAATAAAGCTAGTGTTATAACCGTTACTTAGTATTTCTGTGAGGGGATGCATTCCAAGAGGAAACGAGTCCAAGAGAGCCCAAGAGTTATGGCCATAATTAAATTTCTGGTGCTCGAGGATGTTATGCCATTTATAAATAACGTTTCCTTAAAGATGCAGTAAGGAGCTGTTGAGCGAGGCCGTAATAATGAGTTGCTTTGTTTCGTCTTCCTCTTCTTGATTACGATATGTACTTTTAGAATGAAAGAGGTTGAGTTCTGAATCAGCTGTCTAGAAATGAGAATGCGGACGCCCCTATTAAAGTCTGTGATCATTCGCATTGCATATGTTCCTTTCTTTAGATTAGATGTTTCATAATGACTTCCGCAGAATCGCAAGGTAAAACTTAAAAACACCCACAAAAAGTTTCAGACTCTCAGACGTGACGAGAACAAAGTTATTAATGTCATCATTTTTTGCAGGTGACTTGAAATCAGATAAGGTTTTTGAAGGCACACCTCCGGTTAGAAAATTTACATCGTGTCTAGTCTTGGGGATTTATTCAATGTATTATAAAAGCTCTTTCACCTCATTTGATTGCGTATGTTTTCCTTCGTTTTGAATTAATGTGAAAATGAGCCAACTTTTATTCAAGGCTGACCCAGCATCCGGAGCCCCAAATAGCACATTTATTCTGTATGCCCCATAAGGGGTAATGACGTCAGTGCACCTCACGTGGTGCACTGTTGGCATTACTTAAGGTTCTTTGCAGTGTCCCTTAGGCCCCTGGCTGCAACTCCTTTTATTCCTTTTCCTGTACCTCCGTTCATATTCTCTTACATCTTACTTTCCACCTTCTCCTAACAATTGATTCATAGTGCAACTGCGAGGTTTTCTTCCTGTTAAACTTTCCAAACCTTTTTACTGTCAGTTTCCGTTTCAGCGCTGAATGACCTCATAGGTCCCAGCGGTTGGCCTGTGGCCTAAATTCTATAATATGTTCGCTGCTCATTTATTCTGTATAAATCTCCAATCCGTAGACTGTCCGGTTCGAGGACTTTTAACTCTATATTCATAATCTGACCTGACAGACCTGACATTTGCTTCGGGGCCGAACATCTACATTCTTCTCGTTGCTCCTGGTTTCTGTCGCACCAAAAGACAGGTCTGTCGTTTCCTCGTGACCTGACAGCTGTTATCTTTTTATCGGGATTGAGCTAGCGAGGGTCTTTATGCGTCGTTAAAATGACATTCATTTTGCAGCATTTAATCATTATCTCTCTCATCAATCCTTGCGTAGTTGTATGTGAAGGCTTTTCAAATATTCATCACTCTCGGGTTAAATTACCCGTGAGCTTTGCGAGAGATGATGCGATTTGAAGCCATATTCTTTCTTTTCCACAATGTCAACCAGTAATTTATGCCAAAGCTTTTGTAAGTAAATGACAATCCCCTTGACTTTCTACAGTTTCATTACATTTTTCTCATTGCGTTTATGTATGTATGATAGTGTAGGAAATGGGAAAGATTTATAGCTCGTGACTAGATACTGAATCCATTATATGTGTTTGACGTTTATCAAATTCATTTTTCCATCAGAACATATAGTAGTAAACTCATAGTCGTTACTTTTATAATAATAATAATAATAATAATAATAATAGTCTAATTTCTTTACTGCTGCTAAATCTGTTTGATATAAATAGATATGCTGTTCATTAAGCAACTGTAAGAGAAATAAAATCTCTATGTTTCATGAACATATTACCTTTCCAAGTCACTAGTTTTAGAAAAGGACTAATCTGTGTGATTCTTCCTGGTGCAAAACCTGGCTGGTGTAATTTTACTCAGCCGTCCTAACGGAAATGTGAGTCGCTATTGTGGGAGGATGTCTGCGTAAGGTAAAACATCCAGGTAGTACCTTTGTTGTACTGTGGAAGTGTTTGTCCTGAAACTTACGTCTGGCAACAGTCGTCTTCAGCTGTGTTCTAATCATGCTATAATATATTGGTAATGTTCTAGGAACGCGTTTAAGATAATTTTTTTTTCTTTTATTAGAAAAATATTACATATCATTTACATATGTAAGATGCTACAAAATATTACAAAAATATATACCTACAATATTTACAAATTACCATGGATTTTTTTTATTATTATTAACTAGGCTTTAAAACATTTTTTAAACTAGGTAATAATTGTAGTATTACTTACAAAATTAATACTGGCTACTCAAAAACAGTAATTAATGTACTATTTTGTGAAAATCTTTTCTATTCTTTCTTTGTAATTGTTTTTTAATAGCCACCTATCATAAACACCTATTGTTGGTGTTTATGACAAAAGCGTCTAGAGCTGTGAGCGAAGTAAGTGATGTTAGACTTTTCTGAATTATTATCGTAACCTTCATCGCTGATATTGTCAGCTTAGCAGTCTTTGGACCCCGAAATCCAACAGCAAGCAGTAATAAAGCAAAAGAAGCTTCGTCCCTAATCTTGGTTTATGAACCCCAATTGTTGACACGGGGTTGGGGGTGGGCAGCGGTCGCCATGTTGAGACCAGGGGCATTTCACGCATTTTCCCATCGCGTTTACAAAATTTATATTTAACATTTCCTTTTTTTATTCATTTATCGTAGGTTATTCTAGATTAGGTTCATTATGTCATCCGTACCTATCCGATATATAGTTTTTCACCCGGAATAAATAGTAAAGTCGAGCAGCGTTCAAAAGCATACGAAGGAGATGCGGCAAAAAATCAATGCTATACAAGATGACTTGGCCTTGATCATTCTTCACCGGACGCTCTGTCCCTCAAAACATGGAAACAATCAGGACATTTTTGTTGTGCGGCCAGACATCAAATTCTCTCACAGTCATTCCTCAGGAAATCTGAAAACATCAGTTATACCAGTGTGCGTCATACTAATTGCTTAAATGTAAGTACTCTATCCACAATTAATTTATGTTTGTTGTAAGAATAAAAAATTATTTAAGCTAAAATCCCTTCACATGAGAGGTGTTATGCAAAAGGACATTGCTGAGATGAAGCTTCGTAATTACACTTCCGAATGAGAAATGTTTCGTACGACGTTCAGTTCCAAAGTCGAGTTGTTTTATAATTCATTGCTTTCTCCTCCTCCATTTATAGTCATTTTAGAGGGTAAGGAAACAGCCGATTTTTTTTTTACTGATATTTCTGATACAATAAAATCGCCCAGATAGAATATAGTTTATGTAACCTAATCTTAATTGTCCAAGTATGGGCATTCTATTTAGCGTGATTCTGTGAACGTGTGCGCACGCTCAGTGATGATAATAACAACAATAATGACGATAATAATTCAAGGCTACAACATATTGTCCCCGTTATCAGCCAGTCTTATGGTGCAGCTCAACAGGAATTAGTTATTTACCAATCGATTCAGTATTTGTATTCCCTACCAGGCCCCAAGAACGAAAATGCATTTAATAACTCAAAATGTCAGATGAAGCAAAATCGATATAATAATGATTTTTAATTCTAGACAGGTGCTGTCACTGTAATTTCGCAATATATTTAGATATATGCACTTTGAAATTATTGGTTTCGAAGAAGCAGGAAGCTGATTTTATTGCGATTTCGTTTTATTTTTATGACTTTGCTGAAAACAGACAAATTATTATAACTTTATTAATCCTACATTTCTGCAGGCGGAGAATCTGTTTATCCAAGTATGCATGCCGGGTTAACGTCATGGCCAAAGAAACTTCCTATACAGGATTTCATAACTTAATGAAACGCCTTTTTCAAGTTTAATCCGTTCAGTTACAGAAGATTTAATAAGATGAGAAACGTTTTGCCTTAGTTATCGGATCTGTACGGGAGCAAGATGTACGTATGGATGAATTAAACGCTTTGCTTGCAAGAAAATATATAAAACCCCGTTTTTAGGGCATCCAGGGGGATCACAAGAGTTTCGGGTCACGTTGGGCTCCTCTTCAGGTGAAAGTATTTACTACGCCAGATTGAACACAAGAGGTCAGTTAGAAGTGGCGATGCAATAATTTTGTATTTATTCCTATGTCCGAAAATAAACATTCTATGAGTTGGACTGAATTTGAAATATTGTACAGAGAAGACTTGAGGAACAGAAAATTGTAGAGTCTGTTGGAATTGCAGTTACCCTTACCATGGTCTTTATAAATTTAATCTCGCTACTTATGCTTTGAGAGCAGCTAACCCTAAAAATGTTTCTAAGATATGCAATGGCCAGTTTGGTGTGGCTTAGGTAATCTTCAGGTCCTTACGTCGGTGATACTCCCTTTTAGTCTTCTCTCTTTACATACTGATTCTCTTAACAGCATTTCTGCCTTTACGTCTACCTTAAGAATATCCTAATATAGCTCAAAACTTGTTTCCTCTGGATGAAGGAACGGCATAAAAATAGGTTTTTATTTGCAAGATCTAGTGTTTTCACATAAACATTCACGCACCACCAGTTATTTACGGACCAGTTTGCATGAAATCGTTAGATTTGTGCGCTGATTGCTAAATTCAGGGTGGGACTAACCACTGGTGAGGGTCGAGTAACAATGCTTCCTGGTAGGTAGTGGGGTCTAAAGGTATAACCCCTGGTTACGTAATAACATTAGTATACATATACTGAACTGAAACATATTTACTTCAGTTCCTAGCAGCCTTTTTCCTAGCAGAAAGGCTGCAACTTAGTTGTAAAACAAAACATAATACGTGAATAGCGTACATCCAACATTAAAATTATTTAAAATTCTTTCACAGCATCAAAGAGTTATATAAGAGACTTTTATGGCAGAGTTATGTAAGAGACTTTCTCAGCATATAAGAGTAATTTTACCTCGGAACAACTTTAAGTTACTTTCAGACTACATTTTTCGTAAATTAACCTTCCAATGCAACCATGAACTACGACTGTTTCAACACAGCGATTTATTTCTTAACCGGAGCATCAATTCTTGGTTGTATTCATCAAGCATGCCCAGAATTTAAAAGGTTCGTTCAAGCATGCAATCACTCACCTCAAGAGCATTCTTTAACTCAAGTAACGCATAAAAATATATCACTTTTTCTAATTCCCAGCCATAAATCCCAAGAGTACTTAGAATACTTAATTCTACCTGTCACTACCATTCTGCAGTGGGGCGATGCTCTAGAGTTTAACATTCAGCAATGCTACTCTCGGCGTTACCCTGGTACAAAAAGAGATGCTCACTTGAATGTTACTGATACAACGATTCGCTTGTTGAACCGAACGTTTCCTTCTTTCACGATGAATGTAATAGGAGATTGCAGGATTATTGTCTAATTTCTTCATGAATTTCTCATCTCTCAATTCTGTTTCTCTAATTCCCAGAACATTTGTCATTATTTAAGGTTGAAATATTTTTCTTTTCTTTTCAGGGCAAATTTTGACGTATTGTTGGAGCTCAGACGAACTGATGATTCCAATCAAGTGTGACTGATCTTCAAAAAGTAAGTTCCTGGAGTTTGTAAGGTATTTGGCGAGAATTGTGTGCCTGTCTGTGAACAGTTTCCAAGGGGAGGGATTCTTTCTGTATGTCCGTCTGTTTATTATAGTTGAACTGTACATTTTCTGGTTTGTTCTGCTGATGTTTCCATTTTCTTGAGAAAATCTTTTGGGAAACTGGTATGCATATGTTAAAGTAAAAACATTTTATGAAATTGATACTTTTAGAGTCGAACTCAACTTATTTGTTTATTGTGGTACATTACCCAAGTTTTGTTGGAAATGTATTAATCTTTGATCAATTGTTGATCATTCTGTATTGCGGAGACGAAATGAAAGCATACTACAGATATTGCTGCTGCTCCAGCTACTACTCAGACTACCGTTCATTCGAAATCCACATTTACATTCAATATCTTCAGATGGCTTGAAACCTTGTGGACTCGAATCATCATTTTTCAGGTCCCTTGTCCTTTTACCACATATCCTGGAACTCTTTGTCTCCATCAAAGTTTCCAATCCTCATTCGTCTGGAAAGTTATGATACAAAGTTTATCAACACCATATGTTTCCCGGACGGTAGCCATTTTAAATAATGCAACGTCGAATGCTTTATAAACACTGCGTGGGAACTGCTTTTCTCCTTCAGACCTTAAATTTCCGGTCTTCTACCTCCGCGGTTTCCAGTGACGCGATTGGTGTTAAATGTCGATCCATTTGTCGGCCATTTAACGAGTTTTTATTTTTATGTCTCTTGCGGCTGTCACGATTTTACTCGATGTTTTTACTACTGAGGACGCACCGGCTGTAGCAATTCCTATATTTTTTCATCACGTTATGTATATATATATATATATATATATATATATATATATATATGTTATACGATCACAAGTAACACGTGAAGATTGTATATCAAGAGCCAGCAGGAAAGATGAAAAACAGAAGTACCTAGCGCTTTCGTGTATTCTTGACACACCTCATCAGGGTACAATATATATATTGTACCCTGATGAGGTGTGTCAAGAATACACAAAGCGCTAGGTACTTCTGTTTTTCATCTTTCCTGCTGGCTCTTGATATATATATATATATATATATATATATATATATATATATATATATATATATTTGACAAGATATTACTGTTCCCGGGAAGAATAATCACCAATCCAGTTGTTCAGGCTATCGTCTCATTGCCACAATTTGTAATAATTATAAATATAGTGAGCTTATCAGGTAGCTCTCACTTTTTGTTACCTTCAAAATTACCAGTTTGGCCTCCACAAACAGCGGTCTGGCGAGAACTTTTTTCTCTATCTCTCTCTAATGTTAGTAATTTCACTCCTATTATTTCTAAGGCTTCTAACATATCTGCCAGTATCGTTGCTTATTCATGAATCATGTAATTTATAAATTCATTGCCGTTTTTTTGTTCGTTTTATCCAGCTGGTTTGTAATATTTGTGTTGTAAATAGCGAGACGTCTGCTTACTTTGTGTTATTCCCCAAGGTTCTCATCGCTCACCTTATCTCTCTTTTATTTCCTTCATTCTTTAATGATCGTGCTATTTATTAGTCCTTCCCATCTCTTATACGCTCTGGTCGATGGAGGATACTGGACACGAAGAAGCAAAATCATATCTCGGTTAAGTTGAATAAATACGTGGTGACAGTTTCTGTTCCAATTATTGTTATCATTATTATTTACTCGGATAAAGTATAAACGGTCCTTACTTAGCAAAACAAGCATATATATGTGTGAAAAAATAAGAGGAATCAACAAGCAACTAGAAATTCAAATTGTTTCAATTTTATTATTGCAAAATTCTGAATGCAAAATGCTGATTTGTAAAAGAGTGTTTTACCTCGATTCCAAAAAATCATAATTCTCAGTAAGATTGCTTTAAGGCGTGAACTGGTTTTTATGAATAAGCAAACATGTTTACAAATAACTTTTGCTGAACAACACATGAATGCAGTTATAGAATATAATGTAATTTTATATTTATAGATATATGTTCACATACACTCATATGCAATATATATGTATGTGTGTGTGTATGTATGTATATATATGGGGGAATGTGTACATGCTCGTATGCTTTCATAGATTTGATTACTTGCGTGACCTTTGTTTTGCCTTTAAATTAAAAAACGTAACAAAATTTTGTTGTACGTAAGCATCCAGAACGAGAGAGAGAGAGAGAGAGAGAGAGAGAGAGAGAGAGAGAGAGAGAGAAGCATGCTGAGGCGATACAATGAATGTCACCTGCTGGTCCGAAGAGGGTTGTAAACGGCAGGTAAGTAAGGGAGGGAGGGGGGAGGGAGGGAAATCCCTTCGGAAATTCTTGTGTGGCAACTGTGAGGCATGGCCTTACTCCTAAGCGAGCCCTGGTGGATATACCTCGTGGTCCTGATATTAACGATGTTTCTTACTGTGGAACAGCAGCTGTATCCTTGGCATTTATTGTGTGGGTCTGTGGATCCATGGCAGATGGACTGATGATTTTTTTCTCGCTCTCTCATACAGGGAGGTATGTTTCACCGTACAACTTTAGGCTCCAAATTTCCTCGTTTTTTAAGTCAGTTTGCACATGATTCCAATGATGGTGATCGTTTATTCTTCAGTACACAAAACCTCTACGTTACAAGACTGAATCTGATATATATATATATATATATATATATATATATATATATATAATATATATATATATATATACATATATTT
Source organism: Macrobrachium nipponense (assembly GCF_015104395.2). NCBI lineage: Eukaryota > Metazoa > Arthropoda > Malacostraca > Decapoda > Palaemonidae > Macrobrachium > Macrobrachium nipponense. Next base: position 30,344,011 of record NC_061089.1, read on the forward strand.
ATATATATATATATATGTGTGTGTTTGTGTTTGTGGGTGCTCCGTGCGTACGGGGAGTACAGAGAGAGAGAGAGAGAGAGAGAGGGAGAGAGAGAGAGAGAGAGAGAGAGAGAGAGAGCGTTGGCGCGTTCAGGGGTTTACCGTTTTCTATGACTACGTAATTGGGAACCGCGGTACTGAATGTTTTCAAAGCTTCGCTGATGCCGATTGGCCTTGATGTAGTCATTTGCTGTTGAAACCATTCTTAGGCATTCTAGTTCAGTTTAAACTGTTATTTGGAACTTTGGAAGTAATGCCCGAAAGGAACCATTTGAGTTTCCAGCATTGCCTGGTTGGCAAAGCTTCGTCGGAAGACGACCTCTCGAAAGAGCCTCACTTGAGTAGAATTCTGAGGAGCGGACGTCGGCCGACGCATCGTCTCCATTTGCCTGTCCCACATTTCACTTTCTGCAGGTATACACTGCGTGCAGTTTGTGCATATCATGAACACACCTTAACTACCATCCCTCAGGCCACCCCGAAAATTGTTTCGCGTGTGCCTAACGGTCGTCTGCCTCTTACCTGGTTATAAAACGGAGGAAAACGAAGATTCTGATCTGCCACCTGTTCATTGTAATCCTGGGAAGAAGATACGGAAACCAAACTCTGTCCTTTCGGTATTCATCGAAGAACGTCTGCTGTCTGTGTTTCAGTTGTGAATTCATTGGAATTTTGTTTACTTAATCACATATGAAACTGGATCGGGTTGAACTAGCGTATTTGCGCAATCCACTGAGCGGGCCCTAGACCATCAGCTGCTATTGGGCTTGCATTTACAAGGACCGTGGTTCATTTCCAGTATACTCCCTACCAGTCGACCTAGCTGAATGTTTACCAGCTCTATGACTGCATAAGATACTGTATTGCATGTTTCTGAGTAGATCTTCAATAAATATATATACACACAATGAATACACAGGAACGTTTTTCCCAGAAATAAAGTGTTGACTCAAATGTTAGCAATTCATTCTGCTAGGTCGGGAAGTTGGGAAATAGTTCCTGGTAAATCCTGGTAAGGTGCAGGGAACCTGCCCGTAAAAGAACTCGGGTAGGAAGTCCTTAGGTTCCACTATTTTTATGACTTGTGAAGATGAATTGCTAAAACCCTGGGCTCTCACCGGTGCAGGTGTTAGTCCTGATGTGAGTCAGAAAATAAATTTCTGTGAAACGTGCCCATGTGTTCAAATCCATACACACACACACACGCACACACACGCACACACACACACACACACACATATATATATATATATAATATATATATATATATATATATATATATATATATTTATATATATAAACCACAGGAATTCCCAGAAGCCTTCGAAATTCCCAGATTCCTTACTGTCACCCCGTGAGGACAAGAAAGATCTTAACATCTCGGATTCTTCACACTTTTCCGATCCATTTGTCACCACAAAGCCGTAGATCCTATTGCAAATTTAAGTAATTTTGACGTCCGTAGCAAGATTCAAACTCTCATCGGGAGTATCAGAACGAGGTCGCGTCACCTCAGATTCTGCTATGGACATTAGAATTACTTCATATCTTGCATCTGGATTTCAGGCTTTGTAGTTACAAGCGTATCCAAAAGTGTGTTTAATATATTGTGCTGTGGTTCGGCAAACCAATTAAATCAAATTGGTTTCAGGTAATTGTTTATGTCTCAAGTTTGTTGCTATTCCGACAGTCAGAATATTTCGATCGCTGATTATTTTTGTCATTGATTTGTGATGGAAAAGAGAAACCGAAACACAGCCTGACAATGACAGGAATATGACATGGAGACAAATTCTACGGTTGTATTTTGTAATCTGATATAATGCTAGGAAATAAAGATAATAAAGCTAGGAGCTTGCTTAAGCCTATCTCGGCTTTAGCTGACTATAAAAAAAGGTTCTTTCATCTTTACGGAACAGACAAATAAAAGCTGGCCGGCTGATGAAGTTAATTTTATGAAAAAGAAACAATTAAAAAAAACATACACCGCAAATGAAGAAGGGTGGGTAAAATCATGTCTGTTTTGCCTGCTGTCTTCTTTTGGAGGTTCATTAGTAGCCACACCACATTCTCCGTGAGGACTTTTTCATATTCATTTGGTTTTTCTGGATATATTCAGTGAGTCATACGTCAGCTCGCCTGACGGATAGGAAATCTGGATGTAACTGCATGCGACTGGGGACACTTAATGGTTTTTATGCCTCAGCTTTATCAGATGTATTAGAACCCCTTTTAGTTTTCGGTAAAACAAAGCTATTGAGATGGTTATTTGTCTGTCCGTCCGCCCTCAGATCTTAAAAACTACCGAGGCTACAGGGCTGCAAATTAGTATGCTGATTATCCACCCTCCAATCATCAAACATACCAAATTTGGAGCCCTTAGCCTCATTTTTTCTTTATTTTTTTTATTTATTTTAAGGCTAAAATTAGCCGTGAATTTGCGCCTGACATCGCAACAACACAGGCCAACACGGCTGGCTGAGAGCTTCTTAGGCCGTGGCTGAGAGTTTCCTATAGTATTATACCCTGTACAGGAAACTCGTTTGCGCCGAAGAATCATCGGCGCATTTTTTAACTTATTTAACTTTTTATCCTAACAGCAAAGAACGAGTTGACTCGAAATTTCATTTTGATGCAAGACAAGTTTAGCTTCCCAGTTTCTAAATCGATAAGAGACTTGAAGAGTCGTTCTTGCTATTGACCTCTGTATTGTCCCAATTTCCGATGTCCTCCGCATTTCCTGATTTACTGATTTAAATGAGAAAGCTTGTCGACACTAAAAGAAAGTCTATTAACGCCATGTTTTCAAGCAGGAGGGATCTTGTTTAGGGCAACGATGCTTGTCAATTCTCGGTGCCATAAAACTTTGAATGATAGGTCAATGATATTATCAGTGAAATGTGTGTCAAGGATTATTCCCTTGCTCACTTGAAAAGAAACATGCTGTTACCAAACACAATTATTTCATGTGTACCATGAAATAATTGTCATTTCCTTTGTATTTTCCGAATCGTTTTACTCTTCGTGTTTTCAAAGAACGGTTTTGTCCTTTCTCAGCATTCGAGCTTGATTTGGGCAGCCATTCTCATCTTGGTCACTTCACTCCATGAATGATGTCTTGGAATGACCTTTATTGAAAGGGATTGAAATGCTTCCACGCAGTTTCTTCTCAAGTGACAGAAAGTCTGAAGGAATAAGATTGAAAGAGAACTTACCTCAGAAAAAAAGACCATATCGACAGACGGACAAGCGAGAGGCCGACTGCACTGACAGCCAGCAGCAGCCTAATGTTCCGAGGGTGCGGAAACTTCACACAAAAAAAAAAAAAAAAAAAAAAAAAAAAAAGTCATCAGACGGAATCCCTCCCAACCCGCCATTGACACCTCGGCGTTTCACGGCATAACATGAAGGCCGGGTGCTTCTCTTGCACGTCATCACGGCTGTTGATAGCAGCCGGCGGATTTCGTCAACCTCTCCTTAATCAGGCCATCGCGCTGATGGGAGAGGGAGAGCTAATGGATGTTGCGGTACGACACTTTTTACCTATATTATTCATTTGGCCACTTACCGGTTAGTTCCGTCTGACGAGTCTGGTTCCTCGACTACTTATGCAGCATGGGGATGTGTGATGAATGGTAATAGCATACGTTGTATCGGTTCCGATATCTCGTAGGCTTTCAAGCATGTTAGAACTCGGTTCAAATGTTTCTCTTCTATTAGAAAAGGCATGCGCATGCAGCTTGGAAGCCATGCAGTTTTATAATGGATGTCTTATACACTCTAAAAATAAAAGAAGGCGCGGATAGACAACTGAAATATGTATATATAGTATATATATATATATATATATATATATATATATATATACATATATATATATATATATATAATATATATATATATATATATATAATGTATAAGTTTATTCATATCTATATCAGATGTGATATACATTTAGCATGAAATTTCGTAAGGCACCACTCAAAGTTGATTAATGTTACTGCTAATTGCAGTGGTGTAAGCTCTTCACAGTCTTGATATATACACACACACACACATATATATATATATATATATATATATATGTGTGTGTGTGTGTGTGTGTGTGTGTGTGTGTGTGTGTGTGTGTGTGTGGGTATGTGTATAGCTCAGGCCATAGAATTAAAAGAAAACTAGAATGTAACGAGCGCTTTGCGTTCATGCTATTTTAATACATTCTCCAGGCAGCTGTTTATTGACATGTGCTATGAAGTGGCACTGAATATAGATATATATATATATATATCTATATATATAATATATATATATAATATATATACATATATATATATATATATATATATATATATATATATATATATATATATATGTATATATATATCAAAACAGTGAACAAACCACAAATTGCAGCAATAACATCAACATTAATTTTGAGCGTTGAGTCACGAAATTATACGCTAAATGTATTTTTCTTTACCACACAGTGATGTGAAAGTAAGTGTTAAGAAACTGGTGTCATTTATGACTAAGGTTGAGTTTCGGTTTTACTTGGGAGCCACGTTGCTACTCCACTTATCTTTTCATTACATTGCACAACCTTGGCGCTAAATTTAAAGGAATATCAGAGAAAGAGACAGAGATTGATTAATCTGTACTATTCAGATCAGTGTTTGAATGATATTAAACAAGTATAAACCCTTATTTTAATTTTCATTAGTGTCATCTTCATACACCCTATTCTGTAATAATAATAGTAATAATAATAATGATAATAATAATAATTATTATGATTATTATTATTATTATATTCTTAATTAATTAATTAATTATTATTCTTGTTATTATTATTATTATTATTATTATTATTATTATTGATATGGACAAATACATAACCTTTAACCAGATATCCACATAATAAACTCCTCTTATGTGAGAAACGAGGTAAAATAAATCGAAACATGTCTCGTCTAACGTGATGACCAATCTAAAATTTTACTATGTATAGCTCCACACCCCAACCCCTTGTCACCATCACTCTTAAAGCTGTTTCTATCTGACTCGGTCATTTAAAAGATAATTACTAATGGACTTTGGTTGAATCATCTTGTAACTAAGACGGGTTTTTAATATTTCTTTTTTACTTATTGTAGAAGAAGTGGTTCTCTTCGGGTGTTATTCCACCCATTTGAATTTAAACTATATTTTTAATGAGACTTATTTTCCATTCCAAGTGAGATCTCATACATTCACGATTTGGCTGTAATACACATTGCTTCTTATGTTGTAAATCTACAATACTTTTTTTAAAGTTTTGCGTTTATATCTATAATTTGATTATATAGATGTGTAGGGTTTACAGAAGTACACTTGCGTTAGAGGCAATGAAGTGTTGCCTTCAGCATGCACAATTACATTCACCATCGGAGATTATCCGTTGATATTTCTGTCTGTCTGTCTGCCTGTCTGTTCATCAAGTTGACCTCAGAAAAATCTAACCGGTTGATTTCCATGAAATTATTTGGGGGCGTGAGCTGAGGACGTGTGAAGAATTGAAAAGACTTCGAGATGAATTCAGACTCAGACGCAAATCTTTGAGTAGCTCTTCAGATAAATGAATGTGAAGTGAGGAGTGATAGAAAGAGATTCGCAGATTTGCACGAAGGTTTAGTAAGCTAACATAACCTTGTTACAAACTGGAACGCACTTGCCAAATGTGACAACAAACGTTGTTTTAAATGAGGCTGGAGTCAATAATGTGGTCAAGTATCTTATCAAACTTGACCCCTGATAACTGTACTCTGTGACCTTGCGGTCACTTCAGAGTTAGTGCAAAACCACCAGGTTAGCCAATGCCCGACGGTTTTTCGTATTGGAACGGAAAGTGAAAGTCATTACGGCAAGGGCGTTGGTAAAAACTTGGCGAATCGTGATGAGGCTGCTGGTTTTGTAGTGTTTTGGCTGGTGGTGTGAAGGCAACATTGAGCGGAAAAGTACTTGTAGCTCGATGAGGGTCATTCGAAATGTCTGATAATGTATGTTGTATGAACATACTACTGTTCTCAAGAAAATGTTTGTTGGGCAGATTAAAATTGACCCCAGTTAATAATATACAAAACTAAGTCAATAAATAGACTTAAAACGTTATTTTAATTAATTATATATTTTTATTCGTCGTCTCAGGCCGTTAATGATTCCCTCTTTATTATTTCTGATGGGGGGGACTCGTAATTTATGTATTATCCAATCTTCCTCCTCATCAATCAACACTCGCGTTCAATTTTAGTTTCCTATTTAAAATGTATGTCAGCATTTTCAGCAGTTCAGTACCCACACGTGGATCGAACCCAGGTCTTACATTTGAAAGACAAGACCGCTGCCAACCAATACACATAAGTCATAAAAGAAGTTGGAACCTAAGTTATTACCTAAGGCTTTACATGGGCAGGCTAACTTCCCGACTCAGAAAAGATCACAAGAATGAGAAGTTCTCAACTGGGTCTCTGCTGAGTCGGGAATTTGGGATAGACACGCTAGTATGCGAGGCAGTTGGCCTGCCCAGATAAAGCCTGAGGTGCAGTGGTACTTCGGTACCAACTTCCTTTATGACTAGTGTGGCTTGGTTGGCAGCGGTCTTGTCTTTCAATTGAAAGTTCTGAGTTAGATCCTGATGTGAATCAGATATTTGTTTCTGTCCTACACGTAATTATATATATATATATATATATATATATATATATATATATATATATATATATATATTATATATATATTTAGTGTGTATGTATATATATATATATATATATATATATATATAGTGTGTTCGTGTATATATATATAGCTCATTTCATAACAGTCACCACTAGATATTCTCTCTCTCTCTCTCTCTCTCTCTCTCTCTCTCTCCAGCATTACTTTTTCCCTTACGTATATTTTAATGCAACTTTTATTCATTGCCTGAACCAAGCTCGCTTCAAATGTTCTTTTTAATCTTTTAGTAATAATTTTTTTCTTTTACTTGTTGTTCATTTCTCCTTAACTCTTTCTTTCTTCCAGCTTGCCATCCACATTCTCCTGGCAATTGTTTCATAGTGCAACTGCGAGGGTTCTCACCTGTTACACCTTTCAAACCTACCTATACCTCAATTTCCTTTCCAGCGCCGAATGACCTCATAGGTCCCAGTGCTTGGCCTTTGGCCTAAATCCATATATATTCCATTTCATTCATTAAATTTTTCTTTCAGTTATCATTGCAACTTATATCTTTGACGCTTTCCATCGTACTTATTGATGATATCATTGATAGGACTCCTCTGACACCAACAATTATAGGCTGTAAGCAAACGTCCCAGCTGTGTAGATATAATTAGTTAGTCAAATGGCACTAATACTCTCGTGGCTTAACTTCACTCCTTGGAAACACTCCTCATCGCTCTCTTAATTTTGGACGTCACTGGTAATTAACAAGTAGTTTCCTTTATTAGAACGACATAGTAATTATACCCCTTTTTGAGATCTCATTTACGTTTTCATGACACTTATTCTGATTCGGGAATCTGCGCCGAGCGATGAAACGCCCGGAAAGACTGACCGATCATGACTGTCACAGTTATCGTAGGTTGGTGTTGACTGGTCAGATCGTCCCTGACCGGAATGATAACAATTTTATCTTAATGGTCATTCGTCCCGACTGTCCGACGCAGTCATTAAAAACAAACTTTGTAAGCGCTTGTGGACCTGCATTGTCAATACAAAACTTTTCGTCTTTTTATTTTGACATTTCGTCCTAACGTTCATAATTCGTACACGTAATTACAACTACAGATATCATGTCATGACTGCTTTGGAAAAACACGGCGTCATGTTATAAAATAGAACATTATCATAATGTCGCTTTATGGTCAATACTCTTGTCTGTAAATGAGTTTATATTCTGATTCAATAGCAGCAACAATGGTGAAGATATACTGAGAGATACCATGACTTGAACGTGACTGAAAAAGGATTGAAAAGTTTATGGGATGTGCATCTAAGCTTTTGCCATCTTCATCTGTTGGCCTCTGAACAGAATTTTGCAGAGTAAAATTAAATCCGCCTTATTGGTCATTTCACGCAGAAAACAATGATGACAATAACAGTAACTGGAGATTTATGTAGGCAAATACTGTAGAGTGGATCCTGCCTGATAACTTATCCAAGCTTTGCATTGTCCGTGCAGATAAGGTCAAGAGTGTGCGCAACGCAGGGACGTGTGACATCATTGCTCACCATCATCGTAAGAGCTACTCGTGGCATAAGGCCACCTTAATCTAAAATGAATGACTTGCATCCTTACTGAAAATAAATGTTTTGTAATGACTGAAAGGGGTAACAGAGAAATGAGGTGAATGCTGGGAAATGATTGAATACCTCGGCTCATTGGTGGTGATCTATTTTTGACGCCTGTGCCGTCACCTACAGAACGAAGGAGAACATCTTATGAATAATTTAATCTCGGTGTGGTAGGGATTACCTCGTCGAGGCACTCCCGTTTTTATTTATGGTAATAGGATGATAAACATTTTGATAGAGTAATAATCACGCACGTCCTCTCTCTCTCTCTCTCTCTCTCTCTCTCTCTCTCTCTCTTCTCTCTCTCTCTCTCTCTCAGCGACATTCATAATAATGATAATAATTAATTTTTGTTCAGCTCAAGGTCATATACATGGAGTATACAAAGTACACACAGTAATATACACAATCTAGATACCATAGACATGATAAAAAAAGGAAAAATCGGCAATATCCACACAATTGCTGAAGTAGTATAAAATATTTTGATCATAATAATGGTAATAACAATTATAATTTTTAGAATAGTTAAAAAAACATTAAAAGTTATAATAGTGAATAGATTGTATATATTTAAATTCCAGTTCGAGAGCTTAGGTAGTTACAGTAGTCAGGTCCAGAGGGCTAAATACGAAAATTGAATGTAGAAAAACTCTAAATTAATAATATTCACAGTAATAGTGAAAAAGTAAAAATCGGCTAAGAACCGGTTACATAAATGAAGAGGTCAACAGAGGCGCACTCAATTGAGATTTTCCGGAAACTTAGTAAGTGTGTCGGCCCCGTCGTCCCTTAATAATTCGAAATTGAAGGCGGGTCTACCTGCTTGTCATATTTGAATGTGAAGGATTTTGCTGTCATTTATAGAGATGAAATTCCCTCTAAAGAGAAAGTTTCCATTTTGGTTTTTAATATATACCATATCTTGTTTATTTATATGGGGAGAGAGAGACAGAGAGAGAAGGGGAGGGTGTTGGGAATGCTACCATTACCTTCACGTTGTAGATTACAGGTACTATACTTTTATTTTAGTTTATTCTGTCTCTCTCTCTCTCTCTCTCTCTCTCTCTCCAGGGTTTCAGGCAAAAGATCTTTAAGTTGACCTTGACAACCTCACCCGAGAGCCTGCCAAGGAGAGAGAGAGAGAGAGAGAGAGAGAGAGAGAGAGAGAGAGAGAGAGAGAGAAGAGAGACTTCTTCACTGAGTATTTTAATTTTAGACGATATGCTGTAAATGTTGATGTCCTCTCTCTCTCTCTCTCTCTCTCTCTCTCTCTCTCTCTCTCTCTCTCTCTCTCTCTCAGAGAGAGAGAGAGAGAGAGAGAGAGAGAGAGGAACTTCTTCACTGAGTATTTTAATTTTAGACGATATGCTGTAAATGTTGATGTCCTCTCTCTCTCTCTCTCTCTCTCTCTCTCTCTCTCTCTCTCTCTCTCTCTCTCTCTCTCTCCATGCGGATTGCATAAAGATATACATCGTATATTGACGTATTTTTTGACGCAAGCATTTGTATTGTTTGCATGTAACTACCATGAAGCAGAAGTCGATTCAAGTCAGAATGTATATCGGCAGCTAGTGTGAATTCGGACGCAGCCACAAAACAACTTTATGTTATATCTTCGCTAACATTCTTTCTTTGTGCCTCTTGATTTGGCTGTAATGTTTGGAACAAAACCTGTCCTGTCGTTTCTTTTGCGTTTAGATCTCGTTCTCAATAATTTCCACCGCGGTATATGGTCTGAATCAGGTCATTCATTGCGACCTGATAAGCGTTATCATGCTATCAATAACAAAGCTCTGAGTTTTAAAAACTCTTCATCTCTTTACGTTATCATCCTCTTTGATAATTTCGTGTTACACGAACTCTTTGGTCTTATCGCTTCAAGTGTTTGTTTTCGTATCTCATCGAGTACAGTGAAATGACAGTGGCCCATTTATCTGATAAATGATGCATTTTTGTATGATATATATAACAAGACGAAGAAAACCTGGCCAAAACAAACCCTGTAGCGCAAGTAGGTATATTTATGGGCTTAATCCTTCAAGTTTCAAGGTACCGATCCTTGATAAGAGCCAGATTGAATGATTTCAGAAATACCGCAGAGGTGAAACGATTCCGCATTCTAGGAGAGTGGCATGACCCTGAGTGTTTGATTCCACGAAGTATCTATGGGATTGTGAAGCCTGCACAATGAGGAGGAGCCAATAGAGGATTTATGTCATTACTGAATTCTTGACAGCAGTTTAAGAAATTATGTCAATAAAACGAATAAAAGGAATCGACTTTACGACTGGTTTGTGGACAGTCCAAGAGTGTCATAAATCTTCCTTGTTTATCACGCTGAAAACCTTTGACTTTTCTCCGGCTTGGAATTGAGTGTGTGAAGAGCCTCCCCAAACAAGAGAACAGTACTTTATGCAAGGAAGGATAAGCCCCAATTAAGGCTGGAGGAGTTGCTAAGAGGAAAAGTACAGCGGCACCTGAAGAGCCCACTCAATGTCTGTGAAACGTATTCAACTATTTTTTTTTTCTTTTTTCTTTCTAAGCCAAGAAAGCCGATGGACAGTTGGAATTCAATTTCAAATTTATTTTGAATGTCCGTAAAAGACAACGGTCGAATATAACCGATGGGCGTTTCGTGAACGCAACTTACGAATTGGCATGTAGGAAGACGAAATTGCTGTTATGCTTATTTCTCCTGGTTCATAAGTATCTTCGAATTTCTGTGTATTAGTTTGTGTTGAGTTAAACAGAAATTTGCGTTTACACTAATTTTACATAGCTTTAGGGTAGTCTAATAATAATAATAATAATAATAATAATAATAATAATAATAATAATAATGATAATCGTTGTGGTGATCAGTTGCTGGATGACGACCTCCAAGTACCTGACCGTCTTCCCCTTCAATTGGGTTGAATACCTGGTTGCCGGACGAAGCTCCTCTGTTGCCAGAGGTTCCATTTACATCGTTGTCGTTTATTCCTTCATTTCTTTCCATCATTGCTGAGTTTTGCTATTTAACCCATAGCTGGACCCTACCCCATCAGGGATGTACTCATTTACAGCTGAGTAGACTGAGGAAATTATGGTAAAGATCGTTTCCCAAGGAATCAACGCCGATGAGAGCGGTAACTACAGGCCTATCACCTGCCTACCAATAATGTGGAAGTTACTAACAGGTATCATCAGTGAAAGGCTATACAACTACCTAGAGGAGACAAACACCATCCCCCACCAACAGAAAGGCTGCAGAAGGAAGTGTAGGGGCACAAAAGACCAGCTCCTCATAGATAAAATGGTAATGAAGAACAGTAGGAGAAGGAAAACCAACCTAAGCATGGCATGGATGGACTATAAGAAAGCCTTCGACATGATACCACACACATGGCTAATAGAATGGCTGAAAATATATGGGGCAGAGGAAAACACCATCAGCTTCCTCAAAAATACAATGCACAACTGGAATACAATACTTACAAGCTCTGGAATAAGACTAGCAGAGGTTAATATCAGGAGAGGGATCTTCCAGGGCGACTCACTGTCCCCACTACTCTTCGTAGTAGCCATGATTCCCATGACAAAGTACTACAGAAGATGGATGCCGGGTACCAACTCAAGAAAAGAGGCAACAGAATCAACCATCTGATGTTCATGGACGACATCAAGCTGTATGGTAAGAGCATCAAGGAAATAGATACCCTAATCCAGACTGTAAGGATTGTATCTGGGGACATCAGGATGGAGTTTGGAATAGAAAAATGCGCCTTAGTCAACATACAAAAAGGCAAAGTAACGAGAACTGAAGGGATAAAGCTACCAGATGGGAGCAACATCAAACACATAGATGAGACAGGATACAAATACCTGGGAATAATGGAAGGAGGGGATATAAAACACCAAGAGATGAAGGACACGATCAGGAAAGAATATATGCAGAGACTCAAGGCGATACTCAAGTCAAAACTCAACGCCGGAAATATGATAAAAGCCATAAACACATGGGCAGTGCCAGTAATCAGATACAGCGCAGGAATAGTCGAATGGACGAAGGCAGAACTCCGCAGCATAGATCAGAAAACCAGGAAACATATGACAATACACAAAGCACTACACCCAAGAGCAAATACGGACAGACTATACATAACACGAAAGGAAGGAGGGAGAGGACTACTAAGTATAGAGGACTGCGTCAACATTGAGAACAGAGCACTGGGGCAATATCTGAAAACCAGTGAAGACGAGTGGCTAAAGAGTGCATGGGAAGAAGGACTAATAAAAGTAGACGAAGACCCAGAAATATACAGAGACAGGAGAATGACAGACAGAACAGAGGACTGGCACAACAAACCAATGCACGGACAATACATGAGACAGACTAAAGAACTAGCCAGCGATGACAATTGGCAATGGCTACAGAGGGGAGAGCTAAAGAAGGAAACTGAAGGAATGATAACAGCGGCACAAGATCAGGCCCTAAGAACCAGATATGTTCAAAGAACGATAGACGGAAATAACATCTCTCCCATATGTAGGAAGTGCAATACGAAAAATGAAACCATAAACCACATAGCAAGTGAATGCCCAGCACTTGCACAGAACCAGTACAAAAAGAGGCATGATTCAGTAGCAAAAGCCCTCCACTGGAGCCTGTGCAAGAAACATCAGCTACCTTGCAGTAATAAGTGGTACGAGCACCAACCTGAAGGAGTGATAGAAAACGATCAGGCAAAGATCCTCTGGGACTATGGTATCAGAACGGATAGGGTGATACGTGCAAACAGACCAGACGTGACGTTGATTGACAAAGTCAAGAAGAAAGTATCACTCATTGATGTCGCAATACCATGGGACACCAGAGTTGAAGAGAAAGAGAGGGAAAAAATGGATAAGTATCAAGATCTGAAAATAGAAATAAGAAGGATATGGGATATGCCAGTGGAAATCGTACCCATAATCATAGGAGCACTAGGCACGATCCCAAGATCCCTGAAAAGGAATCTAGAAAAACTAGAGTCTGAAGTAGCTCCAGGACTCATGCAGAAGTGTGTGATCCTAGAAACGGCACACATAGTAAGAAAAGTGATGGACTCCTAAGGAGGCAGGATGCAACCCGGAACCCCACACTATAAATACCACCCAGTCGAATTAGAGGACTGTGATAGAGCAAAAAAAAAAAAAAAAAAAAAAATAAATAAAAAATAAAAAATAATAATAATGAAGAATAAGGCCAGCGATGAAACATGGCAATGGCTACAAAGGGAAGAACTCAAGAAGGAAAAAGAAGGAATGCACAAGATCAGGCCCTAAGCACCAGATATGTCCAAAGAATAATAGATGGAAGTAACATCTCACCCATATGCAGGAAGTGCAATATGAAAAACGAGACCATAAACCACATAGCAAGCAAGCGAATGTCCGGTACTTGCACAGAACCAGTACAAAAAGAGGCCTGATTCAGTAGCAAAAGCCCTCCACTGGAGCCTGTGGAAGAAACGCCAACTAGCTTGCAGTAATAAGTGGTACGAAAATCAACCTGAGGGAGTGATAGAAAACGATCAGGCAAAGATCCTCTCGGACCATGGTATCAGAACAGATACGGTGATACGTGCCGATAGACCAGACATAACGTTGATTGACAAAATCAAGAAGAAAGTATCACTCATTGATGTCGCAGTACCATGGGACGCTAGAGTAGATAAGAAAGAAAGAAAAAAATTGATCAGTAGCAAGACCTGAAAATAGACATAAGAAGGATTTGGGATATGCTAGTGGAAGTTGTATCCATAATCACAGGAACGCTAGACACGATCCCAAGATCCCTGAAAAGGAACCTGGAAAAACTAGAAGCGAAAGTAACTCCAGGGCTCATATAGAAGAGTGTGCCACTACAAACAGCGCACATGGTGAGAAAAGTGGTGGACTCTTAAGGAGTCAGGATGCAACCCGGAAACCCAAACTGTAAAAACCACCCAGTCAAAATGGATGACTGTGATAGACCCCCAAAAACTATTATTATTATTATTATTATTATTAGTTTTCACAATGTGTGGCAATTAAAAAAAGAATTTACTATAAGTGCTTCCACAGAATATAAAGTCTCATGTGTAAAATAAAAGATAATTATATTATAATATTATAATACCGATGAGTACAGGATAAAAAATAAACAAACAGTTCCATACCCAGTTTCCAGATATAGTACTCTGCCGCTCGTGATGGCCGCGTCTCAAAGAGGCTTTGTAATGCAACTCTTACATCGCCACAGCTTAAAACCGGCATTTTCTCAAATAATGCTCACTTTCCTTTGACTATTTTGAGTATAAATATATATATTATATATTATCTATGATATATATATAGATATATATATATCTATATATATATTATATATATATATAATATGTATATATATGTATATATATATATATATATGTTTATAATGTATGTATATTTTACGATAATGGTGAATGTATACGAAACATATAGAGGCAAACAAATGAACAAACAGTTCCGTACACAGTGTCCTTATGCTTCGCAACACGTGAAGGTCACATGTTTAGGCGGCTTTGTAATGCTACTCTTAGATCTTGCAATATCACCACGGCTTTACTGACATTTTTCAAGTAATGTACGTAAATATGCATATACTTTTATATATGTTAATATACATACAATGTAAAATTAAATATATATATATATAGTATACATATACGTATATATATAGTATGTAATATGTATTTGTGTATATATATAAATTGTATATATACATATACGGTATAATTTATAGTAAATGTATCAATGTATAGTTATATAATATATACATAACATCTATTATAATATATATTTATATAATAAATATATATCTATATATGTTATACATTACGTATATTTATAGTATGTATATATGGTTATATATATATAGACATTACATTACATATTTGTTATATATATAGAATATATAATATATATATATATATACTTTATATATTATATTAACCTAGTATATATATATATATATAATATATAATATATAAATTATTTATATATATGTGTGTATGTATGTATATATACATATATATATATATATATATATATATATATATATAGTATGTATATATGTATATGTATATATATATATATATATATATATATATATATATATATATATATATGATTTCTTTGCTTATCCACTTTCATCTGCACTTCTTTTCTATGTGTTTATTCTCTTTTCTTACCGCTGCATTCCGTTTGGTTGCTTAGCAAGTTGATTAATATTTCAGTTTATTTCTTTGTATGAAAATACGATTAAGCTGAATGATAAAATGGACGAAAATAAACAATCTGAAACTGCGTTCAGCCAGTATCCCTCCAACTAAACACCTCTGTGGGTATTGACCCTCCACACGTGCATTTTTGAAAGGTCAGCTGTTAGCGTGACCATTAGCTTCGTTTTCTCTGAGCTTGATCTAAGGTTAGCCCAAGGGTAGATGCAGGGACTCCAGTTGTATTGCTCTAAAACCTTTAGCGCAGACAAAGCCCGCGAGAGAAAAGTGTTTTTTTACATCTGGAAACCGCAGTTGCTTATTCGGCTCTGACTTCTTCCAGCGGTGGAGTGATGATCGTCGAGTTCTTATTGATTCATTTATTTCTGAGTCACACTGTTAACCTCTTAGTTCTTATGGTAACCACTGTGCTCATAACAGATTCCTTGGGTCTGCTGCAAGTTGATTGATGAGATGAGTCTGCTGCTTTGACGCTCGTATCCCTTAGAAGGTTCCGGGGGATCATGTCTCAGGACTTGAAGCTAGAGGTAAATGTTTTCTAAAGACTTGCACTTTCATCGTCGTTGATCTGTTTCGTTTCTCTGTATTTTGCTATACGGCTCTTCATTATCTCTTCACATATGGGCATTCTGTTTCGTGATTGCTTGATTTGCAACTTGAACTCCATTTTGGATCAAAAGATTGCAACTTGAACCCCATTTTGGATCACAGGAAGAGGAGGAAGGAGCAAGAAAAAATTGGAAGTTGTTGGGTCTCAAGACACTGCACGGGAAAGAGAGTCATCTGAGGAGGTGGTGAGATGGTCTTTCGACCGCTGAATTCAGATTTTGAAAGTCCATTTAGCGCAAACCGTATTTATGATGGAGAATTGGATATGAAATGACCTGCCTTCCTCTTCATTTACAGAATCAGTTACCGGCCCCTTTCAAAAAGGTGTGTTTGTCATAACTTGTAGGGCCGAGCTTGCGTTAGGCAGTCCTGCCTGGCTGTCTTTAAAGCATAAAGAAATTTCCTAAATAAAAGCTGGTTTTCCCATACTTTTCTGGGGTAATTATTATCATTCGAGGAACCCAGTTTCCCGGGTAAAAATTGTTGGAAGAATAAGAAATGCATGAGTTTGTTTTGAATGATGTCCTCTGCAATCCACTACAAATGGAAGAGTCTCGAAGAAAAAAGTAAACAATCAGTTACATAAATAGACGATATTTCCTCCAAGATTCGTTTTGATTCTCAAAACAAGTGAAATATTCCTAACGACGAAGAGAAATAAGAGCAGCCGAACAATTGCATAAGCAAATTGCGTAAGTTTTTCCCTAGGTATCCCGCGGAGTAAGAACAGGTTACTACCCCAGATGAGGGTCAACCAAACGGGTTTCAGTGGGCGTCTCTTCGGAGTCTTCTGTAAGGAAGTCAGGAATGGCTCCGGGGTTTGGGGATGGGAGAGGAGGTTCTTGCTGAGTCCTGCACCACCTTCCTGCGAAGCTTATGGCTTGAACGTCATGACTGAAATGACTTTGTACTGGTAATACGCATTCTCTCTCTCTCTCTCTCTCTCTCTCTCTCTCTCTCTCTCACAGAGATGACCCGTGTTCGACTCTCAAAGCGAAGGAGGAGGGATGAATGGGCGTCTTCCCAAAAATCCAGTTTGCGTTTGTTGGATTAAGTATAATAGTGAACTAGATACTTTTTGTTGTTAGTCAACGGTTGTGGGTTGCAGCTGGGGTGGAGGGAGGTGGGGAGAGTGAGAGATAGAGAGGGAGAGAACACAGATGTGACAGTTCAAAACAAAAGGCTTTGGCGAGTTAGTGCTCAACTCACTGGACTAAACCATTCACAAGATGTAGTTATTCCCTTGTAACGATCGTGCTATCTTCATAAAGGTATCACTATATCAACGTCAGATTGAATACAAGAGGTTAATTAGAAATTGCAATGCAAATGCTTCGCTTACCCACGTGTCCGAGCCGTTTTCAGCTCCATCATGTGAATGGCTGAGACGTTTTCAGTTCCATTATGTAAAGAGGCTGAGACGTTTTCAGTTCCATCGTGTAAAGGGCTGAGACGTTTTCAGTTCCATCATGTAAAGGGCTGAGACGTTTTCACCTCCATCATGTGAAGGGCTGAAACGTTTTCAGTTCCATCATGTGAAGGGCTGAGACGTTTTCAGTTCCATCATGTGAAGGGCTGAAACGTTTTTAATTCCATTATGTAAAGGCCTGAGACATTTTCAGTTCCATCATGTAAAGGGCTGAAACGTTTTCAGTTCCATCATGTGAAGGGCTGAAACGTTTTCAGTTCCATCATGTGAAGGGCTGAAACGTTTTAAGTTCCATTATGTAAAGGGCTGAAACGTTTTCAGTTCCATCATGTGAAGGGCTGAGACGTTTTCAGTTCCATCATGTGAAGGGCTGAGACGTTTTCAGTTCCATCATGTGAAGGGCTGAAACGTTTCAGTTCCATCATGTAATGTAAAGGGCTGAACGTTTTCAGTTCCATCATGTGAAGCTGAGACTCAGTCAGTTTTCAGTCATGTAAAGGGCTGAGACGTTTTCAGTTCCATCATGTAAAAGGGCTAAGACGTTTTCAGTTCAGTTTTCCGTCCATGTGGAAGGGGCTGAGACGTTTTCAGTTCCATCATGTGCAGGGCTGATTTTACCGTTTTTCAGTTTTTCGTTTTCCAGTTCCATCGTGTAATGGGCTGAGACGTTTTAGTTCCATCATGTTGAAGGGCGGATCATCATTCCTGTGAAGGGCTGGAAACGTTTTCAGTTCCAGAAACTTTCGTTTTCACCATTGCTTTTGAAACGTCAGTCCATCATGTAAAGTGACGTTTCCGCATCATGTAAAGGGCTGACGTTTTCCAGTTCCATCATGTAAAGGGTGAGACGTTTTCAGTTCCACGTCAGTCATCATGTAAAGGGCGAAACGTTTGCAAGTTCCATCATGTTTTAAAGGGCTGGAAACGTTTTCCAGTTCATCATGTAAAGGGTTGAGGGGACGGTTTTCAGTTCCATCATGTAAAGGGCTGAAACGTTTTCAGTTTCCATTCCATGGGAAGGCTGAAGGACGTTTTCAGTTCCGTATGGGTAAAGGGTACAGACATTTTCAGTTCCATCATGTAAAGGGCTGAGACGTTTTCAGCTCCATCATGTAAAGGGCTGAGATGTTTCAGCTCCATCATGTGAAGGGCTGAGACGTTCAGTTTTCCATCATGTTAAAGGGCCTGAGATGTTTCAGCTCCATCATGTGAAAGGGCTGAGACGGTTTTCAGTTCCATCATGTTTTTTGAATCGCTGAAGACGGTTTTCCAGTCCATCATGGTAAAGGGCTTGAGAAACTTTTGTTTTCAAGCTTCCATTCATGTAAAAGGGTTGAGACCGGTTTCAGTTCTATCATGTAAAGGGCTGAGATGTTTTCAGTTCCATCATGTGAAGGCTGAGACGTTTTCAGTTCCATCAGTGAAGGGCTGAAATGTTTTTTCAGCTCCATCATGTAAAGGGTTGAAACGTTTTCAGTTCCATCATGTAAAGGGCTGAGACGTTTTCAGTTCCACCATGTAAAGGGTTGAGACGTTTTCAGTTCCATCATGTAAAGGGTTGAGACTTTTTCAGTTCCATCATGTAAAGGGTTGTTGAGACGTTTTCAGTTCCATCATATAAAGGCCTGAGACGTTTTCAGCTCCATCATGTAAAGGGCTGAGACGTTTTTCAGTTCATCATGTGAAGGGCTGAGACGTTTTCAGTTCCATATGTGGAAGGGCTTTTGAGACGTTTTCAGTTCCAATCATGTGAAGGTTTGAGACGTTTCAGCTCCATCATGTGAAGGCTGAGACGTTTTCAGCTTTTTCCATCCATGTGAAGGGATTTTGAGGGAAGGGTTTCAAGATCCATAATGTGAAGGGGTTTTGAGGACGTTTTCAGTCCATCATGTGAAGGGCTGACCACCGTTTTCCACAAATTTTCATTCCTGTGGGGCTGAGACGTTTTCAGTCCCATATGTGAAGGGTTTGAGACGTTTTCAGTTCATTATGTGAAGGGTGAAACGTTTTCAGTTCCATCATGAAGGGAAATTTTCAGACGTGTGCAGGTTTCCATTGCAGTTTTCCAGGGTTGAAGGGACGTTTTCAGTTCATATGTGAAGGGCTGAGACGTTTTCGTTCCATGATGTAAAGGGCTTTTGAGGGACGTGTTCCAGTCAATTTTATTGTGAAGGGCTGACGTTTTCAGTTCCATAATTGTGAATTTGGGCAAGACGCGTTCCAGTCATTCCATGTGAAGGGTGAAAAGTTTTCGTTTTCCATTCATATGTGAAGGGGCTGAATTGACGTTTTCAGTTCCATCATGTGAAGGCTGAGGACGTTTCAGTCCATCATGTGAACGGGCTTGAAACCGTTTAAGTTCCATTATGTAAAGGGTTTTGAAACGTTTTCCGTTCCATCATGTGAAGGGCTGAGACGTTTTCAGTTCCATCAGTAAAGGGCTGAGACGTTTTCAGTTCTATCATGTGGGCTGAGACGTCAATTCAAATCATGTAAAAAAGGGCGAGACGTTTTCATTCATCATGTGAAGGGCTGAGACGTTTTCATTCCATCATGTAAAGGGCTGATACGTTTTCAGTTCCATCATGTGAAAGGTTGAGACGTAAGCTCCATTCATGCGAAGGGCTGAGAACCTTTTTATTTCAGCTCCATCATATGAATGGTTTTGAGAACGTTTTTCAGTTTCCATCATGTGAAAGGGCCTGGAGACGTTTTCATCTCCATCCAATGGATGAAGGTTTTGAGAAACGTTTTTTTCAGCTCCATCATGTGAAAGGTTTGAAGACGTTTCTTCAAAGCTCCATCATGTTGAAGGTTTGAGACGTTTTCCCAGCTCCATCATGGTGAAGGTTTGAGGACGGTTTTTCCAATTTTCAACTCCATCATGTGAAGGTTATTGAGACGTTTTCCAAGCTCCCAAATCAATGGGAAGGGCTGGAAGAACGTTTTTCCAGCTCCATCATGTGAAAGGGCTGGACCGTTTTCCGCTCCAATCCATGTGAAAAGGGCGTTTGAGACGTTTTCACTCCATCATGTGGAAAGGTTGAGAACGTTTTCCAGCTCCCATCATGCTGAAGGTTTGAGACGGGTTTTCATGCTTTTTCCAATCATGTGAAAGGTTTTGAAGAACCGTTTTCAGCTTCTATCATGTTGAAGGTTTGGCGACGTTTTCAGCTCCATCATTGGGTTTTGAGGTTTGAAGACGTTTTCAGCTCCATCATGTTTTGAACGGTTTTGAAGACTTTTCCAACTCCATCATGTGAAAGGCGTTTGAGGCCGTTTTCAAGCTCCTTTCCCCATTTAAAGGGTTTTGCAGGACGTTTTTCAGCTCCATCATGTAAAGGGTTGAAAGGACGTTTTCAGTTCCCAATCAGCAAAGGGTTGAGACGTTTTCAGTTCCAATCCATGCCAAAGGGCGAAACGTTTAAGCCTCCAATCATGGTTTGAAGGTTTTTGAAGACGTTTTTCCAGCTCCATCAATGGTAAAGGGTTTGAGACGTTTTCAAGTTCCATCCCATTTAAAGGGCTGAGCACGTTTTCAAGTTCCATCTATGCCAAAAGGGTTTGAGACGTTTTTGTTTGCAGCCTCCATTCATGTTAAAGGGTTGAGGACGTTTTCAGCTCCTTCATGCTTTTAAAGGGTTGAGACGTTTTTCAGTTCCGCATCATGTTGAAGGGCCCTGAGACGTTTTCAGCCCCTCCTTTCATTTAAAGGTTGAAGACGTTTTCAGTTCCATCAAATGTTGAAGGGCTGGAGACGTTTTCAGCCCCTTTCCATCTAAAGGGGTTGAGAACGTTTTCAAAGGGCTCCATCATGGTAAGGGCTGAGACGTTTTTCCAAGCTGCCTTTCATTTAAAAGGATTGAGTACGTTTTTCAGCCCTCCATCATGTAAAGGGCTGAGACGTTTTTCAAGCCTCCTTTCATTTCAAAATTAAAGGGTTGATACCGTTTTTCAGTTCCATCATGTAAGGGCTGAGACGTTTTCAACTCCTTTCATTTAAAGTGTTGAGACGTTTTCAGCCCTCCTGCGTGTAAAGGGTTGAGACTTTTCAGCTCCATCATGTGAAGCTAAGGGCTGAGACCATTTTCATGGTCATACCTTAAAGGGCTGAGATGTTTGTCCAGTCTCCATCATGTAAAGGGGCAAGAGACGTTTTCAGCTCCATCATGTAAGGGGTTTTGAGATGTTTTCAACTTCCATCATGTAAAGGGCTGAGACGTTTTTCAGTTCCATCATGTAATGGGGTTGGAAGATGGTTTTGCAACTCCATCATGTAAAGGGCTGATACGTTTGCAGTTCTATCATGTAAAAGGTTGAGACGTTTTCAGCCTTCCATCATGGTAAAAGGGTTGAAGACGTTTTTCAGCTCCATCATGGTAAGGGGTTGAGACCGTTTTCACTCCATCATGTAAAGGGCTGAGACGTTTTCCAGTTCTATCAATGTAAAGGGTTTGAGACGTTTTGCAGCTCCATCATGTAAGGAGGTTTTGAGAACGTTTTCAGCTCCATCATGTAAAGGAACTGAGGCGTTTTGTTCAACTCCATCCATGTTAAATGGGCTGAGCATGTTTTTCAACTCCATGCATGGTAAATAGGGCTGAGACGTTTGTTCAGTTCCATCATGTAAGGGTTGGTTAGATGTTTTCAACTCCATAGTAAAGGCTGAAAGGGACCGTTTTCAGTTCCTCATGTAGGGGTTTCGATTTTGTTTTCACTCCTCATGTTAAAAGCTGAGACGTTTCAAGTTCTATCATTGTCAAAAGGTTGGAGACGTTTTTCAGCTCCATCATGTAAAGGGGTTTGAGACCGTTTTTTCAGCTCACATCATGAATAAGGGTTGAGAACTTGTTTTTGCAACTCCATCATTTAAAGGGTTGAGACTTTTTCAATTTTCATCATGGAAAGGGTTGAAGACTTTTTTCAGTTTATCATGTAAGGGTTTGAGACGTTTTCCAGCTCCATCATGTAAAGGGGTTGAGACGTTTTTTTCAAGCTTTCCAAATCCATGTAAAGGCTGAGACGTTTTTCAGTTCCATCAGTAAAGGGTTAGACGTTTTTCAGTCCATCATGTTAAGGGGACTGAAGGGACGAAATTTTCATTCATCTGTTTTTTAAAGACCTGAGACTGTTTTCAGCTCCATCATGTAAAGGGGTTGAGACGTTTTTCAACTCCATCAATGTAAGGGCTGAAGACGTTTTCAAGTTCCTAATCATGTAAAGGGTTGAGACGTTTTCAGCTCCATCATGTAAAGGGTTAAGACGTTTTTCAAAAGCTCCATCATGTAAAGGGACTGAGGCGTTTTTCAACTCATCATGTTTTAAAGGGCTGAAGATTGTTTTCCAACTCATCATGTAAAGGGCGAGACGTTTTTCAGTTCCCTCATGTAAGGGGTTTTGAGATGTTTTTCAAACTCCATCATGTAAAGGGTTGGAGGGACGTTTTGTCAACTACATCATGTAAAAGGGTGGGCTGAGACGTTTTTCAGGTTTCTATCATGTAAAGGGTTGAGGACGTTTTCAGCTCCTCATTGTAAAGGGTTGAGACTTTTTTTCAGCTCCATCATGTAAAAGGGACTTGAGACCGTTTTTCAGTTCCATCATGTAAAGGGTTGAGACGTTTTCCAGCTCCACATGTAAAGGACTGAGACGTTTTCATTTTCCATCATGTAAAGGGATGAGACTTTTCAGCTTTCCATATGTAAGGGCTGATGATGGTTTTTCAGCTTCCATGATTAAAGGGACTGAGACGTTTTCAGCTTCCCATCATGTAAAGGGACGAGACGTTTTCAGCTCCATAATGTAAAGGGCTGTGGATGGTTTTCAAAGGCTCCATCATGTAAAGGACTGAGGACATTTTTCAGGCTCAATCATGGTAAAAGGGACTTGAGGGACGTTTTTGTCAAGCTCCATCATGTAAAGGCTGAGACGTTTTTCAGCTCCATATGTAAAAAAAGGACGGAGGACATTTTTAGGTTCCAAATCATGGGTTAAAGGGCTGAGGACGTTTTCAGTTTTACATCATGTAAAGGGCTGAGACCGTTTCAGCGCTCAATCATGTAAAGGGTTGAGACGTTCAGCTCCATCAGGTAAAGGTCTGAGCACGTTTTCCAGCTCCATCAGGTAAAGGGCTGAAAGGACATTTTCAGCTCCATATGTAAAGGCTGAGGTTTTGACGTTTTCAGTTCCATCCATGTAAAAGTTAAGACGTTTTCAGCTCCATCATTGTTAAAGGGCTGACACGTTTTCAGGCTTCCATTCATGTTTTAAAGGGATGACACGTTTTTCAATTCCATTATGTAAAAGGCTTGAAGGACGTTTTCAGTTCCATCATGTTAAAAGGGCTGAGACGTTTTCAGTTCCATCATGTTTTATAAGGGCTGAGCGTTTTCCAGTTCCATCATGTAAAAGGGGCTGAGAAGTTTTCAGTTCCATCATGTTTTTGAAGGGCTTGAAACCGTTTCAGCTTCCATCATGTAAAAAGGGCTGGAGACGTCTTCAGTCCATTATGTAAAAGGGCTGAACGTTTTCAGTTCCATCATGTGAAGGGCTGAAACGTTTTCAGTTCCATCATGTAAAGGGCTGAGACGTTTTCAATTCCATTATGTAAAGGGTTGAGACGTTTTCAGTTCCATCATGTAAAGGGCTGAGACGTTTTCAGTTCCATTATGTAAAGGGCTGAGACGTTTTCAATTCCATTATGTAAAGGGTTGAGACGTTTTCAGTTCCATCATGTAAAGGGCTGAGACGTTTTTCAGTTCCACATGTAAGGGTGAGACGTTTTCAGCTCCATCATGTAAAGGGCTGAGATTTTCCAAGTTTTCCATCATGTTAAAGGGCCTGAGCCGTTTTCAGCTGGAAATGTGAAATGGGGCTGAGGACGTTTTCCAGCTCCATAGTCATATAACGGGTGAGACGTTTTCAGGGCTCCATCATGTGAAGGGCTTGAGACCGTTTTTTCAGATCCTTTCATTAGAAAGGGCTGAAGACGTTTTCAAAGCTCCAAATCATTGGGTGAAGGGCTTTGGAGGACGTTTTCCAGCTTCCATTTCATATAAAAGGGATGAGGCGTTTTGAGCTCCATCATGTTTTGAAGGGCTGAGACGTTTTTAGCCTTTCCATTCATGTGAAGGGCTGAGACGTTTTCAGCTCCATCATGTAAAGGGCTGAGACGTTTTCAGCTCCATCATGTGAAGGGCTGAGACGTTTTCAGCTCATTTCATATAAAGGGCTGAGACGTTTTCAGCTCCATCATGTGAAGGTTTGAGACGTTTTCAGCTCCATCATGTGAAGGGCTGAGACGTTTTCAGCTCCATCATGTAAGGGCTGAGACGTTTTCAGCTCCATCATGTGAAGGGCTGAGACGTTTTCAGCTCCATCATTTAAAGGGCTGAGACGTTTTCAGCTCCATCATGTAAAGGGTTGAGACGTTTTCAGTTCCATCATGTAAAGGGTTGAGACATTTTCAGTTCCATCACGTAAAGGGTTGAGACGTTTTCAGCCCCATCATGTAAAGGGCTGAGACGTTTTCAGCTCCATCATGTAAAGGGTTGAGACATTTTCAGTTCCATCATGTAAAGGGTTGAGACGTTTTCAGCCCCATCATGTAAAGGGCTGATACGTCAAAGCTCCATCATGTAAAGGGCTGATACGTTTTCAGCTCCATCATGTAAAGGGTTGAGACGTTTTCAGTTCCATCATGTAAAGGGTTGAGACGTTTTTAGCTTCATCGTGTAAAGGGCTGAGACGTTTTCAGCTCCATCATGTAAAGGGCTGAGACGTTTTCAGCTCCATCATGTAAAGGGCTGAGACGTTTTCAGTTCCATCATGTAAAGGGTTGAGACGTTTTCAGCTCCATCATGTAAAGGTCTGAGACGTTTTCAGTTCCATCATGTAAAAGGTTGATACGTATTCAGCTCCATCATGTAAAGGGTTGAGAAGTTTTCAGTTCCATCATGTAAAGGGTTGAGAAGTTTTCAGTTTCATCATCTAAAGGGTTGAGACGTTTTCAGTTCCATCATGTCAAGGGCTGAGACGGTTTTAAAGTACACTAATCGGATGGGCGCTAAACTGAGTGACTCTTCTTGAGCTACGTTAAAGTGTAGTGCCCAACAGAACTGAACTGATACGGTATCATTCATTGTTCCCAAAAACTGTCTCTTTTATTTTTTATTTTCGTGTTTTATCTATTACATTAATCATTTTTTATATATTCGATTTTATACAACTTTTTATATTGTTGATTTTAATTGAATAGGGATACTCTTAAGCATCTCGTTCCTTCTGTTATGTTCGTATCTCATTTGCATTGCTTAGATAAAGACCCCCGATTATGTTATCGAAAATGAAGATAGGCTGAAAAAAATTT
Source organism: Macrobrachium nipponense (assembly GCF_015104395.2). Taxonomy (NCBI): domain Eukaryota; kingdom Metazoa; phylum Arthropoda; class Malacostraca; order Decapoda; family Palaemonidae; genus Macrobrachium; species Macrobrachium nipponense. Next base: position 30,370,070 of record NC_061089.1, read on the forward strand.
GAATTGTTTTCTTGAGGTTAGAAAGTATATTTTCAGTCGCTGTGAAGGCCTCCTATTTATTTAGTCAACATAATGAATAATCGTTGGCTGTCTCTTTAATATTATTGTGTAGATATATTGGTCTATCAGATGGCAATACAGAGTAAGATAAACATATGAAATAATCTATGTCACTGAACTTCCGATAAGTTTTAGTAGGTCGAGAAAACTAATCGATTTTTGTTTTTCAGTATGGCAGAAAGACTAGCACCCGGAGGGGGAGGAGATGGAGGCGGAGGAGGAGGAGGAGGAGGAGGAAGAGGGAGAGCATTCCTGAAGAGGCTGACGTCATCAGATAAGCTGAAAAGGTCTTCCTCCGTGGAAATCCTGACAGGCATCGCAGCCCCAAAGCCCCGCATCGTGTCGACGGCAGGCAATGCCAGCGCACATCAGCTAAATTCCAAAGTGAAGGACCCTACGTCCTCAGCGCCCGCGCCAGTCCATCCTCAAAAGACGCCCGCAGCGAAAAGTGTCGACTCGATACGCGAGGCATTGCCGACGCCCTCGGCGGTGTCGTCTTCCGTCAGCTCTCCTTTAATCAACAGACCGTTGTCGATGCATCCTTCTGCCGAGAGCCTCTCCTCTGTGACGACCAACAGCTCGGGGTATGTCGAATACCCATACGTTAACGGTGCTCCTATCGCCTTGCCCGAGTCGGACAAAATTACCGCGGGTACGAAAACTCCTGCTCAAGAACGTCCATACGATGCTCCAAAAAACCCGTACCCCAAAGTTACCCCGGACGAGAGCGACTCTCCAGTACCTCTCAGAAGAAGCAGCATCATACCGAAACCTGTAGTAGGCGAAGGAGGACACATATTCAAAGTCACCACTGAGCCCCCCGACGCTCTTCGTTCACCTTCACGCGCAGTTCAGAAAAACAAAAGTGCCGAGGCAAATCCTTTATCCAGAAGAAGAACCAGAAAGGAACCAGCTCTTACTCCACCGCCTAAAGGTAAGACCTTTGGAGTTGTGTCATTTTGGAGTCTCATTCACAATATTATTTTTATCTTTCTCTATGATCGTTTGACTCATAAATGTCTATCGATTTATGACGCTGAAATGACAGCGTGAATTTTTTTTTTTAATTCAGCTCTCATCCAGTGAAAATAAAATTCTAACGACTGTTCATGTAATGGATCTGTCTTTGGGAAAAACAATTTGTGTTCAAGAACTGTCCAAGAACTGTTGAATATTTCTGCTTGAATTTTTTTTTTATTAAATGTTGGATGAGTTTACAATAAAATAGTTTGAAACCATTTCCAGTTATTAAAAACAAATTATAATGAACATTATGCTCTTATTTGAGACTATTCAGACACTTACTGTTTACTTAAAAAAAGGCATAGAAACTCTGATCAAGATTTCTTAGTTAAATTGTAGCAAATCGAATTAGTTTATCTATTTTATTTATATAATCGCCACTATGTCTCCTTTCACTAATCCTTTAGTGTTGTTTAGTTTGTATGGCAATTTAATTCAAGGACACTCTGGGGTAGCTGTAAACACTGTTTTTCGAAATCGATGTAGCAATTTGAAATACTATTTTTTCGATATCATAAATTGTGTATCTGGGGAAGGTTGTCCAGCAAGATGCATTAAAGGCTGGGTATAACCCTAGGGTACAACCCTGGAATTAGATTTATTGACAGATTTCAATAAAGAAAATTCATGCAATTGGTGCCAAAAAATGGTTCTGTCCTTGAACTATTAAGTAAGACAGGCTTTTCGGTTGCCTAATCATCCGCCGTATTTAAGCCATTGATGGGTAAAATAACTTTTTTCTCTTACTCTGGGAGTAAGCCTACAAACTACTTTGTTGCTATGTTATTGTTGTTGTGGGGTAGGAAAGGTCTTTGGAAGAGTCTAAAGAGGTCTGAAAAAGGTGTTTCGCATTGAGTTAAAGATATAGGAATTTCAGGATAGGATATTTATTTATTTATTAGAATGGAAATGTAAAAAATAAATTATGTGCCTGTTAAACAATACAGAAAAATTATTTCTAACAAGATATAGCGCATTTAGGCTCTATTTGACCGTAGATTTTAGCACGTTGTAATTTATGTTAAAAATCATGAATATAATGTTTACAACTTATGCATGAGGGGAAGAAAACCTTCCACACGTCCAGCGTAAGCTGGATGTCGGATCACGGCTTGTTAGTCTATAAGAAACGTTCATTTTATTGCACGTTTATTGTAGGTTCAGACTTGTACCAGACGCTTGTGTAAAGGTTTCTTGAAGGGAAAGATAAGATGTTGAAGGTTGCATACTATAATATGTGAATATATGAACCACGGGCACAACTGCGAAATCAGGTGACCATGTTTTCGTTCCTGTCATCTCTGCTTTGACGTATTTTCATCTCCTTTTCGCTGATTTTCCAGGTGATAACGAGGAGCCTATTTGGCAGAGGAGGTTATCACTTCTCTTCGTCCCCCCGAGCGAAAACGACCTGCAGAATGACTCGGTAAGAGAAATCTCCGTTTGTTTTTGATCCTCGTTGCATTTTATTGTGCTTTTCTATTTAAAAAAAATTAGCCGCTGTCACTCACACATATAGTGTATACATAGATTAATTTCCGTATTTTCGCGTGTATATATGTACACGTCCATAAATAATATACATATATATGTGTGTGTGTGTGTATGCATATATGTATTTAAAAACAGTTATTGAAAAAAATGGTTTTGCGGAAGAAAATTTAATATTGTTGCAAAAACTCAAATAGGAAATAAAAATACGTACTAATAATTCAGGGGAAAAAAAACACTGGGCAGAGAATTGAAATCAGAAGCGAAAATGGAACATCAGAAGAACACGGAGGGGTAACTTTAAAATGTACTAGCGAGCAAATACCTGGGAAACGTCGAGGAAATTTGAAAGGAATACACGCTGAGGGTAACAATTTCATTGCATGCCGTTTGAATTTTTTTTCTTCCGCTTTCCTTTATATATATCTAAAGTGACATCCTCAGAAGTCACTTTTAATTTTCGGTAAAAGATAACTATTGAGATCACTTTTTATGTCCGTCCGCTCTCAGATCTTAAAAACTTCTGAGGCTAGAGGGCTGCAAATTTTTATGTTGATCATCTACCCTTCAATCCTCAAACATACCCAATTGCATCCCCTTTAGCCTTAGTAGTTATTATATGATTTATGGTTAAGGTTAGCACATCGAAAGTTTCATTCAGGATTGTGCGCTGTACAGAAAACTCGATTTCTTAGGCGCATTTTTTACTTGTTTGTTAGTATTGTTAGTTCACTAACTGAAACGTGAGTTTTATCCCATATCAATCTGTATGCAGATGAAGAAGCTTTTCACTTACTCAGGTATGGCTTTTTCGCTATTATGCTGTCCGCCTCACCAGTGTTTTTCTGCCTCTCATTCGAGAGACTACGCCCTGAATTTTTTCCGCTTCACGAAGACGTTTATTTCTTTAAATTTCATTTTCATTCATTTATCACCACGGGAATGATCCATTTGGTCCCAGTTCTTGGCCTCTGGCCTAGACCTGTTATTTCATCCCAATCCTTCGGACCAGCCCTACGAGAGCTGATAGTCTGCTTAGTGGTCTGGTTAAACTACTTTAATAATAAAAACTAAGTCGTTACCTCTTATTATTTCGTTGTAAGCTTATTAGGTTTTCGATGTTGGTCTCATGATGCACATATCTTGATGCATAATGAAATAATATGATTTTGCTGCAATGTATGAAATCATTCTTAAGAAATAAATTGTTTTTAGGGCGCATGATATAACTTAGACTTGGGACGAGACATATCTCTATCTCAGTTTATGTCCTTCAATATTCTATAGTGCGTGGTCAAGGGTGTATTTAATTATATAATTATTATTATTAATTGCAATTTAGTTATAATTATATATCTTGCGACGTTTCGTCTGGTTCTCTAGACATCCTCTTGGCGAATTGTGAGGGACTTTGGTAGGTGATGTAGTCCATCTTCCTTATAATCAAGAAGTTCAGCAAGGGGTCTTCAGCGAATCAAATTTATGTTGGCTGCGCGTGCTTTCCCGATTGTCCGTGTATTTTTGCTGACGATCAATAGGTCGTCCGGACTTACATAGTATACACAGACATACCTTGCACATATGGTATGTTAAACCAATAAATAAAGTCAGAGGCATAAAACCTACGGGTTGAAAGCTCGACCTTTGGCTTGTAACGATTTGCAAGTGTCTGATAAAAACATCAAATCGTACTTACGGGCGCATTTCTGGAGATCAAGAAAATTTAACCGTAACCCTCAAATATTTGAGGAAAATACTCTGCCATTTTTCGTACAGTATGAGTAGCAGGCCCAGGGTTTAGCTCAATGTCTCCGGAAAGAATTAAAATTAAGAGTATAATGTTAGAAGCAAAGCTAATGAATATACTGAATGAATAGACTGATAACACCAGCAATATAGTCAAAATCACATGAACAATAAACAATAATAATAATAAAATCAATAACAACAACCTAAATTTCATAAATTCGGAAATCAAATTTAAGGTATCGAGGCTTTACTTCTGAATAAACTGTAACCTGTCTAGAGTAAGATTGATTTGGATTCCGTCCCAAGTTTTTCACCACCACTTTTTTCACTCTAAACGATACAGCAGAAATTCTTGGCTACCGATTACAAAGACCGAGACTGAAGAGCATTCTCTGCTTTTTAAAGAAAATAATCGGAATGGAAAATGTCACGAGGACGATTACGCTGTTTGTTGATGCGGCTTCATTTCTCTGTGGACAAACACGAAGAAGGAAAACACGAACAAGCAGATGACCGAATACTCTACAGACCTCAATACTCACGAAAAAGATGCGGTGGCCGCTTATAGCACTGGATGAGGATGATCGCGGGGCCCTCATTAAGAAGATGACCCCATTCCACATCTCGGTGAGAGGAAATAACAGGTTAGGAACCAGCAAAATTAATGAGTGGGGACTTCATACGCACCGTGGCTGCTTATGACGTAGTATGTCTTTTTTTTAATTGATGTTTAATAGCACGGAAAAACGGTTCATGGCGCTGAATATACCCGCTGCGTACAAGTTCGTGAACGTCACAAAAAAGTCATGAAGGCAAATATGAAAGCTCAGAAAGATAAATAACTCCTAATTATCGAGATATTGCCTTTATTCTTAAATGCAAAAGAAGCAATTTCCCTTGATTATTTAGGAGATTTGCTTCTTGTTGAAAAAAAAGTAGGAAACCATTTGTGTCTTTGGTGATTGACCATCTGGTGCCAGATCAAAAGGTCCTCATGGACTGAATTACCATACATTAAATGAAATGACTTTAATTGCTGATTTGATTTTAATTGCTGTTTCAAGTTCTACCCACTGACCTACAGTACTTAATTATATGTTACAGGCAGATAGCGAAACCAGGCATTTCACGAACTGCCTCAAATTTCAGGCAGATAGCGAAATGCACTTAGGGATATTTGATTACCCAGGGGCTAGTACTAAACACGACAAAATACATTTAACCCTGCAGGGGCTAGTACTTAACACGGCGAAATACATTTGACCCCCAGGGGCTAGTACTTAACACAGCGAAATACATTTGACCCCCCCCCCTCCGCCCCCAAGGGTCTAGTAGTTAACACGGCGAAGTACATTTGACCCCCAGGGGCTAGTACTGAACACGGCTAAACATTGACTCACCTACACTGTTTCACCATGTTTAGTACTAGCCATATAGGGGGATCAAATCTTCCCAAGTACGTTTTGCTATCTGCCTGAAATTTCATGCAGTTCGCGAATTGCCATGGTTTCGCTATCAGTCTGTAACATGTATGTGTGTGTGTGAGCGCGCGCACGTTTTTGCAGCGAAATACGTCGAAATTCGCCAAAATGCCGCTGTCCTAGACGAGGAATTCTCTTTGGTAAAATCGAATTGGGCAGCACTTGTTTACACATCCACTTCCGTTACAATTGAAGACGAAGCTTCAGCCTATGACTTCTGGTGGAGGTATTGCACGAAAACGACACAAATAGAACCTGACTGAAAATTCACAGACAAGTTGCTTGCAGTTTCCATTATGCTAAAAAATCACAGGAGATCCATGTGATACTAGCATAAGCGAGTACCAGACAAAATAACTGATATATTGGTATCATGCGCTCTCCCGTTCATTGGCGTATCTTCTGGGTACAAATGAGACACCGTTTAGGAGAATGGTAAAATAAGAGCAAGAACCACATGATGGCTTATTTCCAAGGGTAATAAAGGAAGAGTTAATCTGGGATAATCCGGTCACAGACTGAAAAAAGTACTTGATTCTAAGAAATTTGGACAGGGTAACCATGTAAAATACGAACTGCATAAAACTGAATGCTAATTTATTTGGTAATACTGACAGGCAAATTTTCGAATTATGAAAACATCAAGATTAAACAATCCAACACTCCAGTTTGAGACACTACCGGTGTTTGACGTGATAAAACCAGATTCGGTGATATTCCTTGCAACTATGTCGTTGCACAAAACTGTGGAGCTTGCTTCACCCCAGTTAATAGGATGATCTGAATCTCTCTCGCATGTGTTCAGACTATGCATACGATATCTGGCCACTTCTTACAGAATATTGATTGAGGTGGCGTAATTCGTTAGGCAAGTGGTTTTCCATTTTGTCCATAGTATTTTTTGGCACAGCTTTTGCAGCTGTTTTGATAGATGCAGTCATGCAAATCACTAGGAGAATTTTATTTTACCAGATCCTCAACATAAAAATGACTGAAAACAACATTTAGGCCGAAAAGCTTCGAAACCCAATGAATATCTGAAAACTTTTCAATACACGGCCACTTTTAAATGTTGTTCCAGTTAAATTCGGGTTTGTTGTTTGTTAGATAAAATGTTTCCCTATCTCTTTTCCATGCCACATCTACGAATGTCCTGAAATCTGAATATACACGTACACTATATAGACAAAGATATATACATATTTATTTAATTATATTATATTGTATTGTATATGTATATAAGTTAATACTGAATTCACTTGAGCTTTGGAATACCTCACACCCATATATTCATATGCAAATCACTTTGTCACAGGGAACCCGACACACACTGAGCTATCAAGCGTGTCTTGACATAACTTTACATATCAATGAAAGTGTATGCGCAACCCACATTCATGCATAAAAAGGTAAAGTAGATGTAAATTGCTTTTGAACCAGATTTGAACCCGGGATTATTGACCCTCAGACATTCAATAATTTATTGTCGTTATTATGCAGATTACTCACCGTACCTGCGAGGAATGAGTTGTCAGCGAAAATGCTTCTTTTTTAGTGTTTCTTTCAAAGGAAAATAATAATAATAATAATAATAATAATATGATAAAAGCCATAAACACATGGGCAGTGCCAGTAATCAGATACAGCGCAGGAATAGTGGAATGGACGAAGGCAGAACTCCGCAGCATAGATCAGAAAACCAGGAAACATATGACAATACACAAAGCACTACACCCAAGAGCAAATACGGACAGACTATACATAACACGAAAGGAAGGTGGGAGAGGACTACTAAGTATAGAGGACTGCGTCAACACCGAGAACAGAGCACTGGGGCAATATCTGAAAACCAGTGAAGACGAGTGGCTAAAGAGTGCATGGGAAGAAGGACTAATAAAAGTAGACGAAGACCCAGAAATATACAGAGACAGGAGAATGACAAACAGAACAGAGGACTGGCACAACAAACCAATGCACGGACAATACATGAGACAGACTAAAGAACTAGCCAGCGATGACACATGGCAATGGCTACAGAGGGGAGAGCTAAAGAAGGAAACTGAAGGAATGATAACAGCGGCACAAGATCAGGCCCTAAGAACCAGATATGTTCAAAGAACGATAGATGGAAATAACATCTCTCCCATATGTAGGAAGTGCAATACGAAAAATGAAACCATAAACCACATAGCAAGCGAATGCCCGGCACTTGCACAGAATCAGTACAAAAAGAGGCATGATTCAGTGGCAAAAGCCCTCCACTGGAGCCTGTGCAAGAAACATCAGCTACCTTGCAGTAATAAGTGGTACGAGCACCAACCTGAGGGAGTGATAGAAAACGATCAGGCAAAGATCCTCTGGGACTATGGTATCAGGACGGATAGGGTGATACGTGCAAACAAACCAGACGTGACGTTGATTGACAAAGTCAAGAAGAAAGTATCACTCATTGATGTCGTAATACCATGGGACACCAGAGTTGAAGAGAAAGAGAGGGAAAAAATGGATAAGTATCAAGATCTGAAAATAGAAATAAGAAGGATATGGGATATGCCAGTGAAAATCGCACCCATAATCATAGGAGCACTAGGCACGATCCCAAGATCACTGAAAAGGAATCTAGAAAAACTAGAGGCTGAAGTAGCTCCGGGCCTCATGCAGAAGAGTGTGATCCCAGAAACGGCACACATAGTAAGAAAAGTGATGGACTCCTAAGGAGCAGGATGCAACCCGGAACCCCACACTATAAATACCACCCAGTCGAATTGGAGGACTGTGATAGAGCACAATAATAATAATAATAATAATAATCACGAACTGACTTAAATAAAAGTTTTAAGTTTTCGTCGATTGAAACACTTATAACAGAGTAAGTGGATAATAATAATAATAATAATAATAATAATAATAATAATAATAATAATAATAATAATAATCACGAACTGACTTAAAAGTTTTAAGTTTTCGTCGATTGAAACAGAGTAAGTGAATGATAATAATAATAATAATAATAATAATAATAATAATTAATAATAATAATAATAATAATAATAATAATAATAATAATAATAATATTGATCACGAACTGACTCAAGAGTTTTGAGTTTACGTCGATTGAAATACTTATAACAGAGCAAGTGAATAATAATAATAATAATAATAATAATAATAATAATAATAATAATAATAATAATAATAATATTGATCACGAACTGACTTAAGAGTTTTAAGTTTTCGTCGATTGAAATATTTATAACAGAGCAAGTAAATAATAATAATAATAATAATAATAATAATAATAATAATAATAATAATAATAATAATAATAATAATAATAATTAATAATAATAATAATAATAATAATAATAATAATTGAAAAAGAAACCCACAAAATCACTTTGTAACTTGTTTACTTCTAAGTATTTACATTTAGTTTTACTACACACTCGAGTACTACTTTCAGGCCCTATCTGTGGCCCATTTTCAAGAGATGTATGGGATGTTAGCCTGGGTCAAGGCCCAGCAGTCTTCTGGAACTTCTTCTCGTTGAGCTGTCATTTATGTGATGGATGTTCTGGTTTCCTTGAGAGTTGCCAATCCCCTCTTGTCGCTCTGATATCCTGAGCTGGTCACCAAAAGTCTGTTGGGCAGGAAACCTAATCTCCAGGTCAGCAGGATCAATCTTAGCTTCTTTTAATATCAAAGCTCACCTTATGGGATCTTCTGAGGTAAAACCTTTGTTTCCTTTTATTACATCTCTCTGATGAGGGCACCTTCTACTACCCTCCTGTGAATAATTTTGTTGCTTTTGTATATAAGCCTACTGTTTCTTTTTCAATCTTCAGAAGAAATCTGAAAGAAGTTTTTGTTTGGTTCAATAATAATAATAATAATAATAATCACGACCTGACTTAAAAGTTTTAAGTTTTCGTCGATTGAAATACTTATAGATGAGCAAGTGAATAATAATAATAAGATAATAATAATAATAATAAATAATAATAATAATAATAAATGTGGTAAAGGCCATAAACACATGGGCAGTGCCAGTAATCAGATACAGCGCAGGAATAGTGGAATGGACGAAGGCAGAACTCCGCAGCATAGATCAGAAAACCAGGAAACATATGACAATACACAAAGCACTACACCCAAGAGCAAATACGGACAGACTATACATAACACGAAAGGAAGGTGGGAGAGGACTACTAAGTATAGAGGACTGCGTCAACATCGAGAACAGAGCACCGGGGCAATATCTGAAAACCAGTGAAGACGAGTGGCTAAAGAGTGCATGGGAAGAAGGACTAATAAAAATAGACGAAGACCCAGAAATATACAGAGACAGGAGAATGACAAACAGAACAGAGGACTGGCACAACAAACCAATGCACGGACAATACATGAGACAGACTAAAGAACTAGCCAGCGATGACACATGGCAATGGCTACAGAGGGGAGAGCTAAAGAAGGAAACTGAAGGAATGATAACAGCGGCACAAGATCAGGCCCTAAGAACCAGATATGTTCAAAGAACGATAGACGGAAATAACATCTCTCCCACATGTAGGAAGTTCAATACGAAAAATGAAACCATAAACCACATAGCAAGCGAATGTCCGGCACTTGCACAGAACCAGTACAAAAAGAGGCATGACTCAGTGGCAAAGGCCCTCCACTGGAGCCTGTGCAAGAAACATCAACTACCTTGCAGTAATAAGTGGTACTAGTACCAACCTGAGGGAGTGATAGAAAACGATCAGGCAAAGATCCTCTGGGACTATGGTATCAGAACAGATAGGGTGATACGTGGAAATAGACCAGACATGACGTTGATTGACAAAGTCAAGAAGAAAGTATCACTCATTGATGTCGCAATACCATGGGACACCAGAGTTGAAGATAAAGAGAGGGAAAAAATGGATAAGTATCAAGATCTGAAAATAGAAATAAGAAGGATATGGGATATGCCAGTGGAAATCGTACCCATAACCATAGGAGCACTAGGCACGATCCCAAGATTCCTGAAAAGGAATCTAGAAAAACTAGTGGCTGAAGTAGCTCCAGGACTCATGCAGAAGAGTGTGATCCTAGAAACGGCGCACATAGTAAGAAAAGTGATGGACTCCTAAAGGAGGCAGGATGCAACCCGGAACCCCACACTGTAAATACCACCCAGTCGAATTCTATAGAGGACTGTGATAGAGCAAAAAAAAAAAAAAATAATAATAATAATAATAATCACGAACTGACTTAAAAGTTTTAAGTTTTCGTCGATTGAAATATTTATAACAGAGCAAGTGAATAATAATAATAATAATAATAATAATAATAATAATAATAATAATAATAATAATAATAATAATCACGAACTGACTTAAAAGTTTTGTTTTCGTCGATTGAAATACTTATAAATGAGCAAGTGAATAATAATAATAATAATAATAATAATAATAATAATAATAATAATAATAATAATACTGTTAAAAAGGATGGCAGAATTAAGCGAGTTGATTTTATATGTTGTTTTTTTTATTTTCCTTACAATTCGCTTCTCAGGCTCAGCGATGTTTCTGAGTAACTGGCCTATATTCATATTGGGAATTTTCAAAAAGTTGTAAATGCTGAAGGTAAAGCAAAAGTTGTAAATGATGAAGGTAAAGCATTTACAAATTATTGAAAATTCCCAATATGAATACTGGCCAGTTACTCAGAAACATCGCTGAGCCTGAGAAGCGAATTGTAAGGAAAATAGAAAAAACAATATATAAAATCAACTCGCTTAATTCTGCCATCCTTTTAACAGTATTTGCCTAAAAGAGGGTCTTCTACCAAAATAATCATAATAATAATAATAATAATAATAATAATAATAATAATAATAATATCACGAACTTACTTAAAAGTTTCAAGTTTTCGGCGATTGAAATACTTATAACAGAGCAAGTGAACGCACGTATAGTAAAACACTGATGAAAATAAGGAACAAAGGGAACCACTCTATGCAAGTAGATAAATATAAACATAATTGTAATTTTCTCCAATCTACCATTAAAATGACAGACAGACAGACAGACAGACAGACAGACAGACAGACAGACAGACAGACAGACAGACAGACAGACAGACAGACAGACAGACAGACAGACAGACAGACAGACAGACAAATAGGTTACTGGGACGAATCTTGGGATGGGTACCCCCAATTAATTTCATCATTGGTTAATTGCTCCTGCTAATTCGCATGCTGGAATCTGATTCCGTTTCATTGAAATGTCAAAAGTTGAAGTGAATCAGTTAAGGCGGATATAAATATGGGAAAATTCTCTCTCTCTCTCTCTCTCTCTCTCTCTCTCTCTCTCTCTCTCTCTCTCTCTCTCTCTCTCTCTCTCTCTCTCTGACCAAATTTTGTACGTATTGTATTTCTCTATCTTTGATATTCATCTATCATGTATTCCCTGGCTAAAATTTGCATTACATTTCTCGCTCTGTCTGCAATGCACCTAATTGCAAAAACATGAGAGCATATTCAACATATTCACAGAATATTACACTCATCGAGACATCCGGCAAGAACTGGCTCCATAATTCACCTTTGGCTAAACACCTCTCGCTTTGATTAGTGTTCAGTGAACGTGGCACCTGCTGACCTCTTAGGTGTTACCTTCATAGTCTACTACAAACCATCAGTAAATGAACAGACTTTCGACTTCTGAATTCAACAAGAAAGCGGGTAAATCCACCAATCATTGTCACAATTTTGCTTTAAATTAACACTGTAGTACTTAAGTCCTTTGGTTGAAATTGGAGTCAGACTTGACCAGACTAACTCCGCTAGTTGAGAAAATAAGGTCATTTTTCATACGTAAGCCTAAATCATGCTCTCTCATCTAGTTGCTTGTGTAGCTATCTTCAACCAACCCAGCCGGAAATGGCTAGGGTTGCCCGCCGTATACCCATGTGACATTTGCTTGGACTGGAATCCTACATTTGCTTGGACTGGGATCCTACATTTGCTTGGACTGGAATCCTACATTTGCTTGGACTGGAATTCTACATTTGCTTGGACTGGGACCCTACATTTGCTTGGACTGGTATCCTAAGGAGAGTGATATGTCGGTGGAGGAGAAAAGCGACTTGGGAAAAAATGCAGTTTGATATTACTCAAGACTTATCTGTCTTCCGTTTTCACTCGTCTCTTTCCAACACTTCGGATATCCTATGTTTTAGCCCAGAGCTAGAAGCTACTACAGTTCTTCCATGGACCGTCTTGATCGTTTATGTAGTCACTCGGTATCATTTACTAATCAGTTCATATATAGGTTAAATTTGGAAATAATTGGTTGAAATTCTATATTTAACTCGTTCATTCAAAGAAAATAAAAACGAAAAAGAAATGTGCATATCCAAACGAAAACGACGAGAACAGCGGAAACGCTGGATAACATGAGAGGAGTTTAAATGTCGTCGTACATGTGAAGTGGTGAAGGACAGATCATGATAAGTGAATTTAAAAACACGGGGACTAATTCTTTGTTGATACTGAACAAAGACGGGAGTAGCCTTACGAAAGAGATCTCATATATTGAACACGCAAGACCAGTGGATTGCCACACTGTTTCTCCTTAAAAATATGTCTAAAAAATATCGGGAATATAGAAAGAACAGAATGTTGCTGAAAAAGAGGCGGGTAAGATAATACTAAAAGAGCAAAATGTCGGTATGAAATGTGCGCGACAGAATCGTAAAAATGCAACGCCTTCATCTAACGCGCAGAGGTTGAGGTCTGTTGTACGGAATGGGCCATATTTGTCGTGATGGGTGTAGACAGATTTATATAAATGTGTCCCAAAAAGACTACCCACGCTAATACAATAACGTAACGGTCTTGTCGGTCTGTCTAAAGTGATGTTGAAAGTATAAACCACAAGTAATATGATAATTGGAGTATATTTTGAGATGTTTAACCTGAGGTAAATAGAGTGTAGTGTACGAAGCAGAAATGTTGGTCTTTAATTCATACTAATCCGCAAAAAAGTCGAGTTTAGAAGACAGTTTCCGAATCGTGTGAAATTAATCTAATTATGCCTTAAATACCGTAATTATTTACTGTAAGTTTGTTAACAAAAACTATTGGAATGCTTCTCGATCAATGAAGATTCATCCAGATAAACAATTTGCAACTTGATAAATGTTTGGTAGGTAATCCACGGACTTCTTTCTGTTGATGGTAGTGGTGTGTGTGTGTGTGTGTGTGTGTGTAGACTGTTTTCTTAAAAGGCGAAAAGTTTTAGGATCATTCCTAGATAGTTACCCACAAGGGTTTTAACCCGGTATGTATCCACCTTTGCGACGTGTTTAGTTCAAGCCCGTTGGGGATTCCCGTAAAAACATAAACAAAAGGCTGTAAATATCATAAGATAATTAAGAACCGCCACGAAATAAACATTACTCCTAGATAACGACTCCGAACTTCGTTGGGGTCACTATCTATGAAAGATCCAAGTTTTAAATCGGTTAAAAATGAATTAGAAGAGGAATTTTTAAATTGTCATCAAGAGAACGCAAAAGTTACTGTATCGTCTCTATAGCATCGTGCTTCATCAGGAGAAATTTCATCCCTAGAACCTTCTGAACAATATGAAAATAATGATTGACTAATACTGAAAAATTTAGGAACGCTGGCACATCTACCATCTTGTTCATGACATAACTGAGCTTCAAGGAAGGTGCCTCGAAAACTAGCCCAGGCATTGGGTGACCGGAACAGACCTTGACGATGCTTCCAACACATGTTTTAGGTATTTGGTGACTTTAGAGGGTAAAGCCTTCATTAATATAACTGATAACGAGTATTTTCTGTTGCCTGCATATGTTGTCACGAATTTCAAGAATAAGTAAGCGCACAGCACGCTTCAAGTCTTTGTGACAGGCAGGCATTGAGATTCCAATCATTGGCTACGGCTACTCGTGCGTGTCTGTAGGTTCTTTGCTCAGCGGTAGTGTGGTTTTCGACGATAATTCTTGGTTATGGAACTGTTTTAACCTTGGCCGGTAGGTACAGCAGTTAAACAAGTTCAGTAACGCTCTCTCTCTCTCTCTCTCTCTCTCTCTCTCTCTCTCTCTCTCTCTCTCTCTCTCTCTCGCAAGTTAGCACGTATTTTACGATAGTCGGGCGCAAATTGGCTCTCTCTCTCTCTCTCTCTCTCTCTCTCTCTCTCTCTCTCTCTCTCTCTCTCTCTGCAAGTTAGCACGTTTTTTACGATAGTCGGGCGCAAATTGGTGACCATTCACTTCCGTAATCCGTATATTATTTATAGTTATACATAGTAACCAAATGGTTTTTCCTTTGCGACCTCGCTTAACTTCGCACGTTTGTGTGTGTGATGGTTTTCAGGTATGTGTTGAGTTCGGTGATTTTTTTTTCTATTATATTTTATTTCCTGACCTCTGCGTTTAATAAAGTATTTTCTGGCATCATTGTTAACTTAAAATTATCAAGGTTTTCCAACGATTTCAAGTGTTTTCTCTAGGTATTTTCTCCGTACGTTTTATAGAGCATGGGATAAAAAATAGAATAGAAAACGGTAAGAAAATTAGGAACAGAAAATGGGAATGTGCCAAGATTTATGGACCCCCTTCCCTCTCCAAGGAACCCCTAGCAACCAAGCCAACCGCCCCATCCCCGCGAAAGAGAACAAGAAAAAGATGAAAAGTTGTAAGCTTAACGTGCGAATGTTACTTGCTTATTTCTTAGATAAGAGTATTTGCTTCAATTAATTTTTGCTTCTTGAGTGAACAGAGTTTACTAAGTAATGTCTTATATCAATTGCAAAATGTATCGTCTTATCCGAGCTTTTACTTTGGACTTTTATTAATGCCCTTTTATATGCCTGCCTTACCTGCTTCTATTTTAGTATCTTAAAATCGTCATTCTATTTTTTCTTCTACTAAGATATGACTTCCCTGTCTAAATCTACTTCAGAATTTAAAAACTATCGTTTGACAGTTTCATTTCTAAATGTGTTTTAAAAGTTTTCGTTTTATCTCATGTATTTTGAAAGAAGTATTTTAAAAGTTCCATTTCTCCATCTACTTTTGTTTTTAATTTTTAAGTATTTCTGTCTGCTGTACCTTTTACCGAAGAAAATTCGGAGCATTTTTTTCTTGTTTATTTTCTTCTGTCGAAGATTCTTCTGTTTTGGGGTTGTTCTAGAAATTGTTTTGTTGTAAATGCATTTTGCAAAGACCTTGTTGCTTGTATTCCCATAAAAATTATCAAGAATTATGGCAAAAGCAAGGATGAGGTAATGGATAATTAAGTTCATGGAATATCATAGATGTATAAGAATCAAGAATAAATAAGGTTAAACCGAAAATTGAATCTTTAAAGCTGACAGATCCAAACACGAAGCCAGTCATTCATTGCAATTTTTCGGTGAAGACAATGTCCAGCTGGATGCAAATGCAAATACGAACACTGAGGGATCGATCACATGCATTTCTTCAGGAAGGTTTCTCTTTATGCTTGTGACTCTGTCATTTATAAAGGAAGCGAGAAGTCTTGCCTAGCAGACTCCCATTATTATTATTATTATTATTATTATTATTATTATTATTATTATTATTATTATTATTATTATTATTATTATTATTATTATTATTATATTATTATTATTATTATTATTATTATTATTTCAGTAGACGAAACCTATTTACATGGAACAAGCACACATGGGCCATTGACTTGAAATTCAAGCTTCTAAAGAATGCTGGTTTCAAGTTCACACTGCAGCAGTAACTGATCATGATACAGAGCCAGTAATTTTTTCATCGCCTTTGGGGAGACGCGATCCCGCGACATCTGAGCAGGCTTCCATAATATTAAACAAACAAACAAAAAGAAGTCAAACAAAGTGAATCGAATGAAGGCATAGTAAACTGCAGCTGAAAATATAAACACACGTAACGTAAATGAACTCACCGACAAATATGACCGTACACAAAAAGAAAAAAAATTATTCATAATAATTCATTGTCATCGAAGACTGAAACAAAAGAAGGAGCAGACGCTGTTCTTTCAGCTCGTGCTAAACGAACAGAGTAGCAGACGGGGCTGCTTTTCTCGCTTGATATAGTTTGTTAGGTTGGCACTACTTGGCAAACGCTACTAGTAGTAGTTTAAGAGCCTATCTAAGATTAGTGTGTGGGGGCGGACAATGACACTGCCCCAATCGGAACCCTTTGGCCTTTTTTTTCCTTTTCTTGTTTGTTTAGAATTGGGATTCGGTGTTTTAGTTATCCCCCTTTTCGATATTTGAATTTTGGGTTTAACGGTTAAATCACGGTAAGGTTTTACATAATTTATTAACCAAAGTAGTATGCATGTTTTGTTGAACTGATCAGAAAAATCCTTCCATAAATACTTATTTTTGTTATCCACATGGACCACTCAATAGAATTTTTATTCAAATGGACCACTCAATAGTAACTATTAACTTGCTGAACAACATTCTCTAGAATAAAATGACCAAATGAGAATTGAAAAGCTGTGAAAAGGGCGGAGAGAGGAAAGCTTTATAAAGTACAATGCAGATGAAAATAACAAATAAATATGGATAAATCTGCAAAAAGCTAAGCATTTCAAGGCTTAGAAATACATTTATTGTGTTTTACTTGCATTGTTGCGTACAAATAAGCCATTGCAGGTACGGAAGTTTATTTCCAAAGATGAAAATGACAGCTTTACCTCCTTCAAACATATATATTCTGCGTATTCATTGCCTTTTCTTTACACAAAAAATAGATATTTGCCTGCATAAATGGCAGTCAAACGATCAATCAGAAAACCTTTGTTTTTGAGAAGCGTTACAGAATTCACAATCTCTTTCGAACTTCCAGAGCCGCGCGACTTGAAACAAAGAAACTCCTAAGGAGATTCCTCGAGGCAGTGTCGATGCTCAAGTCCCTATGTCCTCGGTTACCTTAACTCTGGCAACATGAGGGACGTGTGTTTTATTTTTCTGTAAAAGAAAACATTCAGATGGCTATTTGTCTGTCGGTCCGCACTTTTTTCTGCCCGCCCTCAGATCTTAAACATTATTTAGGCTGGAGGGTTGCAAATTGGTATCTTGATCATCCACCCTCCAATCATCAAACATGCCAAATTTTAGCCCTCTAGTCTCAGTAGTTTTTATTTTACTTATGGATAAGGTTGGCCATGATCGTGCGCCTGACACCGGTTTATGTGCCTGACAACGCAGGCCACACAGGGCCGTGGCTGAGAGTTTCATACAGCATTATATAGTATACGTTGTATAGAAATCTCGACCGCACCGAAGTAATGTCGGCGTTTTACGGTTTTTTTTTTTTTTTAACATTCAGTTTAATAGAACTTCACGCCTTTTAGTCAAGAATTGACTGGGCTCATAAGAAACCATATTGTTATAATTATTATTACTGATACTCTAAATCCGCATACATTCTTGGAGAACGAACGCAAAAAAGGGTCATTAACTTGTAGAACGAGCTTCTCCGCAACAGAATGTAAGTGCATAAAAAAAAAAAACAACAACAAGGAAAAACAGAGATTGAGACTAAGGACAGAGAAGTCTCGTAAAATCTAATTGAAATAACATATCCTGTACAACACAGGAGCTTAAAAATAAAGAAGTGACATATGGGGAATAGGGTGTGGCATCCTATTCTTATGGAAAACCCCGCGGGGGGACATTGACTCGAAATTCAAGCTTCCAAAAATCCAAAGAATATGGTGTTCATTGGCAAGTAGTAGCAGAAGGTAACGGGAAATAAAGAAAGAGGAGATCACTTCATAAAAAAAGAAATAATTTAATTAACAAATCAATGAATAAACAGATAAAAATATAAGTAAATTCTTAAAATACAAAGATAATTGTGTTAGGGTAGTACACCTTTTCTTAAAGGGTAGTACACCTCTTCTTAACGTGGCGAAATCCAACCCAAGTTACTTGGTAGAACGTAATTGTAAGCAAGCTAATATACTTCAACTTATTCTCATTGAGATTATTAGTGAGTACAGCTTCAACATTCACCATTTATAATGAGGTGTGTGCTTATTACTAATCTGATTGTGACAAAATCTCCAGTTCTACAATACTTGCTTGTATTCCCTCCATTCCGCGATTGTGGCAACAGATTCAAACACCTGCAGTCCATCCTTATGGGACAAGATTGAGTCTTTGCTTTCGAGAATTTTGCACTGAGAGGACGGACATGCCACGTTTTTCTTGCCAAATTACGTCATTTCATATCTGGAGTTGGTTTCTTTTTAAATGGAGTTCATTCCTTCTCAGTGAGATGCAACAGATCAAGGGAGGAAAGGAGATGCATTCTAGATTAGAAACTCCGATGGCCGTATACGAAGGCAAAGATACAGACCCCACGAAGAGGAGCAGCATAATGGGATGACTACATAACTCATTCGCATGGTAATCATAAAACACAAACGTCGCAAGCGACTGAAAACACTTGTTGTCTGAATCCTCAACACGAATATGGAGAACGTATTTGTTGGAAAATACACATTGTGATGCACAGGCAGTCACGGAGAGCGAGTGTTTTGAGCAAAACATATTATGATGCGCATTGATTGTCCTTCGTGAGACGTCGGGCAGAGATGTCTTAATCAGTCGAATGTCCGTGATTAGTAAACAGCGTTGGTATCGGCCTGATTCTGTCACGCGGGATGGTTGCCAAAAGGCCCCTTCTGCGCGAAAAAGCTTTTTCATTATGCATCAAGGGAAAGCTCTTGCCTCATATCATCCCCGATGGCATACGTCATTTCCACTTGATACCTCATGTTTCAGTATTTGTCCTCTCTCTCTCTCTCTCTCTCTCTCTCGAAGTTCAGAAGGCATTGTGGCTATTACAATTTCATATGTATCTGGTGAAAAAGTGACCAGTAGATTCTACATACACACACACACACACACACACACACATATATATATATATATATATATATATATATATATATATGTATATATATATATATATATATATATATATATATACATATATATATTTTTATTATACGTAATGTATATGTGTGAGTATGTATTTGCATTATGTGTGCATATGCAATATAAATATATATATATATATATACACATCTATAATATATATACATTATATATATATAAGAAATAAAAGTTCCACAGCTATGTTAAAAAATTATGTAGGTATAAAAACTATATTATTATATAACACAAACAACGGCTCATTATAGGTTTAGACGAACCTTGCAAAAAGACTGTATATGTTTTGGAAAAAATCATATATATATATATATATATATATATATATATATATATATATATATATATAGTATATATATATATATATATATAATATATATATATATAATGTACGGATCCGTTCGTAATATTTGTGTACTTGTACACATACTGTTGATATGATTGGTGTAAATTTGCTTGCTTTAAGTAATAAATGTACGCTGTTTTATTTGATAAGTTTTTGGTATTTTTCGTTCACATATTGTCTGTGGTTTAACTATCATTGTAGGTGACAAATTCCAGAAGCATGTCGTATTCACATGAAAAATGCTCTCTGCAGTATACAAGTCCTTGGTGTTGAAAGGAAGTCCAGAGCGTTGGATTTTAGCCTGAAGCATCTCCGACTGCAGGGAAATTCATCAGAAGGAAAAATCCTGTGTGCTACGTTGAAAACCTACGCTCATTTTCTGAGAAATCCAAACTCAATTCAACAATAATAAAGGAAATATGTTTGATACAGAAGCATACATATCTATAATTTCCACAAATCATAGTCAAAACCTTATGTAAAACACAGAAGAACTTATTCCATTGCCAGTTCTAGCTGACCTTGAAAAATGCTCTCATGTATTTTAATTCATTTGAATCGGATTCATTATTGCAGTATACTTTAAGTGAATTTGAGTCGGTTCTGGTTATCAAGCTGCAATTCTTGAAGAAGAGAGGAGTATTTGTTTTAACGTGAACCATTGTGCGTTCACGCGCTGCATCAGATTTTGGCCGCGGGCAAGGAAGACTTGGTCTCCCTTAGGAATTTGGCTGATGTAAGCCAGTCATTTGCTGAACACTTTCTTCTTAAGGCATCAGAAAATAAGCTGCCATCATATTAAAATATTAAAAAAGGATTGGTTTGACTGCTGTAGTAACATAAGCTGCTTTCACAAAACCAGTGATCATGATCGGCATGGCAATGCATTAACAAACGAGACAATGAACGTTGAATTCAAAAGTGCCTTTCGGATTCTCTTCAGAAGAAAATTTTGTAGTAAAACAGCCGCGTTGGTTCGGTTTCAGCTTGAACGCTGGGCCAAGATTCAGTTCTAGCCCTGAAAGGTATTCGAAACCCAAGAGTGTTATATATAAATCACCAGATTCGAAATTTGAATTGCTTTAGCATTGAAAATACTTTCATCACACTTTATTTCGAAGCTGACATCCTTATTCTACGTACTTTGCCGATGCAGAGGTGAACTTCATATAATTCAAGTTTGGAAGTCTATTTTTGATATATGAACATTTCATTTTGAAATCAATTTGACCTTTCATGAGAGAAGAGGCCGTGCAAAAAAGTGAAAGCCCAGCCAGAAGCTTATTCTAAACATCTGAAATTATATGCTGCATTAGAAATTTAGCCAATAAGGTAGGATTTACGAAGTACTTTTAGTATGGCGCAGTCAAGAGTTGGTTGTGAAGCATGTCGTGTTGGATATGAATGCCTTTATGGAAAATATGATATCAAAGCTCACATTCAGTGTTAAGCTTTGTTTAATGATACTGAAATGAACACTTCCCACGTATCAGGCCCCTGGGTATTCAAACTGTTCTCTGGAGATTGACTTAATTTTATTTTGCGTCCTGTCAACACTCAAACAAATAAAAATTCTGGTATGTGAAAGTACAAGCAAGTCCAGGTGTAACGAATAAAAGACACCGGATATTGGTTTAAATTCCACTTCTTCGCTTTTGAAGTTCCTCTAATTGAAATTGGAAGTATAACAGAAATTCAGGCATATCAATTTTGTATAAACCATAAGGGATATTTTCAGAACGCTTCTCATCGTAATCTCGAAACATTGACCAAAGTTTTCTTAAAAGAAATTATTTGCTCGCCCTCGAAGTACTAATCCCGCTGACCCGGGCATTTTTGATCACTTATTTCAGTGCAAACAGATAAAAGGCGGACATTTTTTTCATTCTTTCTTTGGAAGGTCAGTACTCTTGTGATCGATCGAGCACTGATGAACATTCATCTCGTGAAGAAACAGATACGCTCAGATTTTGCAAAACTTCATATTTATGAAATAACCTAAGTATTTACCACTGGACAGCGCGTAAACATAAACCTACAATAGCCCTCCACAGAATAGAACGTCCAGATGTGAAGAGGAAGAAAAATAAGCTGACAAATAGTAAAGGACAGCCTTTTTCTACAATTGCGTGGCAGTGCGCCCAATCACCATACTTTCAAGGGAACCGATAATGAAACCCGGAATTCATCGTTATGCTGTGCGCAATGAGTTTGAAGACGTCATCGCGTTGCCCCCGTCATCTCGATATTTCCAGGGCGACGGATGCATATGAATTACCATCGTCGTCATTGAGGCTGTATTCGTGAGTGAGTGTTTGTTTGTGTGTCATAGTTGCGCGTGCGACCGTGCTAGTGAGAGCTTCTCGCCTGAGCCCTGGCGTGTTGCAGAGCCCTGGCAGTGGCAGGTTGCAGGATCTAGTGTGCCGTGGACTGCCAGTGCCAGAGGCCGGTCTCGTGATCGTCGGGAAACGCCCCGTGAAAAGACGCTTGAAAAGACTTTGATGGTCACGATGCCCCGTTTGGCGTCGATGGCACCTGTCACGCCGCCTGTGTGTCCTTAAACAGGCCTCTGTTAACGAAAGGCATTTTCGACCGAGAGACTCAAAATCAATAAAATATTGTTGTGTTGTGGACGGTTGTTTGGGCCCTTGGCCCTCCCGAATTCGATGTTGTGGAAAAAGCCTGGTCTAAAACAAATATAAGATTAGGTATAATTGTGTCCAGTTTAAGAATGATTTGGAAATTCTAGCAATATAATTGCCGCGAGCTGGGATACTGTTTTTGAGTTTATTCGTTGCCGTGACTTGGGGTCAGTGATCGACATCAGATATTTTGAAATCCCCATCTATTGGTAAGTGTTGTCCGTGATTGCATATTTTAGTTTTACTGATATTTTATCCTTGTTTAACTTATTGTCGTTCATGGAACTAGAGGCGAAGCAGACTGTAAACACCCCTCCGAAAACTGAATTGATTGTCTCGCAGGAGTCGTTTCCTTTTCTTATTCCATTTCCTATCTTGCTTGTCGTTTCCTTTTCGTATTCCATTTCCTATCTTGCTTGTCGTCCGTTTCTTACTCCATTTCCTATCTTTATTGTCAAGTGTACCCAGAATCCGTGGTCACTAAGAAACAACACGGGAAGGCAGAAATGCAAACGCCTTGTCGCGAGAGAAGGTGATGAAAGCACGCCAATTAAGCCAGGTTGAGGATTTTCAGCAAGATTGTTTCTTTAGCATAATAAGCTGTTGGCTGCAATTGTCTGTCTCGATTGGTATCGGATTAATGCCAAGTAATCAAGCGACACTTCCGCAGCGAGTCGACATCCTAAACAATAGGTTCAAATATTCTCGGTCTTCTCGTTATTCTTTCAGTTTGATAATGACAGGCCCTCATCTCAAAATGAAATCTGAACGCCGTAAAAACATATCAGACTCTGTTAAATTAGTCAGTCCTTGCCCTATAAAATATGGACGGAGACGGACATTCAGAGAGAGAGAGAGAGAGAGAGAGAGAGAAGAGCGAATGTCTCTAAACTTGTAGGTCGAGAGGAGCTTAAGTACTCCAGACGAGGTTTAGGTGACTACTGAAGTGTAAGACGGAAAGTCGAAGATGAAAGCGCAAGATTGGTAAGGGATAAGGATGGGAGATGAAGATGGGAAAATGTAAGCTGACGGGAAACAGAATGTGATTGTGTAAGAGCCAAAGAATGCTGTCAAAGACAAAGAAAACGAGACAGAGTGTGTCACGATCGCAACGCCTGGATTTTTCGCTTACTCGGGGAGTAAGCCTACACCCTAGTTGTTGTTGTTGTTGTTCTTGTTCTTGTTGGGAGTGCTGGAAAGGTCTATGGAAGAGCCTAATAAAGGTCTGAAAAATGTGTTTGGTATTCAGTCAAATATACAGGAATTTTAGGATAGGATATTTATGATTTATTCTCTAGAATAGAAATGTAACAAATAAATAATAACCATGTTAAACAGTACAGAAAAATTATTGCTAATGAAATATAGCGTATTTATTTTAATTTTCGTTGGTGAAACCATTCTCTATTTGTCAGTATATTTTAGCACATTATAATTTATGTTAAAAGTTAGAAATATAATATTTACAACTTATGCGTGAGGGGAAAATCTTGCACGCGTCCCGATAAGCTGGAGGTAGGATCACGCCTTTTTTCCATCGAAACATAGCTAGGGAGAGTGTGGCACAAAGGTATTCATATTATTATTATTATTATTATTATTATTATTATTATTATTATTATTATTATTATTATTATTATTATGATAATGTTGTTATTTCAGCTTGTACCATTATTTTATAATTTCATTATGATAATGGTTGAAAAGCCGCAAGTTTTTTATCCACCTTTAAGAAGAAAAAATAAACAGAAAACATAGATACGCTGACAACTGCTCCAAAAAGTGTTGGAATAAAATCCGCAGACGGCGACTTGCATCAGATGTTTCCCGATTTGCTGCTCAATCTCTTTCAATTCACGAACAAGACGTTGCGGAAATTCGTGGGTCTTGAGGAACATGAAGCACTTCCCCAGCCTCGGCTGGGTTAGGACGATCAATAAGAATTGCCAGTGAAATACGTCTTGATTCGGAATTGCTTGAATGAAGACTAGCATTCCAAATATTAACCGGTTTTCTTTTCCCTGTGGTATAGCTGATCAACTTAACGAATTTCTTGGTTAAAAACGTTATCATATATATATATATATATATATATATATATATATATATATATATATATATATATATATATATTATATATATATGTGTGTGTGTGTGTAGTATGTGTGTAGTATGTGTGTGTCTCGTGACC
>NC_061089.1:30397570-30405070 GCF_015104395.2 Macrobrachium nipponense
ATATCCTTATATCCTTATTTCTATTTTCAGGTCTTGATACTTATCCATTTTTCCCAATACTCTGGTGTCCCATGGTATTGCGACATCAATGAGTGATACTTTCTTCTTGATTTTGTCAATCAACATTACGTCTGGTCTATTTGCACGTATCACCCTATCTGTTCTGATACCATAGTCCCAGAGGATCTTTGCCTGATCGTTACCTATCACTCCTTCAGGTTGGTGTTCTTACCACTTATTACTGCAAGGTAGCTGGTGTTTCTTGCACAGGCTCCAGTGGAGGGCTTTTGTTACTGAATCATGCCTCTTTTGTACTGGTTCTGTGCAAGTGCTGGACAATCGCTTGCTATGTGGTTTATGGTTTCATTTTTCGTATTGCACTTCCTACATATGGGAGTGATGTTATTTCCATCTATCATTCTTTGGACATATCTGGTTCCTAGGGCCTGATCTTGTGCCTCTGTTATCATTCCTTCAGTTTCCTTCTTCTTGAGCTCTCCCCTCAGTAGCTATTGCCAGGTGTCATCGCTGGCTAGTTCTTTCGTCTGTCTCATGTATTGTCCGTGCATTGGTTTGTTATGGCTTTCCTCTGTTCTGCTTGTCTTTCTCCTGTCTCTGTATATTTCTGGGTCTTCGTCTACTTTTATCAGTCCTTCTTCCTATGCATTCTTGAGCCACTCGTCTTCACTGGTCTTCATATATTGCCCCGGTGCTCTGTTCTCGATGTTGACGCAGTCCTCTATGCTAAGTAGTCCTCTCCCTCCTTCCTTTCGTTTTATGTATAGTCTGTCTGTATTTGCTCTTGGGTGTAGTGCTTAGTGTATTGTCATATGTTTCCTCGTTTTCTGGTCTATGCTGCGAAGTTCTGCCTTCGTCCATTCCACTATTCCTGCGCTGTATCTGATTACTGGCACTGCCCATGTGTTTATGGCTTTTATCATATTTCCGGCGTTGAGTTTTGACTTGAGTACCGCCTTGAGTCTGCATATATTCTTTCCTGATCGTGTCCTTCATCTCTTGATGTTTTATATCCCCTCCTTCCATTATTCCCAGGTATTTGTATCCCGTCTCATCTATGGGTTTGATGTTGTTCCCATCTGGTAGCTTTATCCCTTCAGTCCTTGTTACTTTGCCCTTTTGTATGTTGACTAAGGCACATTTTTCTATTCCAAACTCCATCCTGATGTCCCCAGATACAATCCTTACAGTCTGGATTAGGGTATCTATTTCCTTGATGCTCTTACCATACAGCTTGATGTCGTCAATGAACATCAGATGGTTAATTCTGTTGCCTCTCTTCTTGAGTTGGTACCCGGCATCCATCTTCTGCAGTACTTTTATCATGGGAATCATGGCTACTACGAAGAGTAGTGGGGACAGTGAGTCGCCCTGGAAGATCCCTCTCCTGATATTAACCTCTGCTAGTCTTATTCCAGAGCTTGTAAGTATTGTATTCCAGTTGCGCATTGTATTTTTGAGGAAGCTGATGGTGTTTTCCTCTGCCCCATATATTTTCAGGCATTCTATTAGTCAAGTGTGTGGTACCATGTCGAAGGCTTTCTTATAGTCTATCCATGCCATGCTTAGGTTGGTTTTCCTTCTCTTACTGTTCTTCATTACCATTTTGTCTATCAGGAGCTGGTCTTTTGTGCCCCTACACTTCCTTCTGCAGCCTTTCTGTTGGTGGGGGATGGTGTTTGTATACTCTAGGTAGTTGTATAGCCTTTCACTGATGATACCTGTTAGTAACTTCCACATTATTGGTAGGCAGGTGATGGGCCTGTAGTTACTGGCTATATTTCCCTTACTCTTGTCTTTCTAGACTTAGGATGTTCTTCCTGTGGTCATCCATTTGGGTGAATGGTGATTTGTGATACAATGCTGGAGTTGTTCTGCTATTCTTGGGTGTAGGGCCTTGAAGTTTTTGAGCCAGTATCCATGGACTTCATCGGGACCTGGGTCTTTCCAGTTGGGCATTTTCTTTAGTTGGTGTCTGACTGTGTCTGTCGTGATGTCAGTTAATCTTTGTTTTATTCTCCCTGTTTCTTCAGCCTTGACTTCCTGAATCCATGTTGCATGTTTGTTGTGTGATACTGTGATACCGGATTGCTCCAGATGTTTTCCCAGAGCCTCTTACTTTGTTTGGTTTCAGGAATTTCTTGGTGGTTGTCTTCCCCTCTTAGTTGGCTGTATAGTCTTTTCTGGTTGGTTCCGAATAGTTTGTTCTGTTGGTATCCCTTATTCCCGTTCATGTACCGTTGGATCTTATGTGCTTAGCCTTAAGCGTCTGTTTTACATCTTCTATTGTGTTGTTTAGTCCCCTCTCCTGTACTTTGTATTTCTCGTTTTCTTGCTTCTTAGCCTTTTTTCTGCTATCTTTCAGTTTACTCAAGTCAGATCTCATCGCCAAGATTTGCTTTTCCAGGCGCCTTTTCCAAGGCGGTTGCTGTTTTGGTTTCTGTTGGGTTGGTTGTGCTGGTGGTGTTGGTGTTCGTATTCCTATCACTTCTGCTACTAATCTTGCTCCTGCATATGTCAAGTTATTTGTTTCTGTGATATTGGTGGTGTGTATCAGTCTCATTATTTCATTGACCTCACTTGTTTTCTCCCTTAATTTCTTGGTGTTGTAGGCTTTCATGGAGGGGATCTTTGTTCTCTCTGTATCTGGCTTCATCCATTGTCTGATCTTTTCTACCCATTCCGTCCTGTCTGTTACTTCGTCGGTGTTTCTTCGTATGTCGTTGTTTGATACCTCATCATCCCTGTCGTCTTCTGCAGCATCGTCTCTCAGTTCGTCTTCTTGTAATTCGTTGCCGTGTGTCATTTCCCTTTCCAGTTCCTCTCTTTCTGTTGGGGAGAGCCAGTTCTTTTTCTTTATGTTCCTTACTTGGTCTTCCAGCCTCTGCTCTGTTTGGGGGGTGTTATTCCTCTCATTCCAGATGTTGGCCAACCTTCTTCTATATCCTCTCTCCGTCGGGTTGCTTCTGATGTAGCATCTCCATATTTCCTTAATTCTCTCGTCCATTTCTTCCTCTGGTTTGCTTCTGTAGCTCCAGTCTCTGGTTGTTGGTTTACTGTGGTGTTATTCTATTATTATTTATTATTATTATTTATTATTATTTTATTATTTTTATTATGATTATTATTATTAGAATTGATTATTATTATTATTATTATTATTCTGGAAGAAGACCTTCATTAATACAGTTTATTTTGTATAGAAGTTTCTCTATTCTTCTCATTACTCACTCAGTAATAAGAAGAATAGAGAAGCTTCTATACAAAATAAACGCGGCTGAAGTAGCCATTATTTTCAATAATACCTGTATTATTATTATTATTATTATTATTATTATTATTATTATTATTATTATTATTATTATTATTTATTATATTATTATTATTATTATTATTATTAGTTATTATTATTATTATTTTCAAATTGTGTGCACATTCGTATAAAACAAGTCAAGTAGGTCACCAACAGGTAAATCAAGCTTTCAGTTAGTAGCTTAAGATTTTTTTTTTTTTTTTTTTTTGGGGGGGGGAATATATCAAGAAAGCGAAGAGAATAAACAACAGGAATAACCACTACAGTGATAGTAATGATTATTGCCAGGGACCACGAATGACTTAGAATGGCATACGCCTAAAACAGACACATTGGCAGGAAAGATGAAAATGAAGGAAAAACACTCATCACTTTATTCTCTTCGTTGTTCATTCGAAATCTGTACTCAGAGTACAGCTCTCTCTCTCTCTCTCTCTCTCTCTCTCTCTCTCTCTCTCTCTCTCTCTCTCTCTCTTTCTCGGGCTATCGTAGTACAACTTGCAGCGAGTAGAGGGGAGGAAGGGTTTGGAGTAATTTCATTCAAAATTCTGGACCTAACTGCTAATTAGGTGCCTGGTTGTTAGTCAGCTGTTGTGAGGCGTAGCTGTTGTAGAGAGAAAGAGAGACGAAGAGCAAAAGCCGTGACAACCTCATTTAAAATCTGTACCATTATATCTTAACCGAAAAGTGAAGGACCTTGCTTGTATGTATGTATATGTATTTCAAGTAACGTTGTATGGTTCTGTACCAGCAACTGTGCCTAGGAAACATAATGATGTAAGCTGATAATAAAATGCAGGATCACGTGGAATGTCTCCACCACATGAACTATAAAGATTTCTTTCATTAAGAAGACACATGTTTGAGTTTCGGTACCAGAAGTTTTCAAACACCTTGCGATTTTCTGTCACAGAATATATTTGTCTGTGGACGGAGTTCGATCACATGTCGTTTGGAGTGGATGAAATTATACGTGCATAAATGTGAAGAGTTTTGTGTTGATGTAAGATAGTAATTCAATATTAAGGTGACTTTCTTGATGGTATTTTATCTGAGTCATCTGCCTACTAAATTACCTCTAGAAATGTAAGAATTCCTTTTAATTTGATGCTTACTGCGATTTATATGGCGATTCAGCTCACTGAAAAGCTTCGGAAGTCTTGAGTTTTATCTGAGCACTAAGAACAGATTTTCTGTTAATGGACGTGACATATATTTGCGGTCTAAAGTGAGCCCGGGACTTTCTGTGGTACCTTTTCCTTGACAGTAATGTGTAATTTGTGTGTTAAATCAACTAATTAGGAAGTTAACGACGCCTGAGTTGTTATTTCGAAACCACGCAAGGATTTCTTGAAAGTGGACTTTACGAATCACAAAAATTCGGCCATTGTGCGCAACAACCAGACGCCACCAACTGCACTCAGCCTGAAACGGATGCATCTACAGAGATATAGGGAAGTTAATTAATGTGGGAAAAATGCCATATTTTCTCATTCCAATTATACCACGACCCGGAGAGAACATTATTTACAAAAATAATAGGGAATTTTAACTTATTTTTGTGTATATATATACGCATGTACACACTGATATATTATAGGTATATATAGTATAAATATTATATATGTATATAATATATATTTTACATTATATAATTATATATTAAATATATATATATATATATATATATATATATATATATATATATATATATATATATTATACGGCCACAAGGAAACTAAAATAGCAAGAGTGCAAGATCTGTTACCTTCCTTCTAAGGCATTTTCAAATAAACTTCATGCAATGAAACAAAAGATTACAGAGGAGACTCGGTTTTAGGGATAACAACTAAGACTGAAATTGAGATAGGAATATAGCCGCTTGTGGGGCTTCAGGTTAGGAATAGCTGTCCAGAATGATCTCAGGTTCC
Source organism: Macrobrachium nipponense (assembly GCF_015104395.2). NCBI lineage: Eukaryota > Metazoa > Arthropoda > Malacostraca > Decapoda > Palaemonidae > Macrobrachium > Macrobrachium nipponense. The sequence goes on from NC_061089.1 coordinate 30,402,833, forward strand.
TGGAAAAACCAACGGAACTAACGCCATTCATCGATACCATTTAGTTCCCTTCTACCTCAAAAGTAACAGATAGCCTTTGTAGCATTAAAATACCCTATTAAGTAATTCTATTCCTTTTTTTTACTGAGTCTTCTTTGTAGTCTTTTATTCTATGTATGTATGCAGTTCGCTTGAAAATTATTTGGAATAAAGGGGACAAATTACTTTCTTTGAGGCCATATACCATTTTTATATCTTTTTATTTTATTGTGTATCTACTGATTGGGTGGTCAGTGACAGTGAAATGGGAGGCTTGCAAACTTCAGTGTTTTAGTTTTTTTGTAAAAGAAAACTATCGAGATACCTATTTTTAGTTTCTGTCCATCGGCACTTTTTCTGTCCGCCCTGAGATCTTAAAAACTACTGAGGCTAGAGGGCTGCAAATTGGTATGTTGATCATCCATCCTGCAATCATCAATCATACCAAATTCCACCACTCTAGCCTCAGTAGTTTTATTTTATTTAAAGTTAAAGTTAGCCATGATCGTGTGCCTGGCAAAGCTATCGGATAGGCTACCACCGGGACTTGGCTCATATAGCATTATACGCTGTACAGAAAGCTCGATTGCGCCGAACATTTTTTTACTTGTTTTGTATAATACTGAATTGATTGATGATATAGTAGTTGCTTATTACGTTCCCTCTTTCTCTAGAAGGCTCGATAAGTCCCTCAATTCCTAAGCGGCAGCAAGATGGATTCGTTCTCGTGAATGATTTAGTGTGGCACCATGCCAACAGGAAGCTCTCTCTCTCTCTCTCTCTCTCTCTCTCTCTCTCTCTCTCAGGAAAAATGCCTGCGTTTCCAGCTCCTTCCCAAAGTGCGGTTTAGATCGTTTCTCCCTCCCCAATGTCAGTTTTTGTTTTTTTTTTTTTTTTGTTTTTTTTTTTTTTTTTTTTCCTTTCCCTGGTTTGAAGGAATGAGGAATTTTTTCATCTTCTCGATAATTTTCCATTTACTGTGCAATTATCTGGGATAGATAACCCTTTCTAAATAAGCATTATATTACTAAACGATGAACTGCACTTCAGATAATCCCTAAACGTTTACGAACACTACAAAAACACAGCGAGGCACAAACACCTCAACAAACCCGTCGCAAAGCCCTGATGTACAACAATCTCTCTCTCTCTCTCTCTCTCTCTCTCTCTCTCTCTCTCTCTCTCTCTCTCTCTCTCTCTCTCTCAAAAAGTGCAGAGGGAGCTTCCCGTATTTCATTCTTTTATTGTATGTTAGTAAATTATTATTATATTATTATTATTATTATTATTATTATTATTATGATTATTATTATTATTATTATTATTATTATTATTATTATTGGTGTATTTGACAATCAAAAGCCACAGTAGTGTTAAAATATATTATTGTACAATGGTAAAAATACAAGAAGAGACTTTCGGATACTGCTCCGTATCCCTCTTCAGTCCTCTGAAGAGGGATACGGAGCAGTATCCGAAAGTCTCTCCATGTATTTTTACCATTGTACAATAATATATTTTAGCACTGTGGCTTTTATTGTCAATATTATAGCCTCGTTACGGAGGTTCCTTAGTTCATTGGTGTATTTACTAGGTATTTGTAGCCAAATGGCACCATCTATTATTATATTTGGTCATCAATATTGCCAATACTTCGACTCACGAGGGGTTCAGATTGTGATGTGGCCTTCACCGTTACCTGGAAGCTAGATAAATGGCTTTACTTCATACTTTAGTCGTGAAAATATTTCTATTTTTGCAGTCCATCTGTTCTTGCATTAGGAGATACCTTCTCTCTCTCTCTCCTCTCTCTTCTCTCTTCTCCTTCTCTCTTCTCTCTCTCTCTATCTCTCTATCTCTCTCTCTCTCTCTCTCCTTCTCTCCACACACACCACACACACACACACACACACACACACACACACCACACAGAAAGTCCACTGGTTAGGACGTTTGCTTTACCGACGAGAGGTCTTGGTTGGGTTTGATTCCCAACTGAACCTGAACTATTTACCCTTCTTTGACTGAAGATGCAAATTAGTTACCTGGGAATTCGTGGACTGCGGTTGGACGCATCCTGCATAGAAAGAGGCATGGTGCTATGTAGTAACATCACCCAAAACAAGTTCTTGAGTAAAACAGGAAGGCCAATACTTCTTATTCTCGGGTATTCCATTGAGGTGTGAGAGATGTTTATTTCTGGTGATAGAAGTTCGCTCT